>NW_013550610.1:790007-827791 GCF_000835455.1 Fonsecaea pedrosoi CBS 271.37
TAGCAAAAATAATAATAATAATAATAGTAACAATAATAATAATAGTAACAATAATAGTAATAGTAACAATAATAGTAATAATAACAGTAACAATAATAATAGCAAAAATAATAATAACACTGGTCACTCTACTACCACTGCTGCTACCACGACCACCACCACAACCACCGGGAAGGTGGTAGGGACAGCCTGATAGAAGTTTAGGGTCTGCCTTGGGGCGGCGAGTTCGCCTAATGTTCGGTAGAATCTGACATAGAGATCATTTCTCTTGAACATAATTCTATTCATTCCTGCTGTTCCTGATCTCGCCGTTGCCTGACTTCGCTGCCGCCTGTTTGTTTAGCCAATCTTGGTGTTGATCTCTCAGAGATCTAGTCATCCTGTGAATCAGGTAGAAAATCTTGTTGCCTGGCCTCAACTGGCCTCCTCGTTCGCTTGCGGACACGTCTGCCTCTGCCAAATGCTGGCGGCGCCGCTGGCGCTGGCGGGACTCGTCCCGGAGAGGTCTCAGGCGGAGGACTGAGACGCGAGTGGCCTTTCAGGCGTCCAGACCTAGGGGTAGATGTGCTAACCAAAGCGAATCCACCTCTTCCTGCCTAGTGTATTCTACAGGAGTCGAAATCTTTCGATGTTCCTGTAATGCCTGTAGCACAAGTTGCTCTTGTAATGCCTCCTGATATCGCTGTTCCTCCTTTTCTGCATGTTGTTACCGCTGTTTCTGACGCTCGCCGATCTCGGTAGCGATCAATGCCCTTCCTGTTTTACCGTGTGCATGCCTCTTTTTCCAGGTCCTCCTGGGAGGAGGGTCAAGCGTGCCACCTGGTAGGTTCTGTAAATCACGGCGTCGTTCACCCGAGTGATTCATCGCTGTTCAACTCCTGCATGTATCCTGTCTTGTTGCCGATCAAATCGCAATTTTCCATCGCTGTCAAGTGTCTCTCGAATCTCTTCAATCCTCCGCCTCTTTAGCATCGATTCCGTGAATTCTGGCATTTGAATATCGATGTTCTGGAAGGTCGGAAGTCGGGTATTTGAGGTGATATTTGGCCCGTTTAGCCACCACCGCGGGTGAAGTAACGTTCGCGGAATGGGCTCGCGGGTCAGGTAGGCACGTCCGAGATAGTGCCTGCAGGGTAGGAGGACCTGGTGGAGTAGCGAACAGTGACAAACGCCTAGTTCAGCGTTCTCAGAGGTCATAATCAACACGTGGATTTCGGTCAGGGTCTTGCGCAGTTCCTGCTAGGCGTAGCGCTTACTCAACGCCCGAATGCGACGCTATGCCCCAGCCTGAATTCGTCAAGTCGGTAAGGCTTTTCGTTGTCACTCTGGGGGTCATTGCCTTGCCATACTCTCCGAGTCTTGTCCAGTATTGTGATAAATTGATAGAATGGTGGAAGGCTGGGAGGCAGCCAAATCACAGAAGGGAACATGAAACCGGAGTAAGAAGCTAATGATGAGTGATTTCGAGAGTTGAGACCACTTGAATGACGTCATCCACGAGCTGACCCTCTTCTCAAACGCTTTCCTCTAGTTCTACAAAGTGTGAGTCACTCCTACATGGCAAGACAATCCGTAGGCGGCCACTACGCCGTATTTGACGGTCCCTTTGGCGGTGAGCAAAACACCAATCAGAGGTGCAAGGTCAGTGGACGAATAAAACATGCAGAAAACGCGTGAGGCGTGCCCGAGGAACGACGGCTGTTGCGTTGCTGCCTGTCCACCCCAGCCACCCACTTACATCGCCCTAGATAGCTGTCTCACCGAGCCAAGGAGTCCCCCTGTGACCGGCATTCGGGGATGGGGTGGTGGTGCGTGGCGGGCTTCTATTTGCAAGGCGGACAGGTCGAGTTACACAGAGTATGCTGGGCGCTGGCGAGGCAGATTTGACATCAACATGTTTTTGCCCGGTAAGACAACGGATAAATAGCACAGCACATTCAACTACAGCCCCGGTGTTTTGTTTCCCTCTCTGTCCTCGACAGCCTTCTCTCTTTCTTCGACAAGACTCATACTTATTTGGCCCTCTGCCAACAACGTCTGCAATCCCCTCCGACGCTCGAGCTATTTCGTCTTTTCTCCCACTTTCCGCCATGTGTATTCGTTCGGAGGATGTCGTCCGATGGATATACTGGGCTGTCCGCTTTATCATGTTCTTGTTCACTGTCGCCATCGCCAACTTCGAAATCTTCGTCATCGTCTCCGCAGTTGATTGGCTCCGCGACTTCGACAAACTCTCTGGTCATAACTCTGACTGGAATTGGACCGTGGCCATTCTCACCATCGCCGCTTTCCGCGTCGCGTTCAACGCTGGAGAGAGCTTCATCAGCTTTCAGGACTGGAACAAGATGAGAAAAGCATACTCGCCCACACCTATGAATTACATAGGTCTCTGTTTCATTGCGGTTGTGGATCTCATCCCCTCCGCCATATACTGGGTCCACGTGCGCCCGCGTAACTGGGCGGACGTGCTGCGCCAGGCGGGACACGCCGACCACGCCGACAACTTTGACAAGTTCGTCAGCTTTCAAGAGGCCGTCATCATTTTCATGTCCATCATTGCCGGAATAGCCGCGATCAATCTCCTGGTCTTCCTTGTCGTGTTGGTTGTGACCTGGCGCTTAGAGCGGATTGATCGCCCATCGAGTCGAAGTCAAAATTGAGGAACCGAGACATGGAGCGTGGCCGACGCGTGGAAAAGAAGGGCATCTCCACCGACACGCCATGGTATGTTCGTTGATGATCATTCCTTCGGGGACCTCGTTAACACGGTCCAGGTGCGGATGACAGGAATACCGGTGTCTGGCAAAGGAATCGGAGGTCTGGAATTCAAGTGTGCAACGTGACAGACATGGCGAAGAGGATAACGGGCGGGATGGTAGGACGGGGATGTTTCGACGAGGCTTTCTTCAGAGCCTTGATGTCTCTTTAAGTGGGATAACTTGATCGCCTGCGGATTTGGATTTGTTGTGTGCGGCGGTGGAAACTATTCGGCTAACCTACCCGAGAGGGTTAGGGCAACAGTCTTTTCTCTCAATAGCGTAGCGAAACAGAAGGAATGGACATTCGTTTTACATACAAGGTACTCTCGTAAGCAACTGAATCGTGAGAACGCGGAACGCCACGTGGGCGGGAAGCTCACGGCTGCTAGTAATCTACGGGTGCAAATTCTTGGTGAGGCTGGGAGGGTGCGCGGTCGCCTTGCGCATAAAATCAAATCCTTGGGGCTGGTTGGACCCGTGACACGCTAGACACGGTTGGTATTTATCTACAAAACCTGGCTGAGGATCCCGCTTGGGTCTTTTGGAATTTCAGTGCGCTCCTCATCTATCAAAATTGCAGCACGAAGAACTATCTGAAAAGGTTGAGGTCCTGTTGTGTGAACAATATCTCAAGTGGCACGTGATGAACATGCCAAGAGACTAGGTCCGTGATAATCTCACACACACACACACACACACACACATTTTGGCCAATCCTCTCCTCGTCGCACACAATGCTGGCAATTCCACTCTCACTTTTCCAATGCCACAGTGCAAACGGCCAGGCCGAGATCTTTCCCCTCCCCACAACCTAACCTCTCCTAAGAGCGGACACTCCAGCACGTACCAACAATAACTCTGACGGCATTTTCCACATGTTGAGGCCACAACTTCACCCTGGCGCCACGCCACGAACTCTCACACTTTCACAGGGCTCGACATGAATGGCCTTCCAAACCAGATAGGGGATAGGGCGGCGCAACCAGCTTGGCACACGCGCCGCCAACTATCCATGTTTCTTCGAGACCTAACCCTCGGTATGCTCCGCGCATCCGTCGAGGTGCGGGTTTGTTTGCATCAGGAGTTCACGGACTGGGGGCCGGCAAGGACCTATGCCAATAGGCTGGCTGCGCCAATTTCATTCGGCCCCCCCTCACCTTCTCTCTTTCTTCTCCTGTAGGCGTCTTGCTTGCAAAGCACCGACGCCACTACTGGCTGCGGGCAGCTGTTGGGTAGTGGTCGCAGTAGTGTTGATCGAGCACTTTCGAGTCTCGGCCCAGGCGGAACCCTCCGAGCCGCACATCACATTGTCTTCAATTGTGTCAGCGGAAAGCAGAATCACACAGCATATCGCTCCTTTCTGTCCTGCTGTCTTGCATGCATGCGCATTCCGACTCTTGTCGGCTGCGCTCTGCGGCGGATGTGATAGGTTTCCGTCATGAAAGACCTGTACCACAGGGTGGACAGATCTGGCACGGAGGGTTCTCAAACGTTTCGTGTAGGAACTACTTGGAATCCGATCCACTAAGGGAACCTTGCAGTTGGTGTTTCTTGTTGGGCAGATAGTAATGGTGGCTGGCCCGAAGACACCGGGGCACATGGCTAGGGGGTCCTCTCTCCTCCTTTTCTCCCGCAGTTGATCCATCTACCCGGTCAGTAATCCTGGAAGACAGTCAATTCATCTATCCCCCCGGTGTGGTCTTGGAATGCCATCGATCTATTATCCTCTCAGTGGTCTTAGACGCAATCGACTCATCTATCCATACACTCAACAGACGCTCCGAGCCGGCCTGAACTTCCAAAGAATGCCGGACAGTCGGGGAGATTCGTGGCTGCGTAGAAAGGGGTACTCGCTCCTGAGAGTATCGAAGCAAAGAGGCTGGATGCTTTGAGACCATCGTCAAGGCCTCTCGACGACATGAGAATGATTTCGGAATATTCGAGATTCGATATGTATCGAGCCGATAACCTTGTACGTGGTCGCGAGATTCGCTGGAGCGTCATGCAGGATCGAATCGGACACGAAATAAACATGGGAAAGCTCGGATTTGTCATTCGTGAGAGAATCCTCTAGTTTCTCCGTAGTCCTTTGATGGTTGTCTCGCACCACGCTCTCCGAATCGCCCACTGGATCTGTCGCGTCCATGATGAACGAGTCGATCGAGAGAGGCGCATCGTCCCCAATGTCGTTCTTTATAGCGGGAGGCTGAGATTCCGTAGCTGCAGTCGTGTGGGCTGTAATGTCTTTGCTGAGCATGTGATGAGGGATGTGAGAGGTCGGAAAGGGAAGAAGCAAAGAAGACAACTCGAGTGTGAGTGGCAGCTTTATACCCCCGAGTCCAGAGCGCTGACTATGCCCACAAGGCTCGTGATGGAGCAGGATGGAACTCAGCCTCTCAAGGACTTTTGTAATCCATCTTCATTACCACCCTGCCACCGCGTCGCGCGTTCGCGGCAACGAGTGAGTGCGCGTCATATGCTACTATTCGGGCAGTTCGAGAAACAACGCCTGCAAGGGACGCCGAGGTTGGCTGCGGAATTCCAAAAACAGGTGGTTGCCTCGCTCCTTTCCAGCAAAAGACCACGGTCATGTAGGTCTGCCTCTCCCGAAAGCTTGTCAAAGCGCCACAGACTCATTTCTGACCTCACCGAGATTTCTGATTGGGTGGAATGCAGATGCAAGGCTCGGAGCTCCTGGGTACGAGTCATACTCTTCCTCTCCTGCAGCGATCTGTTTCTGGCGGGGTTCAGCGGTTCAGAGGGACACTCTGAGTGCTCTGTGCTTATAAGGACGAGCAAAACTCACGAATTAGATATCGGGAGCCTGTTAGCAAATGGTGTTGAGATACAACAATTCCCCGACGGGCAACAACATGCCAGGTCTAGAATCCGTCTGCCGGAGGATCCGCACAAGTGGCAGATCGAGGAAGACGAACAGGCGATGCAGACCGGGAAGAGGATGGGCGAATAGTGCCTCCAGACGTTCCCCAGTGCGTCTTCCGCCCATTTTCTTCCCTGCTTCCGAAGGACACATGTGGCTGACCTGATGCAAAACGCAAGAATTTACAGATGAAAACATTAATCATCAGGGGCCGAGCCTCATGGCTTGCCTGAATTGCCTTACCCAGCGGCCTGGATGCGGACCGACGATGCCCTTGCGGGTTCCCATGGGCCTGTGGCAAATTCGAAGGGCAATGGGTGAGATTCTGTAACTTTCTCTTCGCGCGAGGGATAGAAATGACATGCAGGGAGGGGAACGCCGGCGATATCATCATCTACAAAACGCTTCCGAACACGGCATCCATTCTCGTGGGACTGGCCTTGGCGGCTGCAAACGGATTTCCACCCTTAAATCCACCCCTAAACGGTTCAACTTTAGACCGACCGGGCGCTTTAAGCCCGAGATTTTACCGTGGCAGTCAGTTGCACGCAGTGCAGCGTAGGCACCACTTGAGCCAGACGCATAAGGTTGGACATAAAAGGCGGGGTTTCATGGCTTCACACACAGGGATTCTGATATCATAGTTATTCGTCGTCGCAAAAAATAAAGTTGGTTGAAATCTCAGTCAATTGCGCAGTAGGATTTAAAGGTAGGCATTCGTCATCGCAGCAAGCTAAAGGTGGTTGAAATCTCAGTAAATCGCGCAGCGGCTTTGAATGAAACCGAGACTGTCAAGTTGAGAACCTCGAGAACCTTGTCTGCCCGATCCTTCAGTGAGATCGCGACGGGTTGTGCAGCGCCACGAAATGACGGCGGCCGGGATCACCAGTGCGTCGAGATTGGTGATTCATTGGATGAGAGAGAACGGTTCTCAAACAAAGACTTGGAAGCTTCCATTTTTAGACCAGTCGGATGAGCCGTTGGGCGCCGCCCGCTCGGGGTATAAAGCAGCGTCAAGAAGAAGTTCCCCAAATGAGTTCGATGCTGGAGCCAATAGGAGACGCGCAATTTCGCGCCGGCCGCGTGCACCGCACAATTAGTGGTTACATCAACCGCCGCACAAGACTCAATTCACCCATGGGCATGAAGGTACATGGGGTAAAAGTACCATCTGCTTTTCACCTCACCGTTCTTCATCCTCTCGTCAGATCCATCACCCAAGCAGTCCAGACAAATCAGAGCAGCATCGTATACGACCCCGAACAACAAGAAACACGACTACAGCCTCGCTGCCTCAGCTGTAATAGACGTCATGTGGATTTTAATTCACGTTGGCCGCAAGCCCAAGATGTCTTCCACCGCACCGGAAGCCTACTACTTCGCCATGATAGCGGCATACCCATACCTATCACAGATATTGACCGACATCACACGGAAATCCTTTCCCTCTTCCTTTATCAATGGAGGACCGGCTCCGGACTGGAAATTTCCGACGAGCTATGAGCTCTGGGACATACTTTACCACTGCTCCCAGTCAATGCTCGAAGAAGTGACAAACAGAGTCCGGTCAGGTACGTTATCTTTGTAACCGCCCTGCCGCAGGTCGGCATGCCTCGATAGATGTCGTTCTGAGTTTCTGACGGGCTTCGCGCTCTCTCCCACAGTCTCCAGTGCGTACAACGCCGAGCGGGAAAACACAGCCCCAGAGATATCGCAACAGGTCCATGAGGCCCAGAATGCCCACAGCACATCCAAGGACTTCCCGTCCGCGGAGATCTCGTATGTTGCCCCCAAATCAGTCGTCAACTCGTCCTCTCTACCTCCTCCCTCGACGCCCCAGAGGGTGTCCACGAGCCGACTAGTCCCAGCCCAGCCGACGGGGTCCACGAGGCGACCGCTGACACGAGACATTCAACGGAGCCGCCCAAATGACAATTTGCGGGGACTCACCGCCAGCAGCACCAGCCGCGTGGGGAAGAAGTCACGGCCAACAGGGAGAGAAAGAGCAAAAGCAACAAACCAGCGCATCTCAGGCGTGCAGAGAATGTTGAGTGAGACGGTCGAGGAGTCGTCTGCCACTGCGGCAAGCCCCGCTTCCACTGTCCTGGATGACACGTTCTGTTACAACACCCCATCCTCCTCGCCTAGCTGCCCCACAGAAGGCGAGACTACCCCTGCCAGCAGTGCCAGCACGCTTGCTTCCAGCATGTCCTCCGACCAGTTGGACGATTCTATAGCCTCGAAAGACACAACCCCTCCAGGCAGTGCCAGCACGCTTGCATCCAGCATGTCCTCTGACCAGTTCAAACAGTCTATAGCCTCGACGCAAAAGTCCTTTACGCTACTGACGCTGTCCCCGACCCGAAAGACGTCGACGACGACAATGACCAAAACGAATACGCCAACGAGTAGGAGGAAGCAGCAGCAATCAACAGTGTTTAAGGGGGGCTCCATCGGGGGCCGTGTGAAAAAGAGGGTGCTGCCAGAGAAAGTGAGAGCACAACAAGCACACCACAGCATGCCACTCGTCAGACAGCCAAAAATCGAGACATCAGAAAAGGATAGCAGTCCGAGCGTCTCCCCTTCGATCGACACACTTCCTCCCAGCGGCGCCAGCGGCACGCTCCTCCCCATCGAGGAACTCAACCACAACCTTTCTCCACCACTGTCGCCAGTGGGGCCGCCCTCGTTCGATGCTACGTTCGAACCGCCGTTCCGCACACCCACGGATGCTGCCCCCGAAAACCCAGAGCGGGCAAGCACGGGAAGGAGGAGCATCGGCAGCGTGGGCCGCATAACTAAAAACGCAATCAGACATGTGCGTGGAGATCCATCGAAGCGGAACATCAATGAGACGGCAGGACTGTCCAGAAAGCTGCTGGAGCAGGAGCGGCGGCGACACGGCTTCGGAGCGCTGGACAGGGAGCCGTCGGCGGGCGCAGGACGGGATAGTGGTACGCGGCCAGGTCGGCACAGCCTGCTGACCCGTCGAAATATCAAGGCAGAAGTGCGAAAGACGGCAGAATCGAAACCGCCGTGGCTATCAGATTACCCATTGCGTCGCATCGCCACGATCCGCTGAGACGATGCTACCGCCCGAACGTGGATAAATGTATTATATCTATCTAAATATCCTGTACAATATCGGTCAGCCTATCGATTAGACGCATTATAAAAAGCTCTCGGGGGGAGGGCGTTTGAAATCCTATCACCATTCCCGTACTCCACGCTAATCCAGATATCGAGAAAGAGAAAGGGGTAGCTATAGAATGCTCCTACACCCAGGTCCAACGTGGAAGGGTCCGGCGGGCCCTTCTTCATTGTCGGTAGGTGCGGGTGCACGGTCACGTGCGGGAGCAGGAACTTGGTGCCGATCACGACGAAGACGGCGAGGTTGTGCTTGTCGCTGTAGCGAAAAGAAGGGGGGGGGGGGGGGGGCGGGGGGCACACAGTTAGCCATATTCCTTGTAGGTTTCCGATCACATGTCTACCTCTCGCTCATAGGAGGAAGTGAAAGAAGGGGGGGGAGAGATGAGAAAGAAACACTAGACTTACGTGTTTTCCTTGTGGATCCAAAGCCCAAAGGCCTCACGAAAGTACGCTAGCTCGGCCTGCTTCTTCGCCTCGGCCACGGCTTGCCGCCACCCCTTTGCCGTATTCTTGCTCGCCGGCCAGAACAGAGCCATGAAGTAGACGGAAGAGCGCGCCACCTGGCCCCGCAGACGGCGCGAGGCCATCTGGAGGTAGGTACCGAGTCGCTACCGCGGGAGCACGGCACAGCCCGCACTGTTGAAGCCCCCGACTTATCTGGATGGGGAACTTTCGCAGCCCCGAATGCACAAGGGGACGAGGAAGACAGTCGCGCACAGCACGGCGAGGCTGCACGGGTGTGAGATGATACGTTGCCCGAGCGGCGATTTGAGCACCTGTTCGAACAAGGACCAGTTGATTCCTTTGTCCTCGAACGGCTGCCGCCAGAGGGGGTCGTCATCGTGGTAGCGACGATCCAAATGCTTTGTTTTGAAATGGCTCAAGTCTCGATGGGGCGGGTGTCCAATTCCTCGGCTTCTGCTGGATTCGCGAGCTTCTTCACGCGCTGTGGCTTGGGCCAGGACTTCCACAGCACCGAGGTGGACAGCATGCTCGGCGTGCAGGAGCTGCGACTCGCTAACACAAGCAAAATGCAGCGTACCTCACTGCTCTTTCTAGGCTCCAGCTGAGGATATAAGGAGTAGACCTATATCTCGTCTGAACCCGTAAACTGCATGAGGTCCGGCTCTCCCGTGCCCTGGTCGACGATGCTGAGGGGCCGGTCGAGAGCAAGCATCGCAAGCGTCCTGTGGAAAGTCATGTTTGCGGACTAAGACACCGGATGTGGTTCTTGGTTCTAGGAGTGCAAAGCGAACTAGTGACGGTTTAGTTCACTCATTCTAATGGAAGCTAGGACACCTCGGGGCAGAAGGGGGGTGTTAGAAACGGCCTTCATATAACCTAGAGCGCGGGGCGCCCAGAGGTAGGTCTACCGGGATAGCAGCGTAACTACGCGAGGCTAGGTTACGTACCGTACGTAATTACCTAAAAAGGAAGTATTCGATATATTAATATATTAGTATACTACTATATCGATATATTAATATACTATTCCTAGTTACCTATTCGAGTTATACCTTATAAGTATATAGCTACGCTTATTACCCTTTTATAGTTATACTCTCTCGTAGCTAACTTATAATATCTACTTTACTATACTATTCTAAAGTTACTCGACTACTTATACCTTACGTACTCTCGACCTAGCTTATGTAATAAAGGAACTGTAACTAAGGAAGCCTAACCCCATTAGGCTATATAGGAAGCAGCTCTGATAGGGGGGCTTACTTTGACGGGTTAGTTATCTTCCTCATCTGGGAAGACGCTGAAACGGAAAACCGCGCGAGGGCTTTGAAGCCATGCAGCCTCTTGGGGGCGACCCACTCGCCGTCGTCGGCTCCATCATCGTTGATCACTTCCTCAGGGTCTTGGAGCAGCGGGTCTTCTGGAGGTACGAGACTTGGCCGTCTGCGGGTTGGGTCCACATGGCATAGCGCTTCGAGTGCACCACTGCTTTGGGCGTCACGTCGACGTACACAGGATGTTGG
Source organism: Fonsecaea pedrosoi CBS 271.37 (assembly GCF_000835455.1). Lineage (NCBI taxonomy): Eukaryota > Fungi > Ascomycota > Eurotiomycetes > Chaetothyriales > Herpotrichiellaceae > Fonsecaea > Fonsecaea pedrosoi. The sequence continues at coordinate 800,786 of NW_013550610.1, forward strand.
AGGGAGAACACGAGCACCTGGAAAATGTGTTTGCCCTCGGCGCGGCCCTTTGCCACGGCGGCGCAGATGGCGGACGCGAAGCTCGATCGGGACAGCAAGTCGCTTGTGAGCCACACGAGGAATGACCCCATCCAGGACCAAGAGCTGGACGGAGCGCTTCCACGGGACCTTTCGTCGTCGTGGAAGTCGACGAGGAAGGCCGACATGAGCTCGGTGGACTGGTCAGCACGCCTTGCTCCGAGGATGCCGTACGTGAAGCTGGCGGCCTTGCTCATGCACTCTCCCACTATGTCTGACCACCCAGTTTCCTCGGCGTTGGCGAGCTTGACGTAGTCGCGGGAACAGGAGGCCATGCACATCAGGGCCCAGCACACCTGTCGGAATAAGTTTTGCATTGGGTCGGACCAATCGCGCGCCTGGGTGAAGGCGCTGGCGTACACCTGGCCCATCAAAGCGTATGCGTGGGCCATGTACGCCACCAGTCCCTCCACGGCATTCGTCAGATTGGGTCCAAGTTGCACCGCCATGAAACTAGCATTCAGCCCGCTTTACTGACTTTCGATCGCTTCCTCACCGTCAGTGGGCGGCTGCGCTGGCAGTGCATTGGATATGATGCAGGGATCTGTGGGTGCGGTATCGAGCTTCAGCGAGTACCGGTTGGCAGGGTCGAGCAACGAGTCAAGGTCCTGAGATAGCTGGTCCAGAGGAAGCAGCAGACCCCATCATAGTCGAGATTCTTCCGGTCGAGATCGTTGACGACGGTGAGCCTCAGGTTCTGGTCGCGGTAGGGTCTGAAATAGCACGGCGCGAAGTGTAGGTCCTCAGCCCCGACGGCCTCGTGCAGAATTTTTCGCGATACAGATATCCCCACAGGCATTCGCACGTAACGAAACGCGTCACGAGCGATGTACACAGTATCTATGGAGTGTCTGGGTCGAAATGGAGCAGCGGAGCCACTGTGGGATCTGGAATGTGGAGGACAAGAGCAGTGCTGTTTACTCTAGCTAACGACCTCCAGAGTAGAGAGAAACAAACAGACAATAAAAAGCGCCTTCGGACGGCGTTGGGAATCGATTGGACAGGAGGTAAAGGTGTTGGACGCGTATCCCTTTCACATTCCATCCTTGGTGCTGTCAGCAGCCCCAGCCTCCGCCTTTCGTTTCTGGTGGTCTGGAGGCTCGAAACCCCGAAAGCAGGCCAGCCCTGCCGTGCCAAAGTTTCGCAAAGCGCGGCCAAATAAGTGCAATCACTGCAGGACACTAAGGTGCTCTGTCCCTCGAATGAGCACCGAAGTGAAACCAAGTGCTACGAGTGCCAGCACATGACACCCTCACCGTTCTTTTGACCATTCTTGAGATAGGAGGACCAGATTGGCCTGCGGGGAATGGAAGCTCACGACCAGGGCTGATCCCTGCGGCTGCGGGACGATGGCGAAGATGTGAACGGGCACCCCAGACCAGTGTAAGTTGAATAACTTGATTGATTGGGCAAGGAAATCTAGCGCACCTACGGATTTGTCATGTGCCGCGGTGGAAATTATTCGGCTGACCTTCCTGACTAGGGCTAGGACAACGTCCAGTGTCGTTGATGCGGGGCTCCGTATTATGGCCCACCAGCCCTGTAGGATGCGGGGTAGTGGCATAGTGTGGGGAGATGACGCACTAAGCCGAAAGGGGAAAACCTGTCCCACTTTGCAGCCGCAGTCAGTATACCCATGACCCAATCAGGTGGGCAAAACTCGGCCATTGTCCATTCATCTCGACCGCCCCCATCCTGCTCAACCACCCTTAGCCTCTCCGGGCATCCCGACCAACCCCGACCCAGCCTAATCCGGCAATCCTTCACCGCTTCGTTTCAAACTGCCAGCTGGACATGACATATGCATTGCGCGTCGCATGGCGAGAAGAAGCACGCGAGATGGGAGTGCTCCTCGCGAGTCAACCACTGTCCTGAATGACGGGAGAGGCATTTCTTACCCCTCCTGCACGGTATGCATGCCAAGACGGCTTACTGGCTCACAACTCACCCAATCAGAGACGCGACGGCTTCGCCCGGGCGTAGTCCCTGAACGTAACGCGATCGATAAGACCATTGACCGAGGACATCCCTTGGCTGGTGGACATGGCAGGCAGGGTTCCATCGTTGATCCTATCGGGAAAAGCTACTTTTAAGGGTTGAGGCCCATCCTTGCCGATCCAGGCAGCCAACAGGATTTTCTGGAAATGATGCGGACCATCTTCCAAATTGAAACAGACGCCGGTACATCGCGTATGCACTGGCCAGCCACCCTGCCGCTGTTCATGGTCGGGAAAGCACCATGTCGCAATGCTCAAAGGAAAATCACACGAGGGAATGTAACAAGGTGGTCTCGGAGCTCGTAGATCCAAGTCAACCTACCTCAGCTCCCGCCTCCCCCCTCCCAAAGACAATGACGCAGCAGACGACCAAACGGGCAATGCCGCAGAACACACCCTGCAGAATGCGCAGATAACCCTTTGACAGAGACTAACACAGTGCGACGGAGGAGTCATGACAGGGGGGTTGGAGTAGGAAAGAAGGCCTCCAGTCACTGGTTTAAAGACTCCAGCCCATTACCTTCACCTCGCGAAGGCGGTCATTGTTCCCATTGCGCATCGCGTCTCTCTCAGCACAAGTGTGTCTTCTATTCAAACGCCGCCGCCTGCGGAAATGAATCCGGAGTCTAGATTGCAAGATTCGTGTAAGGCCGAGCTCAAGAATACCTTTTGACATCAGAGCTGATTTTTCCAATAGTCTCAGCATATCCTCCACACGAACCCTTCTCAAAGTCCACCCAAATGAGTTCTCCCGAGCCTGACAACCGTGTTGGACGAGCAGAGTCAGATGCGATCAAAGTGGGAATGGCGCTGCATACGCCGCCTGGAGCGCCCTGTAGGAAATGCAGAATCTCTAACTTGGAGTGCACGCCCACAGAGCAAGGCAAGAGAGGGATGGCTGCGAGGCAAGAAAGAAAATAAGCAGAAGCTGCTTTATTAGGAGCCCAGGCCGGCGAACAGTTGGAACCCGACCCAGATGAGTCGGTCGCAAGCGGACGGTGGGGAGGGCCAGATGCCCAAAACGAAGAAACGAAAGCGCAGCGAAAGCGACCCTCAGACTTGTCCTGCATTGCACGACCTGCCCACAGAACCGGCATCGTGCCGTTGGCTCGCTTTGTCTAGTAACCTCTCGTGCAGCCCGGAAATGTGCAACTGCTCATTGCTGCTGCGACTACATCAAGAGATGTTTCACCTACCTGAGAAGTACGGCTGCCGCACTCGGTAGTGGACCGATCGAGGGCGCCGACGCCAACGCCAACGCGTACCGTCTGAGGCGGTACGACTGGACGATCTTACAGCCCACAATACCGCCGAGGCTGACGATGGAGGCGAAGGGCGGCCGCGTTCACGATGCAACCGTCAAACTGGCTTCCCCGCCCGATGTTCCTGAGAAGGGCTTCATCGACCCCAAGATCTGAGCCGTGCAAGGGGGCACCTGGTATAAAAAGCGACAGCCTAGCAGACGAGAAGCGCGAGCCCGACCAAGGTGTTGTCTGGGGACTGCAATGGTTTTCCTGAGCCGTTCGATCAGGCTTGATAATATGACAGCTTGAAATTTTGGTTATAAGATTGATCACTGGCGCTGGTCGCTTTCTGTCCTTGTATCTTTCATCGATTTCTTTTTCTTTAGCAATCTCCGTTATCTTCTCCACTTGTCCTTCCCTAACGTCTATTTCTTGAAAAATCCTCGTCTTGTTCTCCCCCTGTCTTACCTCATTTCCTTTTTCTTCAGAAATCTCAGTCTTCGGAGGAATGGGTTACAAAAGGGGGACACGATGGAGAGTGTTGCTGTTGGATCTCTCTCTTTTCTATTTTTCTTCATCCTGACCGTTACAATTGTTCTGGCGCTTGGAAACAGTGCTTTCGAATCAATCCCCTCGTCGTCTCATACAACATGCACTTTGGCGACGTCACTCGTGATCAACGTCCTTGTCCCCACTTTGCAGACAAGTCTCTCTATTCTAAAAATGTCTCTGTTTTCTTTAATTGATTCTGTGTGTTTTATCTGTGCTCTTCTTCTTTGGGATGACTGCAGCACGCACGCGTCCGACACAGGTGTATGAGTAGCCCTGGACTCGTAGGGATCCACCGGAATTCGCAATATTACTGTACTGCTTCCCTGCCTGTATCTGTATGACGGGTAGGACCCCCTTACAGCGACGCCTGCAAAGAAAAAGACTGTAGGCCAACGCGCGGACCCCATCAGACTTAATGCGGGGACCAGCCATATCACGGAGAGGGTGCCTTCTCACCAGAGCAGCCATGTTAAAGGCGGCGAGGACTGGACCATGATCAGCGATCTCGCCAAGCGCAGAAGATTACACGGGAACTGAACAATTATGCAGGGAAAAACAAAAAGGAGAGAGAGGAAGAACTGAAATGACTAGCAGCAGGCTGCGGCGATAGTACAAGCGAAGAATATTCCGAGCCCCGGGACAACCATGACGGATCTTTCGGCGATTACCAACCGCGAAGACAGATCTCGCGAGTCTATGGACACACATCATAGATCTTTGGAGCTTCGCAGCTACCCCGCCAAGTATCCCGAGCAGAGCAGCAACTCCAATGATGAGGAGGAACCGCAGCTTTTCCAGCATGAGGTGGATGTGCAGCATTTTCCTTACACTCGGGATCTTCCTCCTCTGAATTCCACAGCCGTGCAGAACGTCCGTTTGAGTTCAACTCTCCTCACAATGGTTTCTCTATGACCTCTGGATCTCAGGCGAACGATGTTCACGGCAGGAGCTCTGGTTACGATGACTACCCACCCCCTGAACCGTACTGGTTACAAAGAGGTGCAGAGGAGCTCCAGCTATCGCGGCCAGTAGCGGGATGAAGGAGCAGCAAACGAGAGCCATCAGTCTTGTACTCCACCTTATTAAGGGGTTCCGAGGACTTTCTCCAGACTCTGAGAGTGCCTGGTGAGCGACAGACTGCAGAAGAGACACCATCGTGAGCTCCGTCTTGTGAAGTAGGAAGCGGGCAGGCCAGCTCGAGTAAGCTGATTACGTAGAGACGCAACAGAGTGTAGCAGCGTGGGTAGTTTACTTTCTGTCATCACGTTCGCGGTATGGGTTTTCGTGTCTTTCGGACCACAAGACATTCAATACAACTGTGTATTGAACACGGCCTAGGAAGAGAGCAGTTTTGTATAGTTTTTTTCTCTGCCTTTCCTTTTCGTTTGGAACATGCTCAACTCATCGTGACTGCCCGTGTCTGTCGCATGTGTAGTCATACCGATATGCAAGACTCGGGTCGGAGTCCAGCTTACGTAGGGATGGGCGGGACCTCGGCGCGTGACTGACGGGTCGCGTTCGAACTACGCCCGCGCCCCGTCTCTCACGCCCGGGGAAGTGGTTCACGATCGTGGCTGCACGTCGGCCGGGCCGCTCCGTCCCTGACCGGATCTACGCTAGGCAGCGACTCGGTAAGGCGTGTGCCCTGTAGTGTGGAATGGCCAAAACGCCTGACCAGTACGTCTATCACGGCGCAATCTACAACAGAAACGTGATCGCTGTTGAGGGTGCAATAATGATATGAATTCTGAGACGAAGGAGTCTAACTAGTAGTTGCGGTGATGGCACGAAAGATAAGGTTTGTGCGCGCTTAGCCTCGTGCGGGGATGCCAGCCTTGTGCGGGGTCGCCCATTGCCTGAGGCGCGCAAGGCCGTGACAGCGTCGACGAATATTAATTGGTTCCCGAAACGTGAAGAGGCTGCAGGTTTTGCAACGTAGTATTCTTCCAGTCATAGATCTAATTATACGTCCCGGGCCCTTGGCTATCTACGTCGGAAACTGTTACGCAGGTGAACTCCAATTAACTAAATCGCGTGCGGATATGTCACTGTCTTTTTTTCACTCTTGTTACGTAGTCTACAGGGCCGCAGCAGGGCAGAGAGCTGCCTGGGGATGCGTAGCCCTCTGATAGGTACAGAGTATGGTGCGCCAAGGCGAGTTTTGTTCGAAAAGAGGTACACGTGACACTCAGTCTCACGTGATGGGAGATTCATGAGGGGAAATGCGGCACTGACATCTGATTGGCTGGTAGGAGGGTAGTGAGTTCTCAACGTCGAGGGTGACTATCGCCAGCCTCCCAGGGAACGTGAGACGCACCAAATGCTCGCAGACGATGCACTCTCTCGAGCCTGTCTCTTCTGCTTCCACCGTACCGGAAGTTGTCTCGTGACTTCGTACCGCTTTCTCCCGGAATTACTTTTCCGGCCGCCGTCTGCCTGCGGGCGGAAGCAGCACTGGATTTGCCTGGGTCTTGCTTATAGTAGGGTTATCATCCAGGCAAGGCGTTAAAGCCAGAGAAAGGCGGTGGCGCTTACCGCTGAGATGACCCGTGACGCTTATTGGTGCCAAGGACCACCTCCTGCGATACCCAATTTGTGGTGCAGTCGTTGACGGGCAAACATGGATTGAGAACTAAAAGAGAGCCGAAAGAGATGCTAGATTCGGTTCACAAGCGTGTGGAAAGGCCGTGCCGCTGAACGGGTGAGCGGAGTTGGCGTCCATGGACGTGTCCAAGGCGAACGTGGGGGAGAGCCATCGGGTCAAGACGTTTACCCGCATTTTGTGCATGCTGCCCTTGAATGTGGACGAGGACGGGGAGCAGGCGCGAGACACCATCTTGGGTATCCTGAGAGGGTGAGGAGCAATTCGAAGGTGTTGTTTCGCTTGACGTGGTCGCCTGGCTTGTAATCTCGACATCTTCTCGGTCATCTTCCTCTCGGATACCTTCGTCCTTCAAGCCGCCATCCAGCGCGCAATTTCGAGGTTGTCCTCTAGCTCGTCCTTTGCCAGAGGATGCCCTTCTTTCGGCAATAGCCATCTTTTGAAGCTCTTTTAAAGACATTGCATCAGTTTTACAATTTCCGTCAAGGTGAATTTTTGCTGAACATCGCGAATCTAGGGCTCCAGAAAGTCGTATTGGCCGCCTTGTCGAACGAGAAGCTCCTGATATCGAACACTGGAAGTTTTTGAATAGGAGCGACGGGCGCTTGCCGTTGTCGATGCTGGGGTGGGCTCTACATATGTGAGTCCTGTCAGAAGTGTCAAATCATGACGATGGCAAGCGCCCTCAAGATGACGATCGACAATCATTCTGAATCTTTTCCAGCTCCAAGACACGCCAAAAGATACACCGAAGAGTAATGAAGTACGCTGTAGGGTGGCCAAAAGGGCGCGAGACCAATAAAGTCAACCCGAATACCGTTACGGGGCAAGGGAGCCAGGCGGAGTGACGAGGTGCACTGAACCACGGCCCGGGCCCAGCGTCTTCGAGGTGTGCGACTCAGTCGTTAGTAACGGCCGATTTGACATCAGAGTGTGACCAGGACGCGCCTGACATCAATTGCCGGCTCTGAGTTCTCTCCCGAGATGATGATCTACCATTCGCTATGAAACTACTACGAGGTGCACGCACGCAGTTGCGAGCATTGAGGGCGTTTTCAACTCCCATTAGCATGAGCGGCCGTGAGCTACTGGTAGTTTTGGTCCACCAGTGACCAGTTGGGCCACCAGCAGTGCCTCGGGAGAATCATTACACGTGCGACGGTCGGGTCCGCCCAGCCCGAGTCCTACGGTCCTATCCATGGGCCCTCCTCCCTCACTAGTCCTTGCCGAAGTACAATGGTCAGTCAAATTCGAAGGGACAACGAGGTAGTATCAGTTGTTTCCTGTGTTTGAACCAAGATATTGAGTGGAGAACATACATCGTGGAACTGACAAGGTGGTAGACAGAATAGATGACAGCAAAGTGACTGCTCCCCGCGACCGTCAGTCTCACAAGATCCACAGCTCTACCACCAACAAGGTGCTCGAGCGGCAAGTTCGGCAGCGATCGAAGGCCTCAAAAGAGGATCGAAGCGATGGGGGTGCGCTTCCTGTCCGTGTCGCGTGAGGAGGTTCCGCGTGGGGCCAACCGAGGAAGAGTAAGCTAGCGGGAAAGGCGACCCGACATCTGAAGCGCTCAGAGAGCTCGAATACGTCAGCGCGGGAGACGTAGCCTGATCTGCTTGAGAAGAGGACTTTTTGGTTGTGGAATGGCAGGGAGCACAACCACGCAGAATCACACCGGGCGACTCGTTGTAGCGGATACACTTCCAGTCTGACTCTTGGCCGTCTCCTTGGTCCAGTTTGACGTACAGGCTGGCGCGCACTAGGAACTTCTCCTGTGCGCCCCGTTGCGTGCCGTTGTTCGCGGTACATCGCTCGAATCGCAGGCGTTCGAACCCGTACTGTTTTTTCGTGGACCCTGGCTGGGGTTGAGATTTGAGGCGCTTGACCTCGACGATGGGACCCTTTTGTCGCTTGGAGGTATACTCGTTCAGCACGATCGGCCTGTTGTCCCTGTCGGATGTGGCAGACACGCCTACGCCAAACACGAGGACTCTGTGAAGAGCCCCTGTTTCCGGGCATGTCCAGAGCACAAATTCGTCACCTCCGTAGGACGGGAAGACAACCGAGCAATCGACGCTCATGAAGTTTTTGCGGTAGGCGAAGTAGCATTTCTCCGCTTCGTCGTACCTGAAGTTTTTAGTTACGGTCGCCTTGAAGGTGAAGTTGATGAGGCTCCATTGGCCGTTTATGTACGACGACAAGCAATGTGGAGACTCCTTGGGTACCAGCGCCACCTGTACACCTTTGGTTCTGTTCCGGTCTTGCTCTGTGGCAGATTCTGGGAGCGTGGGGTTGTTCGGGACAGGTCCCATGACTGAAGCGCGCATCAACGATATTCCGTCCTGGGATGGGTCGCAACCCTCCCAGGTGAGGCCGGATGGCTCTCTCGGGACCTCGAGCTGCGAGTGTCCCAATGTGGTTAGCGCAGGGGTCAGCAAAGCCAAGGATGTGAACCAACCCCGTATTGATCGTCAAAAGTCCTGCCGTTGTGAGCGATTGCCGGGCTACTCAGCTCTTGTAGCAGCGTGCCCGGTTCCTTCAGGATCACGAATCCTCCTTGGAGAGCCGAGTCTGGCACGCACTGGTACGCAGTAACATGACCTCCAGTGCCAGAGGAAGCCGGCGGCATGTTGTTGTAGATGGCATGAACACCTTCACGGGCATCAGGATCCGCGTAGCCCATGTACCGTCGATCATAGGCGCCCGGAGCCAGTCTCTGCCCCTGGCCATGCAATCCTCGTGGTTGGCATGGGCCGTTCAGGGACAAGGAGCTTGTATGGGCGGGAAGGGCGGGTGCTGCAAGTACCGCCATTGTGCTCGGTTGCCTTTCTGCCATGAAGGACGAGGCAAGATCGAACATTGGAGTTGCTGCTTAGTTCTTGATGTTGGACCGATGAGAAAAGAACTTGTTGTGCGAGCCAAAAGATTTCTCGTGTATCGTACGGGGTTGTTCTTCTACCAATTTATGTTCTTTCGCGCGCGAGCCTAGCCCTCATAGAAAGGTCCTCTCCCCGCGGGATTGCGGAAGAGAATAGGCCGCTAAGCGTTGGAGTCGAACGGGTCGCAACGCCTCTGCGCCATATGAGTCACGACAGCCTAGGCGAGAAAGTGGAGAGCAGCGACGTGGTCGCAGGTAAGAGGACGTCTGGATATGCGAGGGTGCGACGGGTGCTGGCCAGCGCACCAAGCTCCGAGGTCTGGACCGACTCAGGGGAAAAGGCCTCTCGGCAGCTCAGAATGATTGGGGAAAAGTATAGCTTGCCCGCAGAGATCGACCGATGAAGCGACACCATTACGCCGGCTTGTATAATTGAATGCGCGATGCTCGGGGTAAGATTATGCCTAGCGCCCCGAAAAGACGCAGGGTTCTAGACCGACCTATTGCACGACGAGAATTGCAAGAAGGTGGTGTAGATATTCTGCACGAGGGTGGCGTGAGTAGGGCGCGCGCACGGCCCAAGAGGGGCAGCAACGGAGGTCCGACGAGAGGTGAGATCGGGTAAATGCTTGGCGGTCACGGTGGGAACGGAACCTAGGCTTAGACTAGCGAACCCTATCAGATCGCTACGTGGTTCCACTCGAAGAAGGAGACGAGGTTTACGGAAGTCAGGGGAACCTACCAGAGATGGAGGTGGCACACCCTCAGCCAGGTGGGCTCGAATAGCACGCCGTACGCTTTCTCAGGGGGCTCGAGGTCGGCGCCGTCCGAGATGCCGTCCGAGCCGTTCCAGCGAATCCTTGCCGCTTCCCAGGCACGCTCTCGCCTGGCGTTACGGCCATAGAAAGCTTCTTCCCTCGGGTCGTCAGCGCCTGGTTTGGCATCGGCATCACGGTCCCAGAACCACGAGTCATCCTCGCGTCTCCTCCCCCCCTCTCCCCGTCGGCCAGCACCGCGACGATCAGCAGTTCCAGCCCGTAATTCTTGTGTATCAAGGCCCCGAGTATAGCTAGGTGTCGCGAGACAACACATGAATAGGTCTAGTACTGACGGCGTTAGAGATATCCTTAATCAGCTGTGCAGGGGACAACAAGTCGATTTTGATGTCCTTCAAGGCTTCAAGCCCTTTGTCCATGATGACTCTTGTGGCTTCGATCACGTACATGCCGCAGTCGTACCCATTCAGCTGCTTCACGCTCTCAGCATAAATAACCCTGAAATTTCTCTTCCGCCTGTAAACCTTCGATCAGACTCATAACCTCCTTAATGTGCCGGTCCGCGGTATTTTTTTCGACCGTGGAATCAACGAAGTAGACGATTCGGGCACACATGCCAATATAGATCAACCGCCAATGTTTATCCGTACAAACAGGTATGAAGATGTTGATCTTTCATTCACAGGGCTGTGATCGGGGTACTCGTCCTTTATATTCTACCCAGTATTTCCAGTGATCAGCAGCAACGACCCACAATCTATCGTCCGGAATGTCCTTTCGATATGCCGCAATTCCTGCATGAATCACGTCCATTTTCATCCAAACCATCCTCCCCAGGCTCCGGCCCAATCTTCAAGCATTGGAGGTCGAAAAGATCGAACACAACACCCCCATTATTCGGCTTCCACCTCGCAGCATCACAATGCTTCCGCCATGAACGAAATGAAAGTCCTGGAGAGCTTCACGAACCTTACCCATGGTGGAACATACTTTGGTCTGTTCTGCACGTTCAAGGCTGCGTAAACGCTCCAAGGCAGTAAAACACCGAAGGTTCTGCATGCTTGAGACGTCAACGGGCAGGCTCTGGATCAATTCCCATGTGGCATTAGCAACCGCAAGCGGACCATAGGAAACGACCTCTGCAGCCTCCCTTAGAGTCAGAGTCGCTTCTCTCTCGGTTATTGCCTACATGTTCGCACCAACTGAGAATGGTGCTCCAGACGAAAGGATATATAGGCTGCGGATTCACGATCGGGATAGTCCTGATTATATGTTCTCCCGCCATCTTTCTCTCGTTTCCGCGGCCCAGTCATCAGACTTGGTAGGTCGTAACAAAGGTCTCGTGAGGTTCACGAGTCTTAGGATTCTTGGGTTAAGTTGACTTAGAATCCCTTGCACCGTCACGTGATTGTAAGGATTCTTCCGCAACCACTTTCTCTTCCTGGAATTCCAGAGTTATCGGGGCTTGAGGACTTAGGTCTAGTGTCTTAAACTCTAGGCTTCTTACATTCAATCACCTTCTGTTCAGCCCAGCTAATTTTTATAACTAGCCGATTAGGTCAACCTTCACTCGCTATCAGGTTATATACTTTAGGAGGCTCCGCACTATTTAGCCACTAGATCTTCTGACGTTATATAAGACGATGGGTACTAGTAGCCATAGTAATGAAAGGATTAATTAGTAAACTGATCTTGTCAGCCCGTGGACGAGGGATCTTAATAACTACGTTTAACATCTTGAAGTAATGGTGCAGGATGGGTATGATATGTTCCGGCTGTCTTTAATAGTCGTATCATCATCGAAAGACTAATTCTATGTAGTATCTCGAGAGGGTATACGTCTAAGAGGGTCGTAGACATTCGTGTATTCTATAGAGAATCCATGGCATCGAGGTTGTCTTTCCTAAGTACGGAATTACAAAGCCTTCCTAATATTCCAGGGTAGTCTAAGGACTAAAAGACCGACTATAATTATTATAGGTAGGGAAGATTTAGACGTTCTAAGTTCGAACCTTCTTTAGCCCTTTTAAGAACTTCTTTCTGACTTCTTAATAGTAGTATAAGAGCCCCTAGTAAGGGGGACTAGATCGATAGAGAGATAATACCTAGAATAGATAGCTATAGGCCCTATATATAGAGACTTAAAGCCTTAAGGGCTTTAAGTAAAGGAGCGGCCTACTAACCGCTACTTATCCGAGGCGTAGACGCTTAGCCTACGCTTAGCCTATTTACTTATTTTACTTAGCCTATCTACCTAGGTTAGGTGCGAGTCCTAATAAGTAGTTCCGCCTCTTTTACCTCACCTCCAATATGCGGGAACTCCGCGTAGTCGAACTGATTGACCTTTTCTTGTATTGCATGCCTTACGTTGCGAATCCTTAAGACAATCTTCAATCTTAAGGGTAAACCTTTCTTGTACAGTAGTTAGAGTCCGTATCATCACCAGGGCCGTGTAAAACTGAGCTGCTGCTTCATCTAAACCTATCATCTGCATAGGGAACTAAGTAGGGCCTCGGTAAATGTTTGAATTGAACGGATGCCGCATTTAAAGAGTAGGCGCAGTAGAAGGGCCGAGTATAATGGATTAAAAGGAAGGGCTGATAGCATCGTTCATGGTGACTCCCGGGCGCTGTACTGTATTCGTAAACTAAAGAGGGCTAACGGTAGGATTCTTTCGTCTGATGATCGTCTCTTACCCTTCGACAGGTGTAAACGGATCGACCGGTATAACTACGCTCACTTGGCGCTGTGGTGTAGAGACCGTGGGCGTAATCTGACGGGAATTGAACAGTTCTAGGTTTACTTCATATAATGGAGAAGAATCCCTCGAGCCCACTGGGAACTTCCCAATACTTGTCAACAACATGACTCATTCTCTTCCTTCGAAACCATCCGTCTTTGACATAATCTGTACCATTCACGCTTACTCCAAGTCATTCCTTTCCAGTTTCTTCATCTTTGAGCACAGCAAGCGGCTCCTCCCCTCTCTACTTGTGAGAATCGTAACCTCTAGCCTTTCTGCAGTTAATATGTTACTTGCCCCACTGTAGCTCTTCGGTCCGATCATGCATGCAAACCCCGCCGCTCAGCCACGTTTGGTTATATTCCGGCTGTACAGTCACATGACTACAAACCTTGGCAACACGGCACCTCAATCCCTCGACACTTTTCCACCTTTTTTTCTCTTACACCTCTCCAGCCAGCATGACTAAAAACACGCAAGGAACGTTCAGAAACAGATCCAATATACGAGAACGTTGAGTTCCGTCACCCTTGCGCAGACACCTCTGTGACAGCGTAGATGTTGTATCCGCTCATAACAGGAAACACCCAATTACGAATTCAACCAAATTCAGTCAACCAAGCAATCAAGTAAAAAGAGATGTGAGAGCAGTCACAGGGAGGTTTCGCCTCCCTCCCTCCCATCTCAGATTAGCAATGCTCCCTTTATTGCTCAATAGATTGCCCTACCCACTTCAATCGATTCCGCTTGCGCCGCTAGGGCGGAGCAGGGATTTCCACAACAATTCCGTCGTCAGGAAGACTACGCTGTGTATTCTCCCCAGGTTTCTCACATGAGCGCTCGGGTTCGCAAGGGTTCCTATCTTCGAGTCCTCTTCCTTTTGCCAACTTACCTCCGCGTTCGCCGTCCTCTCGCCTCTCTATGTTCTCACTCTGCTCTTCGGCTTCACGAGGGAAAAATCTCTTTAACCGATTACCAGAAAAGGTACCACGTAGCTGAGCTCCGTCAAGTTCAGAGAGAGAGTAGTTTCCGAGTACAGGATTCGCCTACAGTACATAATACGGTCCCACTAATCGAAAGGAAAGCTTCTTCGAACTCGACATGTCCGTGATACTAAAGGGATCATGTACCAACATAAGCATACCTAGTTCTAACGGTCCTTTACGCAGCTGGTGTCTCTCCTCGAAACATTCCTTCCATTTCTCTCTCATCCGCCTCAGATGCGCTCGTACCTCTTCAAGATCTTCTTTTCTTCTCCCGATTACTCGCGCTCTCATTACCACCAGTTCATCGGTTTAATGAGCCTATTCCTACGGAAGAACATGCTAGGTGAACACTTCTACACCTAATTAGTAGGATAAAGCGATCTAAATACTCCAGTTCATATAGTGTGAAGCCAGTGCTAGCCTTGACTGTCGTTCGATCAGCATAAAGTACATCTTGAAGGTGATCTACCCAGTCTATTCGAGCTGGATGTTTATAGGTTTTAGCTAAGATATCCGCAGCCACTCGATATCCTACCTTAACCAACCCATTAGCCTAAGGGTAGTATGCCGAGATTGCCACCCTCTTAATGCTATACTTCTCCGTCAACTTAGTAGTTAAATCCTTATTTTCAGGACTACCGTCAACGATCAGCCTCCTGAAAAGACCATGTCGATAAATCACATCATCCCATAGAAATTTAGATACTATTACACTGTTATTATGCGCGTAGTTCCACGCGCCTCTACCCATCCGCTAAAGGCACTTCGAGCTTCCACGAGATAGCTCTCGCCACGAGACTTTGGTATAGAAGTCACATCGACATGCACTTACTCCCATCTCTTATCCACATACGTCAGCCGCATCTGCTCTTCGATCCTCTAAGATGCTCTAAATTAGCATGCTCGATACGGCTTAATATATCTCTGGACGTCTGGTATAGGCTACCATAATAGAATCGATCAGTAACTCGAGCGAATGTGCTCTCACGCCCTTTATGTCCGCTGTTAGCATGCATCTCCCGTAGAATAAGCTGTCGAGCAGCTTCCCCGTCAACCAGCCTACGGGCAGGCCTCGCAGCATCCGGCCGTCGAAAGAGATGTCCCCCGTGAATGAAGTGCGTTCAGCAACTTGCTGCAGCAAACTGTTCAGTCTTCTGTTACTCCGTGCGGATCAACAGGACAAGCTTCTGTAACCTTTGAGAGAGAGATCATCCTCGTAGTCCGCGGAAAAAGTAGCCGACTTCGACTTGACCTTTTCTTTGGTATACGGACTGCGACCTACATATTAGAGGCTTTACTCGGCTCAAACATGATCAAGAGCTACAAGGAACGTGTGCATAACTACTTTAAACCAGCGGAAGATGCGCCGCAAAAGAGCGATCGCAACCGCAACCGCAAGCGGGAGAAACAACCCAAAGAACAGCCAATCAAGAGGCGCAAGAAGAAGGAGATGAGAGCCATCAAACCAGAGGTTACACACATCAAAGAAGAGGTTGAATAAACAGCATAGTCAAAGAATGTTCCGTCGTTTCCTTCTCTAGGCCCTCCAAGACAGAGAGGCATCGGTCAGCCAAGAAAAAAGAGAAAGGAGAAAATGAGACCCATCGCCAATTTCCCGTCAGACTGCTCTTCCGCAAGAGATTCATATCACCGCCAATGGTGATTTTTAGTTCCGTCACACCAAGATTGCCGTGAGACACAGCGGTGTCGTCGGCCTTCCTCTAGTCTTTTCCTTTCAACTTCGGTTTCTTTGTCGCCAACTTTGTCTTGGGTTTAACGGCCGGGGGTTGGGTGTCGCGCTCGCGGGCCGGGGGGATGGTGACGACGATACACATAGAGTTCTCCGCAAGGCTAGGCAACTTGGCCAAATCTTCCTGCAGAATCGATTAGCCTTTGGAGGTTCTTCTCATCTCACAACCTGAACGTAGCTCTCCTCTGTGGAGGGGGGGGGGATTGCAGGCAAGGACTTACGACGCCTTTGGGGGCCCAGTGCTTGACTATCGGTCCGTTGACCCACTCGATATCGGGACTGAGTCCCGCGGCCGGTTCTTTCAGACCCACCTCCGCATGCAGACCCAGTTTACCGAGGACGGCGTGCATTGACGCGTCGGTGCCCCTGAGAGAAGCAATGCCAAAACCGGCGGGCCAGTCGCTGATGAGCTGGCTTTGAGCCTCGCCGCTGTCCGCGAGGTTCGAGACCCCAATTGGGTACGCGTGAGCGCAGTGGATGCCCAGCGTCCCGCCTGCACGCAAAACATATCAGCCAACCTCGTCGCCCGGGGGCAGCTGGCGTGCTTTCCTTGCCGGAGCGCCTTTTTGCCCAGGGGGGCTGCTAGGGGTATATATCCCAGGCATAGGGTTCTTGACTTACCGTTTGGCATCCACTTCGGGTTTCTGAGAAGGTCTTGTAGAATGTTGTACGGCGCAAGGCTTGTAAAGTCCACCGGCGCCGGCTTGAGGCCCAGTCCTTGAAGAGGGTCTTTTTCACCGCCGGGAACGAATGCAATTCGTTGATGGTGGTACAGATTGTAAGTCACGATCACGCAGTGGCCGTTGGTGACCCCGGAGATCTCGTGTTCGCAGTCGCTGAGAAAGGCTGCCCAGTGCAGGGCCTGAGAATTTCTTGTCTTGTCACAGTCGTACTTTGTGGAAGAACCGGCGTGGTTCACGGTGAGCTGACCGCCCTCGTACTCGCTCGGCAGGAATAGAACCAGCGACCCGAACTGGTTCTCCGCGCCGGGAATTTCGATTCGGATCTTGGAGGAGCCCGGGTGTCCGACGTACACCTACCAGAACGCGTGTGTTAGCCGCGACCCTCAAACGTTCCATCACCACCTTACTCACGTTGATGTTGTGTAGCTCGGCCCTGACAAAGCCTCCGTCCTTGATGCCATTGGGCCCCATGTGGCGGGCATTGGGCAGCAAGAGATGCTCAACCCGATCCACGATTCCCATCGAGTACGGACATAGGTTGGTCGTAACGCGGAGAGCGTCCATGGTCCAGGCGTCATCCGCACCTTCGCCGTACCCATCATCGCCTGGCATTCCAAGCACGATGGGGTCACAGTGCTCCAAAAAGTCCCCGATTGTCATCGTGCTGTCCATCTCGCGGTCCGGGATCGGGAACATCACCCTGTTCGTCCAGCGGCTATGGTCTTCCCAGTCGATTACGATGGGACTGGGGTCCATTCTTGTGGTCGTTGTCGTCGTCAGGGTAGACATGCTCCCCCTCTTGCCCTTTTTCTTCGGCCCTTTTTCTGTGTCATCGGCCTGGCTCGCAGGCTTTCGTTCGATCCGTGAGACCAAAGCGGCGAAATCAGACAGAGGAATGGACCCGCCGCAAGTGGCGGCAATGTTTGCTCCCGATTTCATAAAGTCGGCCAAGGCATTGGAAAGATCGGCAGCGGAGGGATCAGCCGTATCAGCTGTCGAGGGGACAACGGATTCGGTCGGGGGGGCCTTGGGTACGACAGCTGCGGCCTTTGCTGCACGCTTTCTTTTAGAAGGCATGGTGCTTCGGCTCAGTGTTGTGTCCAACAAAAAAAAAAAAAGGTATACTGTAAGAGTAAGAGGTAGGTAGGGTGGAAGGTAGGAATGAAAGGTTTTCCTCGCTGACTTGGGCGGAGGTGCACGTCTGTAAATAGGACAAAGCAAGGCACTCGAGCTTTTGTAAAATTTCCGTAGCATGTGTACTATGACTAGGTAGGGCGTTGTTCACCTGCAGCACCCTTGGTGTTGACGGTTGCCTTGTGCGGCGGCCACATGTGGCCGACAAGGTTGATAAATTAAACACAAAAGGCGGTGTCTTGAAAACAGCAACCAGAATGCGAATCATTTTGGCCCCGGAGCCTGCAGAGCGGGTCTTCATACCTGAAGTGTGAGCCCCAAGTATCGCGTGGCATAAGCACTAGGCACTGTGTGCCGTTCCACAGACCCACTGGTCGCCTTTCAAGCAGGGGTGCAAGGGTCGCGCCGAGGGATGCAACTTGGATATACGCTAGAGCTGCAGTCACAGGGTGGAGTTAGTACCTGTGGCCCGTGCGTATTGGCTCCTTTCGAGCTAGGGCGTGTTTGAACACAGGAACGACGCCATCGCGACGAGCGAATAAGAAACGATCGGGGGGCAGAAAGCCTTGAGTCAGCGAACCACAAATTGTGGGCCTCCTTGAGGCCTCGGGCGAATAAGACGCGGCCACGTTTCTGCCTTGGGCATGATTTTTCTGCCACTTGGCAGGTTGACTTACCTTTCCCACAGCTCGAGCCTGAGGTTGTGACACGGAATTTCGTCCTAGGCTTTGAGCACAGCAACACAGACCATCAATCGCCAGCCTGTTTTCCACCTCGGTGCTTTTGCAGCATAGAACGGTATCACTACTCTTTGGAAGTTGAGTGTTTTTTTGGTGCATTGAGGTGCACATCGAGCACAGAGTAGGGCTCGGTTCTTTGTACACGACCGCCATTGTCCTACTTCCAAGTCTTTGTCTGGAGCTCTCACGATACACGACATGGTCGGCAGCCGGCCTGGTTGCCCTGGTTGAGCTGCAGGGACCCTTTGTGTCTGGCCTGGCGTTGAACCAGCATTGTACAGCGTTGTCTGGCTGGGTCGCTCTGTGACTAGACATTCGTCGTATGGAGGACAGCGGCCAGGGGGTAAAGGGCTGAAGGAGGGCCAAAGTAGTGATGTTCGCGACCTCCTCATACGGTGGTGGCGAACGTGGGAGCGATTTTTGTTGGCGGAATATCTTAATTAATTAGGTAAGGAAATATATCTAGTGTGGCTGCGGATTTGTTGTGTGCCAAGGTGGAAATTATTCGGCTAACCTTGCCGATAGGGTTAGGGCAGCACTGCGCCCACACTTACATAAGCCTTCTGAATAATGCATGACCAGGTGCAAAGGGCCTGGAATCTACGAGATGAACCTTCGGGGTGTGGGTGTGCGCGGAGGCAACTGTGTGTTGACTGCGTGTGTGTATTGAGAGACAGTCCAAAGCCACTACTAGTTCAGGCGCTTCTCCAAGCAAGCCGCATCCCAGCGCTTCGGATATTTATGGACCATGTTCCACATGGACGGGAAGAAGCGCATCCTCTCCGTCTCTTCCCAGTCGTCGGCCAATTCGGCCTCAATCCTGGCCCACAGCTCATTCCATTCCATCCACATCAAGCCAACGTGCTTGTGCGGTTCCATGATCTGGCGACGACCGTTCGGGTCAGCATCTCCATTCTCCGTGCAAGGGGAAATCATTCACGACGAACCTTGGGTTCCTGCTCCGGGTCGACTTGCTCTAGGACAAAGAAGAAGCAGCGCCACAGGTCGTCCTCCAAGAAGTCATCGGTCTCACCCCACACCGTCTCGTCTCCGATGTGCTTGATGGCCACCTCCAGGCCGACCTCCTCTTGGATTTCGCGCACAATCGTCTCCTCTGGGGTTTCGTCCTCGTCCACGCCACCGCCCGGGAAGGCCCAAGTGTCTTGTGAATTGGCTAGTTAGCGCAAACGGGTCCGACCGCGACCATGTGTGGTTTTGTTTTGGGAGGTGTTAGATTCTTTGCAACGTACCGGGAGGACCGTCTGTTTTGATCGTCTTGTTCTTCAGCCTGCGGTGGATCAGCAGGACCTTGTCGCCTTTCAGAACAATGCCCATGGTGCCCATCCTGGCCTTCTTGCCATACTTGAGGCGCGTGATGGTGTTGGTTTGGGGAACAGACATTGTGAGTTTGGATCTGAGATGTACGCGTTTTAGGGGATTTGTCCGACGACGAGCGGATGGCAGTGTAAGAGAAGCCTGCGGAGGTTGATGGATAGGTCGATAGAATGAATAAATAAAGGCTAGATGGCAATGGCCTTTATATACGGAGTCTCGAAGCCTCTTCGAGGCGTCGAGGAATGTGCGAGGGCACACCGCTACTTACACGCCCCACTCGGGTGCGCTCAATCCTTGGCGAAGTTGCACTGTTAGGAGGCCATGGCATAACAGGCAGCGACATACGGGCGGCCTTATACATGCCACTCGGGCGTCTGAGCGGCCGATAGGCACCCTGTGAATCAGCCTGTGAATCAGCCTCACTAATCCTTCCGAGTCTTGCAACCAATCACGTTTTGGCTACATGCAAGTCTCGACAGGCAGAAGGCAGAAGAAGCCTGCCGATGTGACACGTGCTCAAGCGCGATTGGCTACATGAACCCGTCGGTGGTGAGACAGCTGACCAGCCAGGTAGCAACAATGAATAGCAACGCGGCGGGGGCCCTGCGGCGTAGAGCTAGGAGGAAATCTGCAAGGAGGGAGATGCCCAATGCCCCAATTCCAGGGTTCGACTCTGAGCCAGCAAAGCCCCTTCTTCATCGACCGCAGCGTGGCGGGAACTTTCGGCCGGAACTAAGCACTCGACTACACCTTGAGCTCGCATCTATGTCTGCAATACGTGTTTGCGGCATAGTGTTCCGAGATAAACCGGGCGTGTGCGTAAGGCCAGGCTCGTAAGACGACAAGGAGAATGCGCTATGAAGAGTGGAGGATTTGTGCCTGGAGTTTTTGATTGGAATGTCAGCAACATGTGGCGCCTGACCAGCGGAAACTGTTTGAATGCTAGCTGTTGCCTTGGATAGTTACTCCGATGTACTATTACGCCGCAATAAAGTCTTGTCCACAGCGTGTGGTCCTCGAGATGCGTATCATGGCTCGGTCACATGTGATTCTTGCGCCACAGCAAGGTCGTGCGATGGAGGTAATACTGCTACAACCAGGTCATGCTCGAGGTATTCAGACATCCGTTCCCAGTCCACATACTGCTGCTGGTACAATTGCCGTACGAAAAGTTGCGAGATCGGGCTCGCACGGCTCTCTTTCTGTAAGGAAGCCTAGCTGTATTAGAAGTATCGGTGAATAGCAAACCTAGTAATAAGGAGGACAAATCTGAGGAGGGAAAACAAAGGAGGAACCACGCCCCCTCTCACTCTCTCTCCTGATATCGTACGCTCCACTGTAAGGGGTACCCGTTGTCTTACCTCTCTCCCTTGCGTCCCTCTTCTGTATACGCCATCCATCCCTTGCGTACGGAATATTATTCCTCCGCCACACGTGATCGTTAAGCTCGGCGCTGGTTCCTCAGGGTTCAACCCGTCACAAATCTTCCGCGTTCAGTCGGGCAGTGTCAAGACGAAGGCGAAAGCAACCTTAAATCGGAGCCCCATATAGTAGTGTAGTATGAAGATTGTGAACTCTTACTTACCCCCTCTTGCCCCGGGCGGTATTGACAATCGATCAGCCTGTTCGGCACCACTGCACTATCGACCCTCGGTTCTGCATGGTGCGTGGAATAAGACCATTCAAGGCGCTTCGATCGTAGCAGGACAGGCAAGGTCTGTCACTTTTCTATGAGGGAAGGCTGGCCGTGTTGGATGAAATCTCTGCGACTGCGACTGCGAATGCGGATAGTGGAAAGGTTGACAGACAGGCGGTGGACGTTGAACTTCCTGCGGTAGGTGAGCGGTGCTTCGGGAACCGCCACGATTTGCTGTCCAGCTTTCGTGCGACAATGCACTGGCGTGACGAAATTGGCGTATTTCACGCAGAGCCAGCTTGAAGCCAGCCATCCAAGCCAAATACGACTGTTGCAGACGATGTCAATGTTGAATTCGTGGTCCAGAATATCACGGCCTGCGAGCCTGACATAGTAGGATATCCCACACGAGGCTGAGCGCTCACATATCTTTCACGCCGATGTAGTTGCCCTAGTTGGACCTCGTCGTCTCAGAATTCATGTCATAATTGCACCCTTAATAGCGATCTATCCTGTTCAAGGCTGCGCCATGAGACAGAGTACCAATGCGAAATCCCCAGTTTCTCCTTCTTTACTTCATACACGATGTCCGAGCCCACGTAGCGGCTGGAGTCGAAAAGATTTGTACGGTTCTTGGCCGTCTTGATCTTCAACAAGCCCAGCACTCCTATTCTCGAACGAGAATGATCAAAGAAGTCATCAAACGGGTTGGGATCTTACGTCTCCACTGCTGCCTTCTACCATATGTTCGCAATGTGTACCGGCTGGCTGATTGATATGGGGGGATCGACTGCTCTGGATAATCTGGCGAGTTCCACTTTCACCAGAAGCAAGAACAAGCATGACTTGGCCATCCCACTGTGTGCTATTCGTTTCAGTCTCTATCCCTGCCTGTTGTCGGTACGCGATGAGCACCAGAAGCTTCAGAGCCACTACGAGTCCACGGCCGAGAGGTGGGTTGATGAAGTCGAGAAGCTCTGCCTCGGGGTAATAGGTGTTGGCTTGCTTGCCCTATGGTTCCATATTCTCGGGCCACGATCTCGGGGTGCAGGGGTTGCCTTGCCTCCGCAAGTCTGGCTTCGAAGGCAGTAATGTCCATGGTGAAATCATGGTTTCTGGCGATGACTAGTTTGAGTGGAGCGAACAGATTCATCATTTTGACCGTGTCGATGACACTACCACCCCCGACGGCGATAAATGCATCGGGCTGGTACTTTCTCGAAACCTGGATGGCTTTGAGTATCCTAGCGGTCTCCACGAGCCGGAGCTCGACATCGATGGCGTCGGCGTCCTCCTGGATCTCCACCACGGTGGGCGCCCACCTCGCAGTTCGCACAGGCGAGATTTGCGGTACACAGCCCGAGCGACCACCGCGCTTGCTCTTGCTGCAGTAGGGGATCTTTCAGATATCGAGTGTCAAAGTATTGATGAATGGATGGACGCCCTCGCCAACAAAGTGCTCATCCGGTACACTGAACATCAGACCCAGCGGGTACCCGAACGTTGTGAACTCGTTGGACACTTCGGGGCCGCCTGTATCACTAGGAGCATTGGCGTCCCGCCCATCCATCAACAGCCTTTTTTTTTTATCAGAGTGTCATGTGTGGTGCCGGACTCGACAATCTTATTGTCACAAATCGCCAAGCACACCACGCACGTGACAGCCCCTAATTATGTAAGCACCGCGTTCTCACCGCCTAAGGGAAGCTTCACTTCCCTCATGCTTGGAGTCTTGGTTAAGACATACTACCAAGGAATACCTATCCCACCTGTTGCCTATCTCTGCTCTCTGCCTATCTACATAGGCCATTCCTAACACTTGACGTTCGCGCGGCTGTCCACATGCTTTGCGGTTCTTGGGTGCCGTCGACTGAGGAATTTAGGTAGGAGTTCGCCGTAGACATGTCCAAGACGAATAGCCCTTGCGGAGGGGTTTCTGGTTGCTCCACGGATCTGTGGGCGGCCGGTGTGGTGGTGGCAGGTCGGAGCTCGTCAGAAGCTGGTCCTTGAAGCTCCCTTGGAATGAATCATCGTGTGTTCATCCAAAAATCAAGTGGCCGAAGCGATAGCAACCCAGATGATGGACGACGAACGGCACACGAGCATCGACGGCCCATGCCGAGTGGATTTGTTGGCACGGAGGTGGTCGATATTCATGACAGTGAATTGCCTCAGGACGACGATATCATGTCAAGAGGCTTTCATCAGGTCATGCATCCCGATTTGATGAATCCGATCGAGAATCAGGTTGCCTGCACGGATGTAGGTGGGATGTTCATCGTCTCGACGATCGGAGTTATTGACACAGACCTCCTCTTCTTTCTGCTCCTCTTCCGTTCGTAGACCAACAACCCATGATATTGACCATCAATCAGTCGTTTCGGCACTCGTACAGGGCTAATTCCCCGTTCCAAGTGCGTGGTAGAACAAGGCAATTCGGATCGCTTTGATGGTGGCGGGACAGGACGGGACAAGGTTCGGTCGCCTTTCAGTGAGGAAGCCTGGCTGCACTAGAAAAATGTGCGAACATAGAAGGGGTGAGAGAGTAGAAAGGCAGACAGGGAGACAGACATGGACATCGAGAGCCTCGCAATTCCATAGTAGAAGCGAGTGGAGGCCATGACTCAACGTCTCATCCTCTAATCCGTGACTCGCCATCTGGACCGTCGGCAGCGGAGGGATTCTGACAACATCGACGTTGAATGAAAAGTCCTTGCCACCACGTCTCATCTTTCAGGACTTTACGTAAGAGCAAGGCTGCCAGGACGCCATCTCGTATGAGCGCATCAACCACTTTAAAAATCCCGAATGCGCCGGCGACGATTAATAAAGGTTGCCGCTGCCGTAGACCACGAGGTTGTTTGTGCGCTCGATGGTCACAGTCTACAACGAACTACGCAGCTCTTCAGATTGCTCACCTGGAAAGCCGGGTAGTTGCGGCATCAATGGAGGGGGGTTCGGGGTGCTCTCAAACACGACCCTGTAGAAATTCGACACAAGAAGACTCTCCGAGGCGTGTCATTTGCGAACCGGAGAAGAAGGTGTTTTAAACCTTTCCTTTGGAACTGCAGAGCACAAGCTGCGTAGTAGGTGTCAAGGGGGCCGGCGGTGGGCGGGCGCAGGACGTAGGATGTTGACCAGTAACTACACAAAGATTGAGAACTTTGAACTCTGATCGAAACTCACTGGAGCGCCCTCAAAGTCGAAACAGTAGAGGAGGAATCCTGCCACCACGATCCAGACCTTGCTCAATTGCTTGAGAATGTACATCCGCCTCCTTGTCTTATTTGCCCTTCACAATTTTTGCGCTTCATAATTGTTTTCCCTCTTCAACTCTTCAATTAGTTCGGCAGTCTTCTCGTTGTCTAGGGGCTCAGGGAGGGCCATGGACATCGAACCGGCGGTGCCATGTTTGCGGTTTCGTAGTTCAGGGTCAGTCATGGTGTGCGCCTGTCGACATTTGTTTCTGCCACGTTGTACCCCGAGCACACGCTCCGGCCTGCATGCAAGGTACTCTAGTGCTGCATCCAGCGGTACAGGAGCCCTGAGACCCTGGAGGCCGTCATTCAGACGCCAATGGAACATGATGCAGGTTGTATCGAGTGTCGTCGAGCTCGAGGTTGACAAAAGGGTCCGCCGTATGTCCATTTACATTTCACAATGACATCCCGAGCCTCGTCAAGGCGATCGGCGGCAACCAAGAAACGAGGAGATTCTTCATGAAGCCACCCTGTGAGACAAACAATGCCTGGGCACCGACGACATCTATTATCGTGTCTTCTCGTCCTATTGAGCAGGGCACGCTGTTCCCATTCATGCCCGCGATTCACTCGTCCTGACAAATTTTCCAAGCCAGATTAATTAGCTGAAAGGCCTCTACCGTCGTCACTCCTGAAACGGCTATTCTCGGGGTCTTCAGCGGGTGTTTCTGGGTCGTCAGACCAGTCCACCGGCGACAATCTGACCTTTTCGACGAGATTGAAGCCGATTCTGTTGTCGTGGAAGATATTGCACACGTGTACCTCATCCGGTTCGTCAGTGCGATCCGCGACATGCATTCTGAAGGCGTGGCGCATCGAGGTATTAAATCGGAAAAGGTTTTTTATCTGTGCGATTAGAGGAGATCAGTAGGCAAAGTTTGAATCCGACACGGAACTGGACTGTTTGTACTGAGAAGCCGAGCACTAGCAGATTCGGCACTGGCCGTTGCTTTACCGGTACCATCTTCGCCGTTTCCTTTCACTGATACCTGATTCTGATCCTCGCCCGCTTCATCGATCGGTCTGAATACAGACGAGTAGCTCTTTGCCGTGATCGGTAAGTGGCAGCGTGTTGGCTTTGCTGGGAGGTAAAGATACCTGGTCTTGCTCCGACTCTTGTAGACTGACTGACCGACCGTTGAATCGATCAATCAGCCCATTCTCACTGCCAACCTCCAGGCCTGGGTAGAAGAAGGTTAATGCACTTCGATTGTAGTAAGGAAGGACTGAACAGGACAGAGCAGGACAGGGATCGCTCGCTGTTCGGTGAGGAAGCCTAGCTTTATTAGCAATATCGGTGACAGCGGAGGCAGGAGTGGAGAGGTAGACAGGCGGACATGGAAAATTGAATATGGAACAGGATCAGTGTGCCCCCGACAGCGTGATATGAAGACCGTGGCTTTTATTTCGATCTCGTAAGCCTCGCTTTTACCAAGGTCGTCGGAGTCTTCATCCTCACCATCAACGACTTTCAACCCGTAATCATCCAGGATGTAGTTCATATCGCGGATTCCGGCCGAGAAGCCTGCATCTTTCTCGTGTAGTGTAGAGCGACCGGCCACGGCGGCAGTCGTATCAGGCTTTCGGCATCATCACGTCACTAATCTCGCTTTGCGTCTGGGTGGAGGAGGGAAGGGCGCTTCGATCGTGGCAGGTCAGGGGGTCAGTTGCTTCACTTTCCGCGCGGAAGCCTGACTACGCTACAGATCTCTGCGAATGCAGATGTAATAGCGGGGGACGGAGGTTGAAAGACAGACAGATGAACGTGGAATCGAAACAGGAGATGTGGATCGGCATGCTTACGAAAGAATATCTCGCTGGACGTCACGGATCGTGCACAACTTTGTTTTCCTGCTCTTGTCCCTACTCTTATAGACCGACACTGTGGGCGGTATCGACATCGGAGCCAGTCTTTTTGTATGGGCGGTCGTCAGGAGGAATATGATAACGCGTCATTTTGATTCGATCGTGGCAGGATAGGCGAGGTCTGTTGATTTCCTGCGAGAGAAGTCATGTTAGAAACGTTCTGCGAACGTGGAAGCGGAAGGGAGTGTGGAAAGGTGGGCGTACAGACAGACGGACGGACGGACGGAACGACGGACGAAGATGGAACATGCATGGCACATGAATTGAGAAGCCACGCACAGAGCCTCGTAATATGATGTGAGATGAAGCTCGTCTCCTTTGTCTTCCCTGCTCCTGCGTAGGTAGACCGAGCCTAGCATCGATAGTCAGCCTCCTTGGTAGCAGCAGCCTGGTTGCTTCCCAAGTCCTTCTCTTGTAGACCGACCTGCCGACGGCCTCAAGGATCAACCTTTCGCCATCACCGCACCACGAATTCGCAGGTCTGAGAGGGTGGAACAAGACAATGCACTTCGGCTTCGATCGTAGTAGGACAGTAGATGATAGTACAGGCACGGTCGCTTTCTGCTGGCTGTGGAAGAAGCAGCGTTAGAGCCCCATATAAGCGAAAGCAGAGTAGGGAGGGCAGAGAGATACGCACGGATAGATACGGAATAGGGAACATGAAGGGTATTATAATGTCACGGCCTTGGCAATGTTGAGTGTTGAGTGTTGAGTGTTGAGTGTTGAGTGTTGAGTGTTGA
>NW_013550610.1:827966-1135562 GCF_000835455.1 Fonsecaea pedrosoi CBS 271.37
TGTTGAGTGTTGAGTGTTGAGTGTTGAGTGTTGAGTGTTGAGTGTTGATTGTTGAGTGTGGGTTACCCCGCACAAGGCTGACTACCCCACACGAGGCTGAGTATCTATGAACTCTTCTACGGCGAGTTGCGGGCGCTATTACTACTTAGACTCTTCCGTGTCAGAATTCATGTCATAATTGTTGTGTCGGCTCCAAGACGTTTAAACATTGGAAGTCGTCGGCCCCAGGCAATTTTCAGTCTTACAACTCGTCTAGACTATCCGAGAGCACAGCAGGCCCTTCGAGCTCGCCGGGGTCGTCGACGCACTCGCGATGCTGCACAAATATGCTTGTGGTGGACGAGATAGGTTTCCTCGCGAAGACCGTGTATGCGGGGAACGAGTCGAGCACGTCGCCACAGACGATGAAGAAATGGACAACAGCCCAAACTCGTCGTCGCCGTACTCTTTTCTCTCTATTCCTTCTCTTTCCTCGGATTGAATCATCAGGAGCTGATCGAGATGACGGAGTACAAGAGAAGTATCTCGTGCCATCTTTGAAAATGATTGCTGGGATAGTTGAGACTGCGGCGACAGCATATTTAGCTTTCGGGGCCACTCTGATTCGTGGTGTACTTGAGCCGGGTGTCGAGCCTTTGGAAGAGGTTTTGTCCTTTCCTGCGTCTTGCTTTCTGCGGAGTGTCCACTCAAAGAGGACAACAATGTGACTTCTAACTCGAAGACACTTGGGTTTAGCTCCAAATGTCTTTGCACAGATCGGCTCGAGGATGGAGGTGAAAGACAGGAAGTAGCCGTGTGGTTTGGCGGGAGTGGTGGCAAAATAGGCGACTCCCATCCAGGCACTTTGCTGAGCATTGACGATCTTACATGACAGCCACTTGAAGATGACGATGGAGATGCCGAGGACGGCGTCCTATTATTACTCTATGAGCAAAATGACGGGGTTGGGGGAACTTGGAAGACGACTACACTGAGATACGGTTTTGGGAAAGGAATTCTCCATGCCCCTGGCGTAGCTCTCTCTCTCTCTCTCTCTCTCTCTCTGTCTGTCTGTCTGTCTCTTTAAGACTAACTACAAGATAACTCTATTTAGATAATTAGAATAGTTCCTTGTAAAGGATGTAGGTCGTCAGGTCTCCGAACTCGCTACGAGCGACTACTCAACGGGTCAGACAATAAGGGATACAAAGCGCCTCGCTGACGGGCGACCTCTAATTTGCCCAATGTCGTGTTCTTTCCCCCCTCCTTCGAATTCTGGAAAAACACGCACACACGCGCAAAAAGTATAACATCGCCACTTGAATTTGATGATGATTAGTCAAAAGGCTGAAGGATACGGTCAATGCTCGCCACGATTGACCGTCTTGCCTGTGATGCAACTCCAATTGTTAACCCCTCTTTTTGACTCGGTCACGAGGGATTTCTTTTACCCACTCAAATCCGAACAGCAACCTGGCAGATGTCGCGTCGTACCTTTGCCCAGACCGGCATTTCTCCATCTCGGTGATAAAAGGGTGTTGGTCAGTTAACCAAGCTGAACAGTTCTCGACTTCGAGGATAAAATCAAGGGGGGGTGGTTGAGGCGGTGTGATCGAAAATGAGTTACCTCGGCCTTGCGCCTGATTGTTTGCTTAATTCGTTGGATGTAGGGAGCCCCAAGCCCGACCCACCTGCACTACCAGCGCATACAGCCTGTAGTCCTCAAGAGGTGGGACAACCAATGCATCTCCGCCGTCAGCGACAAAGAAAAACTACACTTTACAAAGAGTCGTGCGTTACAGGTCGAGCTAGTATACATCGGTAAGGATCTCGGATAATTACACGATGTACTTAGTCTTTGACAAAGTAAAGGAGGTAAAAAGGAAACCAGTGTGAGACGCGTGGAGAAGACCAGAAACGACCTCTTCTCACAACTGGTCACCGGACAAACATGCAGTGGAGCATGAGAGGGGCTTTGCGGGAGCAATCTACTAATCGGAGGGGGAAGTAAGGGAGCAAGAAATGTCAAAATCAAAATCAAGGAAGAAAAAGCGGTGTACATAGCCGATGGTGCATGGCCGGACTCTCGGGAAAGCCTTTTTT
Organism: Fonsecaea pedrosoi CBS 271.37; assembly: GCF_000835455.1. NCBI lineage: Eukaryota > Fungi > Ascomycota > Eurotiomycetes > Chaetothyriales > Herpotrichiellaceae > Fonsecaea > Fonsecaea pedrosoi. The sequence goes on from NW_013550610.1 coordinate 830,049, forward strand.
TTTTTTTTTGGACGCCCGAGTTGTGAGGCTGTAAACGGGACTGTCGTGCGTGTCAAGCCCGTCCGCGAGTTGGATCCAAGCCTCTCTCGGGCTTCAAATGGGGATTGGAAGTGCATGAAGCTGCAACACCCGAAGTAGCAGGACATGTGTGCTGTGTGCGGGGTCGAGGGTGCATTCGCCCACTTTAGTATACTATTAATTCCTAGAACGGGTGGAGATCGTTTTCTACACCCCGAAACCCGACCCATGTCAAGGTCTAGACATTGCATCACCGAGACCGTGTTCCACCAGCTCGCTGCCTGTTTCGCGTGGTCGCGATAGGTGGCCCGGGGCCCCAGGAGAGTCCCGACGGACCCGCAAGTCAAAAAGGCTGACCGCCCTCCCAAAAATAAGTACCGCAACCCCCCTATCCACACGTAAGATTCTCACCATCATACACACTCTCTCTTGGGTTCTCCCCGAGCCTTACGAGCTCAATTGGACTTCGTTGAGGGTAGTACGTCTGCCATCCTTTCCACCATGGCGTTCACCCATCCAGAGTTTCCCCTGCGATCAGCTCAAGATCCTTACGATGCAGACGCGGATTACTCGCCCTCGCGCTGTACCAAGCGGTCTGGTCCTGGGCAGACTCGTACCAGGCTGACCCAAGTCAAAGGACGAGCTAAAGAGAGTGATGGAGGGCTTGCAAGGACGTTGAGGCAACTGACACTAGGCCATGTGTCTGTCACGTCCAACTGGAGGCGCCCGAGGTCGTCCCTGAAATACGCCCAAGAGAACGAGAATTGCACCCTGGTCAGCCACCGCGCAACACGCAGAAAGATACAAACCCGCCTTGCTAGACGCAACTGCTGTAAGTAGTCCCACGCTAGATGCGCCTTTCCGACGAAGAACTGAATTAGCTTGAATGGAGACTAAAGAGTACACGCAGGGAAAAAACCCACGAAAAACCGCCGCCAGCTGCGAAAGCGAGCAGATGCCAATGAGAAGCCTACCGAGGACTCTCCCGACACTCCAGGAGGTTCTTCCGACTCTGACAGGACCCCTAACCTTGATGGACGTCCTTGGAGTCCCGGGAACCCCGATACCTATGCACACTTCTGGCCTGACGGCAACAACGGTTTCATGGAAGAGCAGGATGACAAAGAGCAGTTTTCGCCCTACGATCAGGGCTCGGTGAAGCTTCCTTCCTTGCCTACGCTTCCACAGCCAGGTCTCGACAGTCATCTGCACACAAGATATCACGACAGGAGGTCTAGTCGATGCGAACAGCCTCAACAGGCAATGAATTGATTGAATTGCAGTACGAAGGACCATCTGAAAGGGTTGAGGTTCTGTTGTGTGAACAATGTCTCAAATGGGACATGATCAACGTGCCAAGAGATCAGGTCCGTTACATACAGGCTCAGGAGAGTTCGTCCTTGCAGTGAAGGTTGGGAATCGGGGGGCTGCTGATGGTTTCGTTTGGTTACGTAAAACTCGGCGTCGCCACCTGCATCACCTCCGTCTCCATGTTGAACATGCGTTGAAGTAAAGATTCCGGTCGCTGAAATCCTCCTCTTGCTTGACTATTGAGAACAAGATTTTCGTCTTCTTGGTGGGCGTTCCCGTAGTCGGTGCACATCGATATACACGAGTCCTGCTGCTGCTCCGAGCAAATGCAACAGGTTGCTTGAGACCGTAGCTGATCATGTTCAAGTGTGAAGGGGCGTCGCCGGAGAGGGTTGGAAGCTGTGAGGACCGGTGTTGATGGCGTTGGTCGCTGGCATGGACACACAAGAATACTATACATTTAAGGACTTCAGAGAGCACCACGGCAGTTGAGCTCAGGGATCTCGTATCAAGGACCTAGTACGAGATCATATCTCCCACCATCGTCACGCACAAGACTCGAGACTCAAGACACTAAATTGGTAATGTACAGAGACTGGAATTTGCACAGCCAACCTCTAGGAATGACAAGCCCCTATACCTTTGACCCTCATTGGTTTCACTGAGACAGAGAATTCCAAACCGGCTGCCACGTGTCGCTAGTGTGCATACTGACCTTCACTACTCTTCACGGGCACTCTGCACTGTCGCTTAGGTTGCCCTTGATGCCACGCTCGCTCTTGTCCTCCGTTACTATTACTCTCTTGCTGCTCATTTTGTTTACCTTCGCTGCCCATTGGGACATATTGGCAGTTCAGGGACATTCGGAGCATACTGAAACTAATCAGTGTCCCCTAGCCATGGTCGCAACCAAGTACTGACAAAAATGGATTTTATTGCGTGACTACTACACTCGAGAATTTGTATCGCTGGCTAACAATGCGATATGGCACAAGAGCACAACACCACCAAGTCTGAGCGCGGGGTATGCATTCTCTCGAAACACTCTTGCACCACGACAACCGTCCCGGTCATTATTTTTTCGAGGCCGAGGGCGAGCATCATCAACATCCCCCGCGGCCGGGAAGATCAACAAAATCCAACTAACCGAGGCTCAGATCAGACTCGACGAAAGAATCATCATTGATACTCACGCACCCACAATGCTTTGCACTTGTTAGGCAGTCGCCGTGCGGTGCAGACCTGTGGAGTGAGGGAGTGAAATCACATCTTTCACTCAGTAAGCTGATCTCCTCGATTTCGATGCCCACTTCAAGCGGATTCTGCAGTAGGACTGGAAGCGTAGCTAGCTCCCCGGCTACCAGTACGGGAGCAGCTGCAACGGATTTGTCTTTCGCGAAAGGATTGTACAAACATGAATGGATCTCGCACCGTTTCGACAAGGTCACTCCCACCATTTTGCATTTACACGAGCGGACTGTGAATCGTCGATACCACTTCCCCCTGCTTGTCATACAACATGCTGTACCCACGCCCTGAACAGCCAAGATTGCTTACTATCAAATCAAAAAAAAAAAAAAAAAAGAAAAAAAACTGGGAACGGAGATATACGCCGAGCCGGACCCCGATGGACTGCTCAGTTGCATCAGGGCGCCACAAAGCGAAAAGAATTGTTCTTAAGCTTATCAGAAAGCTGCCTGGGAACCGACATGACACGGTCGACGAGAAGCTCACTGAGGCTATTGAGCTTCGTGAAGAGTGTGCAAAGTGGAACACAGACAAGCCATTTTTACAATAATACATTGGATGTACATCAGTTTCTTTAAGTACACGAAGATGCGGAAGATACGGATGAGCCAGTAGAGGGACTAGCAAGACGCGGGCTAGTTCCCGCGAAGGAGCATGATCCGGCAGTTGAGGAGATCAAGGAGGCCAACATCGCGGATGAAGAAGTTTTCGAGGGATTGGTTCGCCATTTAACCAGGATCTCTTGAGGTAGTGCCTGCAACGTAGGACGAACTGCCCGTGAATCGTGCAACAACGTGATCTTCCTTCTCACGCCATTGCTGAGCTCGATGCCCAGCATATATAAATGGGTTCTCGCTTAATAAGTGGCCAGTATACTCGAGAGACTTGACAGTAAGGATAAAGCCTTTAGTTCCACTGCCTCGTTTACCAACTGACTTCCAAGACACACGGCAGGACCATCCACAGCCAGTAACCCGAATATGCGTGAAACCAGGCTTGCAATTAGAGACTATTTCGCCTTGATCATCTCTCTCGACCTGTTTCCTCGAGATTTCGTGTATTCCGAGTGCCCTCGCCCGCCCTCGCCGTGGTGGATATAAAGAAGGTGCTTCCTGGGAAATCGCCCTGTTCCACCTGAGCCTTTCACGATATCGAACCCCTGAAAGAGCGAATACCCTTGATTGGGCAGTCTCAACGCATCTATACAAAACAGGCAACAGTGAGGGCTGGAAAGCCGCGAAGGGCTCAGATTGCGGTCCTGAGTCAGTACCACAATGACCAAGTATTGCGACGAGTTTCTGTCCGTACGCGACGCAGCGTGCGCCACAATAGATGGAGAGCCTAGCCAGCCTGCCACAGCTGGTCACATACAAGAGCCTCTCACAAGAGGATGCAAGCAAACCACGGTTATTGGATGGCCCAGATGAAGGCGTGGGCTCAAGTCTGCGTGCAGCCGATGGGCCTGGGTCAGATTTACCTCCATGCACAGATGAGCTGGGTAGAGATGCACACGTTGCTGGCTGCTGGTAACAGCCACCCCGCTGTAAGATTTTCTATACTTGTGCGAAAAGCGGTGAATGCGGGCTCTCACTAAAGGTGCAACGACGACCGATGACAAGGAAGGTTATGGGGCCATGGCCCTGTAGATCTTGTCGAGTGTCATCTTGTACTTGGAGTTGAACACCCTCTCGGAGACCTCCTACCCCTCTCGTACTTCTGTTTTAGGTAGGAGTGTGCCGAATTAGGAAATACACGAAGGTTTTTGTAACCCGACAATAATGTTGCTGCATTTCCAAAGATGGAAAAAAAATCAGCCTGACATCTGATATGTAGCCTTCCTTAGTAATTAAGTCGGCCAGATTAGGAAATATACGGAGGTTCTTGTGACCTAACAAACAATCGTTCTGAAATTTCAAAGATGAGAAAAAGTCAGCCTGACATGTGACATACAGAGCCTTGCTTAGTTATCAAGTACGGTCGACCATCAAGCGTAGTCTTCTCATTCTAGGAGCCCTGCTGTAGGACTCACGCGTCGCGCCGTTCCTGCTGTAGAACGGGCGGCTAGCAACAGTCGAGCATTGCGACGAGGCGCTGCACCAGTGGTGCGGGCAGGGGGGTCTACACGAACATCGCCGCGATAGAAGCCGCCAACCACTCGTCGGACGGTAATTTCTGGAGGAGCTTATACGTGCCCATGGAGCTGATCGAGTGCCAGTAGGGGGACCTAGGGCTGCTCTACAACAACAGCGTTCTGTCCACCGAGACCAGCGCCGGAAACGATGAGAGTCCCGAGCTCAAGGATAGGTATCCAAACGTGTATCACCGCGGGGTTCATCGACACGGTCTTCACCCCGCAGTCGAAAGGGGCCGGGTGGGTGAGGCTGCCGACGCACGGGGTGTCGATCAGGGTCTGCATGACCAGGACTATCAAGTTGGCGCAGATGCTCATGTCCGTCGTCACACATGCGTACGGGAGCAGGCACGGGTCGTGGATCCTCAGGTGCATGGAGTTCACGTCCATGATCACCGACGACGAGTTGTACAGCATCCTGAGGCTGTAGGGGAACATGAATGAGACTAACATGCCCACCGTACACGTGTTCGAGGAGGTGTACGTGGTCACGATCTCGACCGCCAGCGGGATGTTGATCAGCCCCGTGAGGATGTTGGTGAACAACCGCAAGATTGTGGCCGAGAGCCCGTTCATGAACTTGATGTACGTCTACCGTCCGGACACGATGAGGTTCATGAGCAAGCTGTTCCTCGAACCTACGATCGAGCCCGAGGAGTTCGACTGCACCATAGCTAGGTGCATCGACTACAACATGTACACGATGGACCCCCAAGCCAACCTCGCGGTCCAGATGTTACTGCGGTCCATGAAAAAGTTCCCGATCAAGAGTGAAGCCACGATGGTGTCGCTGGGCGAGTCCGAGCCCCTCGTCAAGACCGATCATCCTGGACGCCATCATGTACACGCAGACGCCCAAGGCCAGGGTCGTGTTTCTGGGCAAGAACGTCGTGACGGCCTTCGTCAACCACTCGCTCAACCCCGAGGACGCGTTTTCGATCTCGGAGGCCCTCGCGCGTATGGGCGCATTCGCGTGGATGGGCTACATCAAGTACCCGATCCCGATGGGAGCCGTAGTCGAGCCCGGGATGGTGTTATTCGACGAGCACTGGTAGAGGCCCGCGGTCCGGGTCTGGTCGTGAAGATCTTCGTGAACAGGAACGGAGGCTAGAACGCGAAGGTATACATCTACGTCAAAGAGCTGATGATCGGCGACAAGTTGGCGACCCCGTACGGCCCCAAGTTCACGTGCAGGGAGCTGATCCCGCGCGAGGAGACGGTCGAGCTGATGGACAAGGAGACGAGCGAGAAAGTCAGGCCTAATCTACTCATCAGCATATAGAAATTCAATAAGGAGCTCGGTGAGTAAGTTCGGCATATGAGTGCGTGTACGAGCCTCTTCGAGAGCATCGCCAGCTTCAGGATCTTAAAGATTCCGGTAGGCAAGACCGTCTACACACGCACGGACGAGTTCAAGACCGAGCCCAAGCTTAGGAGCGCTTACATCATTATCGAGGGGCAGAAGCTTGACTTCGAGGACAGCGACGGGAAGATGAGGACGTTGAAGTGCAACTACGGGACCTCGCGCGCGTCTTTCAGCTCAGGCATCTGCCCGTGCTCAAGCAGCACTACCCGTCCACGGCCATCCACTCGGTCGCTGTTCGAGGGGGAGGTACAGGTCGGGCACGCCCAGGCTCGGGGAGACAGAGCTGCTCGCAGTGATGTTACAGTACATGCCCATCTACGAGACCGAGGCCGTTGTCAGCTCCAACAAGTTCGTCGTGACCGTGTACTCGATGTACAGGGCGATCCCATACTTCTACAACTGCCCCTTCCCAAAGCCGCCTACGTCCTCGGTCGCGGTCAGGTACTCGGTCACGAAGATGAAGACGTACGCCACTGTCGGGATGCTCAATGACCAGTCTAAGCCTGCCATAACGTTGAGGTACCTGACTAATATATGAGTATGGCCCTGGACATGATCGCCTCAGTGCTCGAGTCTACAGCTTGGGGTACGCGTCCCTCATGGCGATAAACATCGTTGAAATTCCCCTATGGTACAACAGGTTACCGCTCCTGTTCGGGATTGTGCTCACTTGCCTGGACATACTCGTATTGGTGTCGTACGGCATGATCTTCAAGTTCCTCATGCGCCTGGCGATGAACCTGATGTTGATGTTGACCACAGGGTCGATCACGATGTTGGAGAAGTTGCTGGTCTTCATCTCGTTCATCTCCTAGAGCCTACCCAAGCGCCAAACACCGCGATGATCTTCCTACCGACAGACGCTATGGTCTGGGCCATCTCGTACACCCATGCCCTCATGCGGAACAACATGTTCCTGATGTCATACAGTATCATGTTCATGCTAACGTCCATCGACACGGTCATGAAGGCCCTTCTGATCATGTCCGCCCTGATAGGCATCTTCTTGACCAGCCTCATCACCGCGTTCGAGATGATGACCTCGTTTTAGCTCATGTTCGTGCCCTCGTACGGCCTCAGATCCCTGACGTCGATCACGTCGTGGTCTACCCTCCTGACCTGGTTCATGAACCACTTGTCGATTTAGCGCCCCAACGGCTTCTCGGACCCAACCACGTCCTTGAACATGTACATGACCGACCTCAGGTGCATGTACGTGACCCCCTTCTGCAACTCGATCCCAGACGAGTAGAATACAGTGGCCTCGCACTTGTACTTCCTGACGATCATCTTCACGGGGATGTCGTCGATCCCGGTCGAGATGTTGAGCTTGGTCATATTGGTATTGTACTCTGACCTCGTGATCTCGCCTACAAACGCGTACTCGTACGGCCTCCTGTACGCAGATGGCGATCTTCGCTATTATCTCTCCCCGTGGACCTCATCCTCAGGTTCGCGGTGTTGGCCCGAGACCCCATTCGGCAACTAGCTGCAGCCGATATCCTATATCTCGCTCCTTAACACGTCGCCGAACATCCCCTCCCTCATGGTCATGTGCATGATCCTTTGAGATGTAGCTATTCATCCTCAGCTCTACCTCCACCATTGGTTCGTCAAGATGGTCTTGATCACCGCCGTGTTGGTGTACGGGGGTGGAATCTTACTCATCAACATGTTGTTGTTAATGCTTATGAAGCTGTACGTGGCCGCCACCTTAGTGTTAATGTTCTTCACGCTCTCGTGGACGGGCTTACACCTGCAGACAACCGGCTCCAAGGGATCGTTCAACCCTAACCTCATGTGTACGTACCTGGCTGTAGCCGTGTTCTTGTCCTCATCGTAGATTGGGTAGATGTTCGGGGAGGTATCCATCTTCGAGCTGCTGTGTTGCCCCACGGCCGCGGAGCACCGCGCCCAAGAGTAGGCCTATGGAGACGCGTAGATGGTGGTCGAGTTACTCATCAGGGCAGGGCGATGTCGAGGGTATAGATGACGATGATGAACACGGGTGTTAACTTAGCATCACCAACACTATCGACACTGACACCCTACTCCGACATGTCTGTTCCACGCTCTCGCCAGTCGCGATGACCATGATGACGACCGTGTAGAATGCCACCAACATGGTCACCATGGTCATCTCGACCATGTCGGTGATCCTGTTGATAATGGCGGAGGTGCTGTTAGTGGCCCCCAGATGGTGATGATGAAGCGACTCGAGTGGACGAGGCGACCATCAAGCGCAACATGCCCATGTACAAGAACATCAACGACAGGCTGGTCTCGCTCTCCCAGGGCAACCTCTTCTACTTCTACTTCTTGTGCGGAAGGATGTCTATAGTCACGTACATCCTCAGCTACTCGTTCCCGTTCCTGAATCAGGCGATGGTCATGGACAGATCCGCCCGCGTGGTGACGGCCCATATCGCTTACATCAAGCTACGCAGGTCCATGAATAGGGCCAGGCCCATCAACGAGCTCGTGACCGCCTTCAAGAAGATCAACATGTCTGTAGACGTGGTGAAGAACATGCGCGTGTACGACATCGCCTACTTCATCACGAAGGGGAATCTAGACATCCTGATCAACGGAGACTCGGTCGAGTACATCCACGTTAGCGAACTACATGATGTATATCTACATCATCATGAACACTGACGTCTCCGTGAAGAACATTATGTACAGGGACTAAGTTGTCATACTGTATGCGCCCGGCGCCTACTTTTGGGTCACGATCTACCACACGACGATCTCTAAAACTAAAAACACGTACATGTTCTATGTCTACGCCAACACCGCGACTGGGACTGAGGTCTGGGAACGTGGCTGGAAGAATGAAGAGAATCGTGTACATCGCCGCGTAGATGTCTGAGTTCGTCTACAACACTTAGGGCGAGTACTAAAACGCGTGCACGCCCAGGACCGTGTATAAGCTCATCACGTCGCTACCTCGCAAGCTAGAACGAGAGCGTGGCCAAGCTGTACTAGGTGGAACGCGTGCACGTACCTCACTATGGATACGACAATGTACAAAACTCAGATCGAGAACTCGAGACCGTTCACCGTCAGGCGCATGATCAAGGATGGGAACATCATCTCGGGGGTGCCGTCCGTCGCCAAGTGCGTGTGGACCACGATCAGGACGGAGAACTTGGAGGTGTACGAGGCCAAGCTCGAGGATGCGAAGATGACCAAGGGCTGTAAGGGGTACGTACATGAACAAGAGCGCGAAGACGGACACCTACTCGATCCCGTATGGCATCGTGGTGGCTAATAAGGGGATGTCCTTGGACGCCAGCATCATGAACTAGGTGGTCATCACCAGGGACAAGAGCATATCCGACATGTTCACGTTCTACTTCAACAGGATCGTAAACAAGAAGGGTATCTTGTGCAAGTAGTGTAACGGGTGCAGGCCTACCAACACGAGCAGATCGGTAGAGCCGCCCAGGAGGATGCCTAGAGGCGCGAAATTCTATGACGGGATCGTCAGGCTGCTAATCAGGATCGTGTAGAGGGCTAAGTTCATGTACGTGTCCAAGGACGGAAGTGCTACATGCGTGAGTTAAAGACTCTCGACGCCGTCATGGTCGGGAGGTGCTCGTTCCAGGACCTGACAGTGCGTTACTGACGATGATCCAGCCAGTCGCCCCTGACGTGTGCTCGACCGGGGTCCCGCTTGAGATCTACGATAAGATTAACACTAACTTTGATGACTCCGAGATCTGGATGCTCGCGCCCATCACGCTTGCCAGGATTAGAGAGGTGTACTACCACTGGTACAAGGACTAGCACGTGGACAGGGTGCCCACTGTCTTTGTCGAGGTGGACAAGTGTACGATGAGGAACAGCATGCTGGAGAAGCCTGACCCCGCGATGATGAGTATGATGACGTTCGAGGAGATGGCTAAGTACCTGGACGGGAAGATGTACGAGACCATGATGTTGAAGCCGAAGTCGTGGAAGGGCATGTATAAGGTCATGATCAACAAGAGGTACTAGAAGATAAGCGTGACTAGGTTTAAGAACACGATCACGAACACCATCATGTATAGGCACGGATTGGCGGTGCCGTATCGGGTTCATAAGGATGGACAAGATGCCGGGTACGTGCGTGAATCTATGCTAGGACATGATCGTCATAGACTCCCTAAAGGTGCCCAGCCTCCCGCTCGTGAAGTTTAAGGAGGGCACTAATAAGCCCGTGTACTCGATCGCGATGACGAAGCTAACTAAGATCATGTACTAGTAGGGGATCGACAGGTCGAAGTATGGGTCGGTCTTATCTAAGCTGCGGCGATCAACACACTCCTCTCCATGTTCGACTACTACTACGAGCTCGTAGTGTCGACTGTCAAGAGGGGTCAGCAGCGGCGGGTCAATGTCCGTTAGTACCAATGTGCACTCGATAGCGAACTTAGTCAATCCTAGGGACATGATCACGAGGGCGAAGTACGCCATCAGCATGGTTGAGGACATTGACGAGGTTTCGTTGACAAACGTAGAGAGTATGATGTTCGCCTTCTTCTTGTTGTTTCTGAGCATCAACGTGAGCGCAATCATGAACCAGAACACGATCGACTTGATGAAGGAGCTGGGGTTAGATTTGTAGTGTACCTTAGTCACATACTCGTACGTAAGGTAGAATCAAGACGTGATCAGGAACCCAGAAATGAACGAGTTCATCAACATGAGAACCGACATCAGCTCGGTCTTAGGCTCGATCCTGATTTACAATATGAGCCTATTAGTGTCGAGGCTGGACGTCCCAGACAGGAGTGGGTGCAACCGTGGTCGAGGACATCTTCTTAGTCACGTCGAGCTATACATACACGAAGTAGTTCATGTACGCGCACTAGTTCGAAAACGTGAAAACGAGTAGACTAAGTACAAGGTCTTATCCACTCCCGAGTATGTAGAGATCTCGCTCAACGCGTACCTTAACCTTAAGATAAACAACCTCAACATGAACAACCTTAATATATATAAACTCAACATGTACAAATTGAACATGTATAACCTTAATTCAACATGTAGAACCTTAACTCAACATGTTGAACCGGAACTCAACATGTGAACCGTAACACGTACAGTACCTTAGACAAAATATCCGTCTACAATATCCGTCTGCACCACAATTTCTCCATCTACTAAACTAGGATAAGGGTCTTAGCTAGATGTATCAAGTCATACAGTAGTAGGCAGAATGTTAGGGATAATGGCTATTATATAGTAATAATAATGTAGTGTAAAGAGTCTAAACTAGGTTGATTTATAACCTAATTAATCACTATCCTTAACTCTAAACTAGGGTAAGGCTCTTAGCTAGAGGCATCAACTCATACGGCGGTAGGTATAGTATTAGGGGTAACGACCATCGTATAGTAATAATAAAACATCATCGAAGATCCTAATTAGGTTGATTCCATAACTTAATTAATTACTCGTCTACCTAAATATGTAGAACTGGTCCTCTTGAAGCATCTCTAAGAAAAAGAACTCTCGGACCTAGTGTGGGAGATCTAGCTAATTAGCAGGTAGGAGTGTCACCCTATACATTATAGAGGTAAATTCCACCAATTACGTTCCAGTCTGTAGATTCTCCCATTATAGTATAACATCAGTATGTTCAACATTTACAACATCAGTAGGTTCAATATGTACAACATCAACATGTACAACCTTAACATGTAACATCAACACATATAACATCAACATATTCAACATGTATAACATTAACACTAAGTTATCCGGCTCCTGCACGAGCGTGTCAACGAAGGACATCCTGTAAAGGGAGTCCAAGTAGTAGGCATCGCGAGTAGTGGCACGGGCTTATCTATACTTTTAGAGGAATGGATGATTTATCACGCGGTCTTGAACCCTGGCAAGATAGTGGTGAGGGTAGACACCATCTTCTACCCTCGGTGTACAATGACAAAGAGGCCTAAGTCCCCGGTCAAGGAGTTAGTTTCTAGCACGTAGGAGTTCATCGCCTCGATCGTGGGTACGTTTACCATCTACAATATGAAGGGCTGCGTGCTCACAGGCTACTAGGCGAAGACCAGCTTCCAAGAACGACCTTGACAGCGACGTTGACATCTAGTACACGTGTGTGGGCATGAGGACTAATATGTACGCGCAGCTTAATAGTGATACTATATTGCGATAGGTCCCAGTGTACTACCACGTATCTAGGATGACACGACGATGATCATGTTAACGATGACTATGTTGATGTTCAGTGGTAGAGCTAGTACACAAACACGTTCGCAAACTTACATTTGCACCCGGAGATTATAGCGGAGACGTTGAGGTATGTGAACATGGCCAGTAACGAGCTCAACTACATCCACCGAGAGATGCACGAGGAGATGGACGTAGACCCGGATCTAGACGTGGAGCCGGAGCCGCATAAGAACAAGGAGATTAGTAGGTACGTAGACGCGGGCGTACCTGTGGATATGGCTGAGAGGATGTACATCTGCGGGTATGGGGAGCTAATCATGAATATGTCCGATCATGTCTTACGGCTCATAAGTATCTTTATCGCGCCATTGACGGAGTTCTAAACGATCAGGTTCATATATAGGAGCATGGAAGAGTTCGCGGGTTTGATCATACTCGGTAACATCAACGACGTCAGGTAGGTGTACTACTCGTCGAATAAGCGGATGGACTTGTACACGCCCAGGTACAGCTACTTATACCTAAACGTCAACAACGACCCGTCGTAGTTCCTGTTATCGGGCCGGGGTAGGGGGCTGTACACGATCGTGGAGTTGTACATCGCCATGAAGGAGAGGGTGAAGCTGTACGTGAACATGCTGCCGGCGAACTTAGCGCATCCCCAGTGACGAGCCGATGGAGAAGTCCGCATATCACGACATTGTCAGGACCGTACATGGTAAGGTGACATAGAGCAAGTATATTAACTTCATAAGGTTCTGGTACAATACTGTACTTATGGCTGATAGTTATAGAACTTAAAGATGGACCCGGTACAGATTAAGTAGATGGACATCTAGGTGATCATGCTTCTGAAAAAAAGATGAGCACGAACATTAGGGTAAAGTAATGCTGAAGATGTGTTAGAGCTACTTCCTATATAGCCTAATAGAGTCAGGCTTCCTTAGTCATAGTTCCTTTATTACATAAGCTAGGTCGAGAGTACGTAAGGTATAAGTAGCTAAGTGACTTTAGAATAGTATAGTGAAGTAGATGTCATAAGTTAGCTACGAGAGAGTATAACTATAAAAGGGGAATAAGCGTAGCTATATACTTATAAGGTATATCCCGAATAGATAACTAAGACTAATATATTAATATATTAATATAGACTATACTAATATATCGCTATATCGTTTCTTTCCTTTTTTAGTAGTTACGTACGGTACGTAACCTAGCCTTATATCGCTAGGCTACCGTCCGGTAGATCTACCTCCGGGCGCCCCGCGCTCTAGGTCATTTAAAGGCCGTTTCTAATAAGATGGTAGGTAGCGAACATCATTATGGAGGGGTATATCAAGGAGAACGAGCTTGATAACATGATCGAGGCGACCAGCATGAGTATAGAGAGGGACGTCTATATAGCTAGAGTCATGTACATTAATAGGGTCGTGAATGTATGCCGGACGAGGGGTTACCTTACTACTCAGGCATACTCCTAGGCAAGTACTACTTCAACACCGGGGGTGTCTACTCGCTGACGCACCTCTAAGAGCCCTATATCACGAACGACTTTAAGATCGACGATAAGTTCTGGGCTATCGTCCTCAACAGGTTGATGGTCGAGGACCTAGCCTAGATGAGGTTCATGTGCCTAGACGAGACCGAGTTCACCAACATCACCATGTTTAGGAGCGTAGAGAGTGTTAAGCCTACTACCATTAAGATGATTAGGAGGAGAAAGTTGTACAAGCATAGGCTTGACTCCAACCACGTCCTCAGGCGGCGAGAGATGCACTTGATCGTGGTGAGCAGCTAGAATACGGAATTAGATAGATTTATGGACCATGTTTAAGTTCTAGTGTGAGTGTATGCACATGTACAAGCGCATTGAGATGTACATGACCACGGTGATGGAGTGGCCTGTGGATATGAACATGCCTATCTTCGCGTACAAGTACTCGAGCGTGGTCTCGTTCGACCTCGACTACGCGGATGGCTATAGGGGGTACGACATGAACTTATCGCTAACCAGCACCCTATAGATGTACAAGTTTGTACACTTATCTCGCTTCCGGAAGGAGACTCTATATAAGCTTAGGGTCGAGAGTACGAAGTGGGACCTAAAGATAGAGCTCTACGCTGAGGTATAGACGTTTTTGTACACGATGCTTTACATGTACATGTCGGTGTAGATGGACCCCTACTAGATTGGCCTTGAGTTGGCCCTCTACATTGTCTTCCAGAACTCAATCATCGCCAACTCCATAGTGATCTCCGGTAACTCGAGTACGGAGGTGTACAAAACCCCAATCTCCCTCGGGGACTTGTAGAACTGTAGGGACCCATTGCCAGAAAGGTTCAAGCATGTGGATCCGCCCCTGTCCCAGCCTGTCTGGATCTTCAGCCTCGTGGACGAGCTGGCGATCAGCGATGACGTCACGCCCGTGACCATGTTCATGTAAGGGGAATGACTTAATTGATTCTAATCAGTCATCGAGGATCCGCATAAGTTGCACATCGCGCACAAGGGGTCCCTCGAGTTCTCCTTCATGTACTGCTTCCAGATCAACCAGCTGGCAGACCCCCCCCTCTCTCGTTCTGCACGACTGTGGTGTTGTACGTCGTGATAGTCAAGGCCTCCATCATGGTGATGTCCTTGGCGAAGTTCTCCCTCGCGGCGGTAAGGTTAACCGTCTTACCGTACACGATCATGGTCGCGATTACGGGCTCGATAGTCTACATGGTGATCCTACAGTTCGAGGTCGTCCACTTGCCCAGCACCAGGATTCGCGTCACGGTGTTAGTCACGAGCTTGTTGTACCCGAGAGCTTGTCGCACTGATTTAATGATCTCGCTCGTGAACATGTCGATGCTCGGGGACCCCCGCTGCCTGAACAACAACGAAAAGTACTCTCTCGCGACCATGGGCCTGTAGATCTTGTTGAGCGTCATCTTGTACTTGGGGACTATCTTGAACACCCTCTCCCTCCTGTCCTTCTCCTATTTCTATTTTGGGTAGGAGTATTGCCAGATTAGGAAATACATAAAGGTTTTTACGACCTAACAAACAACGTTTCTGAGTTTCAAAAATGGGAGAAAAGTCAGCCTGACATGTAGCCTTACTTAGTTGTCAAGTACATTCGACCATCAAGTGTAGTCTTCACGTACTGTTGGTTCCTGGAGGACGTCTACCTCACGGTCCCGTATGGGTGCGTGTCGTTGAACGTCCAACATGTTCTCCATCGTCTCGATCTACTTGTTACGACGTGCGACATAGTCAGGCTAAGGGCTTGTAGGCGACAGGCTCGAGAAGAGGCCTTGGTTATGATCACCTACATGAACATAGACACGGACATTTACTGGAACAAGAACCTTTTCGTAAAGCTGGAGTAGATCGTACACATCATCACGGTCGGTAGCGCGAACATGAACACGAGCGGATTGATTCGTAGGGACCCGGCCGTGCTCGTAAAGATGGTTATAATGGCCCACACATCGAGGCACTGCAAGCACACCTCGAGCAGGTACGCAGGCTCGGTCTCGTACGAGAGGACCTCGGTACAATGCCCAGCTACATCAAGGATATGAGCTTGGGCATGTCCTCGGACGCGAACAAGAACCCAAACGTGAGGTATAAAGAGGTGGCAGCGATCATCAGCAACGTCATCTCCATTTTTGATTTTAGCGAGAGGCTTACACAGTCAAGTAAGACCAAGTACATGATTGTGTTCACGGACGTGTTGTTAGCTACGCAGATGACGACGATCGTGCTCGTGTTCACAACCTTCTCCATGTACATGCACTGGGACGACTACGTGTAGATAATCATGTTAGCGAATCCGCTTATCTCCACGCTGATCAATGCGTACATCGGCTCGACTGCGAACATCAACTTCATCACGACCATGCATAAGACAACCAAGGTGTACATGATCCTACGTGAGGCCAGCTATATCAACTCGTCACTGACTTAAGGACCATCGGGAACATGTGCATGTCGATCGAGATCTGCCTACTCCCGCTCATGAACTTGAACACGTACATGGCCACGTTCGCGGACGAGATCGAAGCGAAGGACCTATACAGGTCCATGGACATTGTGGTAGAGGCCGTTCCATACTCGAACTATAGCGTGAATAGGGTGTGGATCGTGCCCAGGATCGTCAACGGGAGCCTAGAGCTAAGAGGATCAGCATCTCGATCGTGACGGAGGCGCATGAGGTGGTACAAGAACATGATCTGGCCTATGGACATCAAGGGATGCTACTACGACTGCCACATCGCGCTTATATTGTCGACCTCGATCATACACGCGATATAGGGTTTCAACCCTACCCCGTGCGAGAGTAGGATGAGTACGGGATACAAAGAGTACAGCGCCGCCCTGAACACGATATGGATCGTGGACTTGGAGGCCACGTGACGAGGTACGACATGATGGACATGTACAACGAGGTGATCAAGTCGCTGGAGGTTGTCGCCATCGTGAAGGTGAACGTTGAAACCGTCCCGAACATGCACAGGATCGTCATCGTGCTCAGCCTCTTGAAGATGACGTAGATGATCAACTCGTATGCACGCCTACCACTCACAGACAGCGAGACGCTGGGGAACCTCAATGATTTGGCTAAGATGACTGGAAGAAACAGATGGAATCCGTAGAAGGAAGTAATGCTGTGCGGACAGATGTCTTATTAGGAGCGTAAATCGCCGCCAACTGTTACCGTTTTACCAAGGACATGCGTGACCGGGTGTTGGCGAGGGAGGGAGAGGATGACAATGCCCTCCGACGCTACCTCATCTGGGAGGTGAACACGTCACTCTGTTCGAAACTCGCGTCCGCGCTCTTCAAAGCGATCCATAAAGTGCCCTTAGCGGCAAGAAAATGCGTCTCACCATCGCGAGCGGGTCATTTACCCTGGACCAAGTACCCACGGCCGATCATGACCGTCATCGACGCCGGGCTTTATACCCTATTTAAGAAGATAAGTTGTACATTAGCGTTTGGGACTTGGGCACTCTCATCCTCACTCGAAAATGCTATCCTCAAGATGGTCCTGAAACTACACGGCCATGAGTAGGGGTACGAAAGGGCTAGAATCCTAGCCCGTCTACTGACGACATGGAGAAGACGATGGATCAGATTCAGGACTACATACTCCCATCGTACTTACGTCCCATGGCCCTATTTAGGTTCCTGTATGTATACAAGTCACTTCTATGTGTATACATGTATCACGTGTCTAGTTCTCCCTATGCTACATGTCAGCCGTGACTTACAAGTTAAAGAGCCAGGAAATCTGCCGGCAGACAACACCCATGGCTACCTCACAGCTGGACATCGCAAGCCAAAGTCCCGCCCCGTACAAAGGTGAAAAAGACAGGAGGGCAGGCCCCTGGGTTATAAGGCCTCGCCCGGTTGGAGGGGCAGCAAACTCTATAAACAACCTAAATAAAGCAAATGCTCCGTTCGGCTCTTGTTGCCGCCAAGCATTTCCTAAACCTGCCGTGGATGTGAAAATCCGAGGTTGGTTGACTGAAATATATCTACTTCACCTTTACTTTTCTCGTGCGTACTGCGTACTGCGTTGGAACTGGGCACTTTTTGCACTTGCCTATCCGTCTGTTACGGCACAAACACGGACCACACACAGTAATTCTGCAGACGCTTTGAGCCTCTTCGGGCTCGGGGAGATCGCAGAGGACTTCAGCTATAATGTGGAGAGCATCATCGGAGAATATACAAGCACCAATATCAACCATCCCGCCTATAACACGCACCCGATCCTCATCACCTGGTACACCTCTTCCAGCAATATCCTCCATGGCCTGAGCCACAGCCTAGAATGACTTCGGCGTCATGACTTGTTGATCCCACTTATTGATCCCCCACTGGTCGCTAAATGCCATATGAACTTCACATCGATGGCTCACGTACCTAATATTGCAGCATGTGAGTGTTTCTTTCGATGAGATATTTATCGGCAGCATCACCGTACCCCAGACAGGGTCCCCGCGCGGTCATTCTATATACGTTCCGGCTCGAGGTAGGCTGCTTCGGTGGCGTACTTCATCTAACTACACTATTTAGATGCCTTACTACGGATTAGGACCTCTTGCTGCCGTACGTCGTGCCCGGAAGGAGGAGAACGATAAGCTGGGCTTCTTTGATCTGGGCCTCGGTGAGTTCTCATGCTTAACGTATGATAACGGACTGGGCTGACCGAGACTAACTGGCCCTTCACCCGAATAGACATACGGATCATAATATACAAGCCTTTGCTGGACCAGAGCAAACCCAACTGTGCACGGCCATCTTCGCCTTACCCAGCGTGTGAAGAAACTTTTCGCTACGACTTCCGGCCGTAGTGGATGGCCCAGTCATCATCCACGCCGCCAGACTACGCTACCTACACCAGCCGGGGCAGCCCCGTTTATGCAAGGGCGTCGCGCCGACATTTTCTTTTTCTTGTACTATATCGATGGGCCCGAACCGCGAGTGGCCCTGTTAACCACATCGAGCTGTTCCTAGACTCCGCCCCAAAGGGACAAGAAGAGAGCAGTAGAGCCACGTTTGTTCATCTTCGCGAAACGGATCAGGACTAGACGGCAACCGACCAGAAGGGATCGCACTGGTACCGGGACAGGCGTTGATTCCCCAAGCTGCTGCTCTATTGGTTTGAAGACACAAAAAGTCCACTTTGGTGCGCCAGTGGCTTGGTTGCTGCGCTGCGAATCGTTCGTATTTCCTCTCGGATGGTGCCGTAAGTAAACTTGGCACTTTGACCACCCGATGCACTGGTGCAATTGTTGTTGTGGCCAGTTCCAGGCATGACAAAGTCGACAGGGCAGTCGAGAGAATTCACCAAAGTCGCAATCTTGACGGTTTTGATCCGCAATGTTCAAAGAACGCACCAAGCAAGTCGAGGGACACAGTATTTGCGACACAAACCGGACAAGGTGGGGATTGAAACAGCACCGCTTTGGTAGAAGCATTTGTCCTGGAGAGCGAAGGAAGCAACGAAAAAGTCTAAATCAATAGTATTAGGCCGAGCTACTGGCAGTGCGGATGGGATGATTGATCGATCTCAAAAAAGGTCACAAACACCTCTAAATGAGCCAAAGTGTGGGTGCATTTGACCGCCCGTGCCGTATAGCACTGAGGACTATGGCGAATATGCCTGACGAGGCCAAACCGCAGACTTTGGCGAAAACCGTTTAATTGCAAACACTTCCAGCATGCCTGTCGCATAGTCCAACACTTGATGTACGCTGGGGCTTTACGCTTCCTTTTTCAAGAATTAAAAGACGCTATTGTCTTTGCGTTCCGCTAAAAAGAAAATGACATATAACTTTTGGTAAAGGTGTAAATTCAACACTACCGCCAGAAACTGCAGCCCGAGGCATACGCTCTCTTAACAGACATTTAGTAGTTACATGCCCTCCAATCACATCTAAGGAGGGCTTTACATTCTTCGGGGTTCCGTGAACGGAACATGACATTATTTTATCAGGGGGCAAATTATAATTACTTATCACAGCTACAAATCTCACCTATGTGATGAGAACCTCAATAGGCTCGTAATTGAGAAATTACATACAGTACGAAGGACTATCTGAAAGGTTGAGGTTCTATGTACGGAGTTGATATCTCAGATGGCACGAATACATGGTACTAGTGCCAAGGGATTAGGTTGATCCGTGACATCTAATGGCGTTAGACAATGTTTCCTGCTCGCTGCCAAACGTATCGAAATGGCAAGGCTGTCAATGGACGCTGAATCGTACAACACAACGTCTGAAGTTCAACTCCCTTGTTGCAAACAACGAGTCGAGAAGCGAAACATCGTCTCTCTATAAAATGCACTACCCTAGGCGGATGGTGGTAGCTAAACAAAAGCCCCCGACAAATTCTGTCGGGAACTTGCAATTGCGAAGTGAAAGGGCGGCCGTCTGGGATGGAAACAGTGCTCAGAAACCAAACCAGCTCTAGTAGTTCACTTTGTACTTGGTATATAGCATTCAGGCCGGCACACCTATCTGATGCTCGAGTAGTAACCCCACCGTCGCGTAGAGGTGTCAGAGCCTGTCATCGCTTTGAAGGCCTTTCCTCACCAAGGATCTATCCGTCGCAGAATTGACATCAGAGCGCCTGAGTGTGTTGGAAGAGTCTCAGCCCTCTGCTCATCGCATCATTGGAAGATTATGACACAGAGGTCGCCATTGTCGTAACAGGCAGTGTCAACGTGGTGTTCCTCAAAACACTCGTTTTCAATTGTTCATTTGTCTCTGATCTAGGCGTCAAAAGGTAAAGGTTACCACCCTCTTATCAAGCCAGCCCAACCCCCGGTGAAAGAGTAATCTTCAAGCCAAAATGAAGATTTGAACCAACTCGAGAGCTTCCATCGGCGATGTAGGAGGTCTAATCGTCGACAAACGCCAGCAAACCCTTTACCGCTCTCAATGATGGCGACGATGCCGGACAGATCTCGAGCATCAGCGCTGTCTTTCCTGTGTACCTCGTAACCGCATACAAAAATTCCACAAAGTCAAAAGATGCGTTATCTCTCCTCCATCATCCTCTTCATCATCACCCGTCGAGTGCTCTGCCTACGCAGTTGCCGCGTATCCAGGCTTCCCAGGCGTAGTACGATGCTTTGGCAAGTGTCGTGGTCCTCAACTTCGCTCTTGGATGTGCTCGATCCCCCAGGGAAACAGGAACTGCGCATCTCTTTTTCGTGAAACAGTTGCATTCACTCTCAAACCTGTGGGCTCTACTGCGCCACGCCCCTTGTTACGGAATGTGTCCCGGAAAGCGCTACGTGCGCACTGATCGGAGTGAGACACCGAACGTGAAGCGTAGGGCGATTTATGGAACCTTATTTCCCATTTTGGAGGACGGAGCGGCCCTAACTGAGAGATTTTTACTAAAGCCTGTGCAGGATCCAAGTCTATGTTCACAACAAAATCTGGGAATCAACACGGGCTAGCCTCAATGTTCGATCCCGGTCCACAGATTCTGCAGCTCCTCCCATCCCTCTTTGCATCTGCACGCTAATGCTAATCCGTCGTCGTATCTGTCAGACTTCTTCTGCTCTTAACTAGTAAAGTGGCGGTCGTCGTATTCATTGTCACTCTCGCCTTCAGCATCCGCATCGCTGTAATCGCCTCGTGGCGCGATGCCGCTCTTCTCGAGGTCGAAGCACGCTAGATTTTTGGTGGTTCCTACAAATATCTACATGTATATTAATCAAATCAAACTCTATGAGTTCGAAATCCAACTGTGGCTCCTCGGTCATGGCTGCCATCATGGCCTTGCCACGTTGCCGAGTCATTAACTTGAGAAGCTGCTTGAGAAGTGAGAACATTTAATAGCCCACGTTGCCCACTGCCATCTGTCTACCGCTCGCCACGGTGCCCATGATTTGTGGAGCCCAGAAGATCTCGCTCTATGTGCCTCATAACCCGTCTCGTCTGCGCATGTACATACACGCATATAGTACCGAGCCGCAACATTGGCAGCGTGATCGAGACGGCCGCCGGTCAGGTCTGCCACAGACTTGAAGAATACCTCGATCCGGGTTGAGAATGAGGTTAGGTTTACGCCCATGCCGGAATGCAGGAACGCCACCTTGTGCTTTGTACAGTCGTCCGTGCCGCAACCTAGGCTTGCAATACTTGGGGTTTTTATCAGCATATGGCTCGATTGAGGCAATTCAAAGAGGTGAAGGGAAGGGTGTTGAGTACCTTGCCACCGGATAGACTTGTCGGGATCGTGCTCAGAAGTACCTTCTGCTCATGCACCATCGCAGGGACATCGGTACTCTCTTAACAATAACCCCGACCGTTGTCTGTCAAGTGCACCACGACCATATCGCCGAACAAGGCACCAAGTTCTTCGAGAGACTTGAGACGGGTCTTCGGGCAGGGAGAAGTAGAACAAGACCTCGCAGATCAGACTGAGGCCGGCGAAGACGAGGTACCATCCCCATTTACTGTTGCGACTAACGCCGTGATAACCAGTCCCGCTTACAGTCCTGAAAGTGGACAAGATCCTGGTCTAAACTCGGAGTATGGAAGGGGAAAGCACTTCACACACAAGGGGAATATCATTAGCAGCATGCGTTATTTATCAGGACCTACGCCACGCAGTAGGTGCCGATAGATTAGATTGCTATATATTATATTACCTATCTATAGTTCCTATAGATAACGACTCAAAGCTTAGAGAAGGAGGAAGAACTAACTCCTACCTAAGTTACGTAGGAAAGGGCTCTTGTACGTTCCCCTCTATACTATCACGTGGAGCTTCCTAAGTATAAGGTGGAGTAGTATGGACTTACGCTCGCCCGATAACCTTATACTCTCAGCCTTGTATTTTCAGCCTTGTGTATAGTGCCTGTTTGTCCTTTTGTACACTTATCTGGCCTTGCCTGCGCTTCTCTCCTGAATTATGTGGGCTGTGTGTGGCTCGTTAGGCGATTCTCTATGACATTAGTGCTCCGAGTCTACAGCACCGCCTGGACGGTCGAGTTGTCCGTCCAAGACCTGAGCCGAACAGATAACCAACAGCCCGTGCATTTCGTAGTTGCCGATTGACACCGCGGGAGACTCAACGTATGCAGCGTGACCATCCTCCGAGAATGTGATCAGGTTGACGAGCTCTTCAGCCTACCAGACCAAAAAACGTTGACAGAGAAGCACTTGTCCTTGGACATGATTCTCTTATAAATTTGGGTTGACCAGGTCAAAGTCCTCATCACTAGAGTTTTATTACTCGGTAACTCGAACAATGGTGAATCTTCCGCTGGCATTGGTTAAGTGGTTCAGAACTGAATTTGTCAGATGTGTGTCTAGTAGGTACCGAATATACAAAAGTCAGTTCATAGCTGGCCCCCAGGCATTGATGGAAAAGTAAAAACGGCATGGGGGAGCGGGGCAGTAAGTTGATGGATCCTCGTATCTCATCGCCTAGGTCCCTGATCAGACTGGTCAAGGTCCAAGCGTGTTTACGGCATAACGACAGAACACATACAGCCTCGCCTTACAGCCTCGCCCTTGAGCCACCTATACGCAGAACGATATGATTGGCTGGACTAGTGTATAGGTAAATTACGAACGATATGATTGGTCAGGATCAAAACATAGCACGTGCGCCCATCAACTGCCATCAGCTGCCAAGACTACCCGCATAAGGCTCTAGTAGAGCCTTACGATGACTCAGCTTTTTAACACCCCTCACATTCTCAACACCCCTTGCGTTCTACTATTGGAAACCCCTTACATCGTTAGGTAACATTTAGTGGGCCTAGAACATGGAAACAAGGGAGAGTGTCTCACCTGGAATGGTATATAGAACTCGACATGAGCCCGAATCTCCCTTCGAGCTCTTCGTCTCTCGTCTTGTACTTTACAGTGCATTAAGAGAGTGACATCAAGACTTTTATCCCTCCCCTACATACCTGAAGTCTTCTCCAGTCTTCTCTCTGTCCTTGGCCCTGACAAAGCCCCCATCTCTTGCGTGACCTTATGGCGTGATAGAGACAAGGGAGTACGACAGCATTGTGGTGAAGGAATTTTTGGTACAACCTCCAGCGGTCGAGACTTTAGGGACAAGAGCTCTCTCGTCTTTGATAGTTTCACACTGTCATCCTACGGCGTACGTGGAGAGAGAGACAAGGAAAGCATCTTCTTGCTAACGAAAGCTTGAATCACTGGACAACCGATAAGGTTCGGAGAGGCACTACCAGAAAGCAGTGTCTTCCCAAGTTGTCGCCTCCCTCCCCGAACAGCCCGGCCCAATGTCTCTGGGTTGCCCACGTTACGAAGGGGGACAGTACGCCGGGGACGCCCAAGAGGCGCAAACGCATCCACCCCGAGGAGCGCAGAGAACCTCCCTGCGGTGACCACCTACCACGGTACACCCCACGGACTAAAGAGCCTCGCACCCAAGCACAAAAAACCAAGGCCAACGCCCCATGCGCCCTGGCTCGCACCACAAACCCCGACACCTGCCCGCTCGTAGTTTCCTGAACATGCCGACCTAGTAATGAAATAGTTGGAGTCAACCATGGATGGTTTCTGGAGCCAGTTGGAATGACTCGGTGTGATGCCAAGCCTTAGCCTGCCCTGCCTACTCAGCTTGTGAGCTGGATGAGGATTCGTTCGGGGGTGGCCACGGCACGCCCGAGACAGTCAAAGCACAGTTGCTGGGGGAGCTCCAAGCACACCTATATCTGAACCCCCCGACGTCGTGGCAGATCTGTCGCAGGCCCAGCCAGTAGAGGCGCAATCGGGTCAAAAAGATCGGGTTGTGGCGGGCAGAACAAGGAGTGAGAAGAATGCTGTCTATATTCTCAAGTCGGAGTGATGAATGCCACTCCCCACCCCGCTACACGGACACCACCGCCCCGGTGAGGCCAGCCCACAAGGGAGACATTCATGGAGTGAATGAACTCATCCAATCTGGAACACAGTCCACGTGCATCGACGACGAGGCTGTGACCGAGCTGGGAAGCTCGATTATCAATTGTTAGTAGAGATTGGTGCATATACAAACGCGCAACGAAGCGAAGCCTGGGAAGGGATGAAGAAAACGACAGATTGTTTACCCACCCTGTAAAGAGCAGGCGAAAGAAGTAAAGCTTCCAAGTACGAGGTAGATCGATGAACGCATGAATGCCAAAGTCTGTCTTTCATAATTCGTCGCGCGCCAGCCAGCACATTTGGAGATCCGTCTCCTGCTTCATAACATTCTAGCCCACTAGGGAAACCCAAATTCCCCGCCTGATTTCAATCACGTCCAGAACGTCGGTGTTGAGAGCCTTGCTCAAGATTTCCACGAGGTCCTCCATCCTGTGGCTGTGCGGCCGTAACCGTGATCCACGGTACGTGAGGGATGTTCGTCAGTACCGGCGTCATCTGCCCTGATAGTGGATCGAAGTGAGATTCTACGTCCTGGGGGAATGTTTGGCTCTCCGAATAATCGTCTTCGTCCAAGTCGCCTTCGAGGTTGACTTCATAGCCTTCTCCGTCGTAGCCGCCTACATCGGCCCCGTCTATCCCAAGGCCTAGGCCTTCCAGGCCCTCGATCAAATCCTCCTGGGATGCATCCTCTTCGCTCGTGGGCTCCTCAGGTTCCCATCCTTCCCTGGCCTGGTTCCTGGGCCCGGCTGGACTGTCCAGACCGTCGAATTTCCAGGTACTGTCCGGTATGCGGGGCATGCCCCTGGCGTCCAGAGGCGGAGTCCAATGCGCGATCTTGGACTCCAGCGGTGTCTGGCGCGTATTTCCATCCAACAAGGCCGGGAAAGTGTGATCGAGCATGTGACGTTGCAGCTGTTCCTCGTCGCTGAAGCCAAATAACCCTGCCACTGTATCCAAACATTCAAATTCGGTACATTTGTATTCCTTTGGCCAGGCATTGTTGATCGATGTGGCAACTTGGGAGGATTTCCCAGATCCGTCATTCCCGGTTTCACGTCGATGCGCCGAGACACCATCGATGGACCCGAAGCCTGAGGGCGGCTTTATTTGGCAGCTGTCCATGGCTGCCTGCGTTCACCAATGTCGTAGGCGAGCTGGCAGACTGAGGACGACGGAGGATAGGTAGAGTCAAGGTGAGGTTGTAATCTGCCCTGGAGGGGCACGTCGGGACGGAGTAGGTAGGGTAGGTAGGTAATCTGGTGAAGGTGGGTATGATTAAGATTGGTCTGTCTGCCTGGAGAGCCCGCCGACGGCGAAATGGAAGAGGACTTGTATGGACGAGATGAACCAACTGTAAGTGGGATAAGTTGATTGATTTTAATCAGGCTAGGAAATCTATCATGCGCACCTGCGGATTTGTTATGTGCCGGGGCAGAAATTATTCGGCCAACCTTCCCCATAGGCGCGATGGACATTCTTCGGCCAACCTTCTCAATAAGGTACGACAACATGGAACATGATTGGCTGAGAAGCAGTGTACGCCAGACGATCGACAACAACACTCGCAGCGCGCAGCGACGCGTCGGTCGAACCGGGTGCCGCAGGAATGGGCGTCAAAGGCAAGATTTGGCACCCCGTGACGTGCCACATTTGCAGCTGCCGTGTTTACCAGTCGCCACATTCCTCTGCGCGATTGGTGGATCACAGCTAGGACTGCGAAATGAACACGAACATTGCGAATATTCACGAGCGTGGAAAACCCAAAGACGTCTGTTCACAATAGTATTGACTTTACGGCACAGCGTCTCAGCTACTCCGCTACCCGTTTAGATCTCCCATGTACATGCGAGAGTCGTAGTGGCTCTTGAGTAGAACCAACGACCGCATCGTGTCAGAGTTCATCGGCTGCCGTGCGAAAGCCAAGACGTCTCGAGCTCCACTGAACACATCGAGGGTCAGGGATGCTATACGTTTGCATGAAGTCGGGAGATTGATCCAAGTCACCCAGAGATGGGACGGGTTTGTTGAGCGGTGGATGGTCTGTGTTTCGATTTTACCACTCTCGACTGAGCGGTGTGAAAGGAACTCATCCACGTGTCTCAGATGTACGAGCGGGAACAGCATATAAGCGATGAAATACTCTCCCTCGCCGATCAGACGTGCCCTGCTCCGAATCCTCCACCACGTCTGGTATCGATAATTGGGTCGAGGAGGTTTACAACGACATACCTGACGCTTGATACCGTTACCCCTGACGTCTCTTGTTTTTGCAAACCCCCTCTTTTTCTTTTTCGTGGGTTTTCTGGTCGGCTGGAGGTCAGTATGTGGTCCTACACGGCCCAGAGTGATGCCGAGTTCAACTATCAGGACCTACGCCACGCAATGGGTGCCGATAGATTGGGTTTCTGTATATTGTATTGCCTATCTGGAGCTCCTATAGATAATAACTCAACGCATTGAGAAGGAGGAAGAACTTTCCCCGCTGGACTGTCACGTGGAGTAAGCACAAGGTGGGGTAGTACGGACTTGCCTTCGCCCAACAGCCTTACGCACAGCCTTATACTCTCAGCCTTATGCTGTCAGCCTTGTACTCTCAGCCTCGTGTATAATGCATTTTTGTCCTTTACACACTTATCCGGTCTTGCCTACAATTCTCTCCTAGATTGGGTGGGGAGTGAATGGCTCCTTGGACGATTGCCTGTGACAGTCATTGCTGGAGGAGTACACCAGCTCGCTGTTCCGTGGTCACAGACGAGCCTCATGTGAGGGATGCGGTGTCGACGTGGCTGGCATGGCACTTCTGAATAGTGGAGACTGGGAATTCCAAGTCCGGCCAAGCCATATCTCTCCCCCCTGGTAGGCCACCTTCTGAAGCAATATTCTTGGCTCGACGCTGGACACGGATCATGACCCACAAGTACCTCTCTTAGAGGTCGTAGCGTACTTTGGACCCCGCAGGGCCTCGGAGTTGCACACCATTTGGAAATTCAGTGGTGAACCGCACTAGGAAAATCCAATGCCTGTGCTTAAACGAGTGAGCCATGCTGGCCTATATGGCGCGGACCAACGTTCTCGGGTAGAGGTGGCCTCCGGGTAGGTAGGACCAGCGCCATAGCTCTGGAGACTGTGCATTTCTCGACCCTGTTAGCATGGCCAAGACGGCATCATGAGTCGTGGTTTCTACAACCTGTCATCATGGGCGAAGTCAGGCCATGCTCATTATATTATAGGAAGTTGCTTCAGGTTGAGCCGGTAGCTCCATTACCCATGGTATAAACGCCAAGATTGCAGGCTCTCATGGTCAGATCTTCGCATGGCTCTCATGGTCAGATCTTCGCATGGCTCTCTACGGCCGATTTGGTAGCGATCAAGGGTCCAAGCGAGGGCTCGGGCAACGCATAGCCTGCAGGCCGGTGCGGTGATAAGCTCCCAATTGATCCTGCATGGGCGATCTGGTCCAGTGCTTGGCGCGCTTGGGACATGGCAAAGGACTTCAGTGCCCACTTTCTGAGTTGGCCGCTGCAGACATAGTCTCGCACGTCAGCATGCTGCACGATCTGATCTTCTGACTACCTGTCCTTTTCCTCATCTCGCCAGCACGGTAGTGGTGGGCTTGAAAGACCTCATGTTCCACAGACTTGCCAAGTGGTTACGCGCAAACGAACACGTGGACTGGACGACCTCAATGGGTTCAAGCCCATAGCCGGGAAATACGAATCGACGCCAGGGATGTAGAGCGGAAGTTGGAATTGATATTCAATCCCTCCATCTCGACTCTCATTCTCCGCCCTGGCCCATACCTTGATTTTAATCCAGAGGCCGTCAAATCATCTCTACTCGAAACGAGCCGGCGCTGCAGGTTTCTGGTTGAGAGAAGGGGCGGTGAACTAAATGATCCTTCGCAGCGACATCTTGCAACGATGTGAGTACTCTCTCATTCCTTAAATGACCCAGCACTACCGACACCCTCCATGGGATTCTGCCATGTCGCGCATTATGCACTCGAAGGCCTGTCGTGTCCCCGCGCAAAGTTCCGCCACGGCGAATCCTCAATTCTACGCCAGACCTCCGTCCCTGGCTTATCTGGCTGTGCAGGCCTAGCCAGTCTAGCATGCTGGCTTTCAGAGGGAGCGTGCACTACATCCCGGCATACCTTGTGGTTCCGAGACAACACAAGCCTTCCCTCAAGGGTCGCTAGCGTCAACAGCCTCCCAAGGCTGCCGGGTTTCGCCAAAGAACTCACGCCCGCACTAGGCGCCCAGCCGGATCGCCTAACTCCATGGAGTTCAGGTGGCGGTACTGGAACCTTGCTTGCGGTGGTACGGGCGGTCAGTTGGGGAGGGCCCCAGTGTTGGTGAACGCGAACGGTGGGGAGGTCGCTCAGCGGCTTCGGCAGCTTCTACCACTCTGGCTTCCTAGGTCATGCTGGCAGTCCCCCACCGAATGCCACAAACTCAATAACAGTTTCTGCCCGAGGCCTTAGGGTGCCCCGAATGCCGCCGCCAGTGCCTAAGTTCCATTCGCATATGGACGGGCGAGCCGCTGTTGGTCAATCACAGACTAGGGGCGTGAGAGAAAGGCCAGAGACATGCCTACAAGAGAACATGGCCTTGCGATGCCCTCTGGAGGCCTCGCGTCCACCAGAGAACTCTATCAGGGCCACTCCATCGGCCAGCCCGAAGGTCCTTCCCAGTCTGGGTATTGATCTAGGTCGTACTTGTTCTTCTACAGAGTTGGGAAAGGCTGCAATCGTAGAAGGACGTGGGTAGTCAACTTTAAGTATGACGGGGCCCCGAGCCCCCAGCCTCGTCCGCATAACGGTGCATTCATCTCCGTGTTGACATGCCAAGGGGCGCTAATGCACGGATCAAGTGCACGGGCCACAACGAACACCACCATTCTCTTGTGGTCCGTGCACCTGCTCCGTGCATTAGCGCCCCTTGGCAAGTCACCAACCCCTTCGGGACCATAAAGACGGGGTGTGATAATATGTCCTTCGCTGTTGGCACACTTCCCTGACAGCCATTGTTGAGGGCGTCAGTTGGAGTTGAAGCAGGAATTGGCGGAGACTGCGACTGGTTCTTCAAAGTGGTGTTTTTCCCTTGATTCGCTTTGAGGCAAAGAACCTCGGCTTCAATCACATCCCGCACATGGATCAAAATCCCAAATAACTTCGTCGACAACACCGTTCGTTGGCTCCGATAGCTCAATGATCATGCGATGAAGATTTTGCCAGGCCTCGGGAGAGCAATACAGTGGTCGAAATGGCGACGCAGCGGCCGAAGCAGCGGAAGAAGCCATCCCATCACGACAGTTGCTCGCCAATACCTAAGAAGGGACCTTAAAGTAGTCTACCAATTATCGACACTTGTTACCGTCCCTGTACCTACATCCCTGGAGTAGATCACTCCAGAATCTTTGGCGGTTACCGTCCTCAGCCCTACAGCGACCAACCAGTTCAGCGCCCGCGTCAAGAGCAGAAGGGGGTGCTACACTAGTTTCAGCGTCAGTACCAGCCCTGTTCTTGACAACCGCATCATGCGGTGTCCATCACGAAGTACGAAGAATTCTGTAACCTCACATCCGCGGGATCTGTCTTTGGACCATTTGTGGGAGACGCAAATCAGGGGATAGGTATCACTTGCTGTCAATGTTCAAATTACGCAAGGGTAGAGTGGAGAGTCATGCCACAGCCCGTATAATTCTCAGCGTGTAGCTACCCATTAGCAATGGTAGTTTTGAGCAAAATCCAGGTCTTCAGGTGCTTCTCACCCACTTCTGTAGGTGTGCCCAGGCTTGCCCTAGATGCGGCTGGGGTACCCTACTACCTGCATGCGAGCTGTTTCGGAGTCTCGCACAACAAGCTAGATTCCTGGGCAGTGCGACGCCGATAGTCGTGCGTTGCCACTCCACACATAAGAGTAAGTACCGCTCCTCCTCAGTCATCCGTGGAATCAAGTACGACCTAATATACCCTCGCCGGGATTTGTATGCGGAGAGAGATGAAATGACCTCACATGTATCGATCATTCAGGGAGGGACAGCAGTGGATGTTCAGTGACAATGTCTTCAGAGATTTCCGACTCTGTCGACGTAGCGGTGTGATGACCGAGCGAATAGTAAAGTGAGCTTTGGGCCAACCACCAGAATTTGCCTCACTTGGTACAAAAAGCTGAAATTCTTCGACGGTACAAGCTTCGAGAATGTCGTTGAAGGGATGTAAAATGGTGTCGACGGTGTGCCTGATGTATAAAATTCGGATTTTGTACATCTGGAGAGAAACCCTCGGGTTCCTTATCGTGAAAAAGTCGAAGAGAGGCGGTCAATCGGTTAGCTGAGCTGAGCATCGCCTAGAAATCAACGAATTGTCTCCGGTCTTGCTCATGGGAACCGGAGGTCATGGTGGAGAAGAATATCTGGTTCACCTTTGCCGGTGGTTCTTCGTGGGTCGTAACTTATCCACGGGTATCAGGAAAGGAATGAGGGGGGTAAGCTCGGACCTGTCCAAATCGATATACCACTCCGAACAAGTCAAACGTATCAATTTTGGCTTGTTCAACATAGCAAGGATATTGACTGTGGCGACAGCGCTCTTGGCTTGAGGGGCTTGTCAATAATTCGAATATGGAGGGGCCGGACGAGGCTGTGGCATAACCTTTTGTCCAATGTGCGAAGGAGACGAGGTACTTGTTGGAGGGAAATATGGACGTTCGTGTAGAGATACGGGGCGGCTAACATGAGAAGTGTTAGGAACGGCCTCCATATGACCTGGAGCGCGGGGCGCCTAGAGGTAGGTCTACTAGGGCGGTAGCCTAGCTACGCGAGGCTAGGTTACGTACGACACGTGACTACCTAAAGAGGAAATATCTAGAATGATGGAATGGTGGAATGTTAGTATGGGGCCATACTAGTATACTAATATATTAATATACCATCCCTAGTTGCCTATTCGGGATATGCCTTATAAGTATATAGTTACGTTCATTCCCCTTTTATAGTTACACTCTCTCGTAGCTAACTTATGACATCTACTTCACTATACTGTTCTGAAGTTACTCGACTATTCATACCTTGCGTACTCTCGACCTAGCTTATGTAATAAAGGAACTGTGACTGAGGAAGCCTAACTACGTTGGGCCATACAGGAAGCAGCTCTGATAAGAAGGCGCTTCGAAGCATACAACATGTTGATGATGTCTGGAATGTGTCAAAACACACACGAGTAGCTCTTCCTCTACATCGATTTTGGGAAGTGTCAGGCTACGCAGAGGCACGCCACGGCCACGATTAGTAGGTTATTATTCCATAGCGAGCCAAAGGCGCGGCTGTATAGTTCGGTGGATGTACCGAGCCAGCCACACCACCTGCTTGCCATCATTCAATCCGCGCTCACATGCTTTTTTTCAATGTCATCACCCAGAAATATGTTACTGGTGGCAGGGGCCAAAGTCTCCTCTTGAACCAGATCCAGGAGGCCGTTACCTGTGCTAGCGTTCGAAGCCTGGCTGATAGGTAAGACCAACCAGAAAGTTCTGTGCGCGTGGCCTCATGTGCGCGATGAGACAAAATCACTAATGATGTCTTGATCAGCCACCGTTGCCGGTAGAGATGTCGGCGGGGTCTTGGCGATATAATTCTGCCTCGGAGAGACGGCGACACTGGTGTCAAGGGAACGAGATCAAAAGCACGGCGGAATTGAATGGGACAGAAGCAAGGGTCCCCTTTCGTCTAAGGAGGACAGTTGCAGGGTTGGGCGCACTCAAAGTTCTGGCGAAGTCAGGCAGGCATATCTATATGCACAGCGTGAATAGGTGCACGGACACATTTCGGTCCCGTGCCACTCCAAGCGTGTCGTCGACGTCACGAGGAGCACAAAACTCCAGGAGGCGACACAAAGGCTGAGACACGCTCCTGGCGCGAACATGATTGCCAATAACAATTCCTTCTCAACGTAATTGGGCGGCGCACGATCCGGCAGTAGTGAGTAGTTAGGGGCTAAGCGCCGCCAATGCTTCGGGCCCCATTTTTCCATTTTCGTACCTATCATTGTCCTGGTCCTTCTTGTTGCCTCATTTCCGGTGAGTTTTTCAAAGCGGCTCCTTTTTGCCGGCTAACTTCCAACCCCCTTACGCCGAAATCGATTATAGAGTGCTCCTCTTGCCACCAAACTTTCGTTTCATCAAATCGTAAGAGACCGCCTGAGGACGCCAACCGCCCCGTACCCCGACCGAGGCTGCCGCGGAGGACCACGCCTCGACAACAATCGCCTTGACCGGGAGCAGACGCCGACCCCCATCTGCCGCAGAATCTCCCAGGTCTCGCACCTCACCTCCTCCCAAAACGTGCACTCGGCCTTCTCCATGAACTTGTATCCCTGGTTGAGAGACAGGAGCGCCTGGTCCAAGGTGGTGGCCTCTCGCACGACCGACTGCTGAGCGATCGAGTTGATGAACTTCTGGAACACGCCATCGAGAGCCTGGCAATCGCGCCAGAGTCGGACGCAGAGAGAGATGTCGTGCGTGAAGGCGAGGACGGCGAAGACGAGTACCTGAAGGAGGTGACGTCGGACCACTTCGATGACCGCCTGCCTCTGCGCCAGCTTCAGGTAGTTTTTGAGAGAGGTGCTGAGATCGTGGTCGGCCACGAGTTTGTGAACAGTCGCGAGTCCGAGAGCGGCCTCGGCATCGAGGGAGCCATCGATGTTGCGACCAGCCTCGAGGTTGGAAGCGGCCTCAGCTTGAGAACTCTGTGCCTGCCGTTGGATGCTGCGGCACGAAAAAGTGAGTAATTGTTCCGCCCCACGATACTAGCGTGTCTCAGGAATCTCACATTTCTTGGTTGAGGGTCGATCTTGCCTCGTTGAGGGACTCGGTGTTCTTCCACGACAGCGACCACTGCGTGACGGCCAATCCCCCAACGAAGACCCAGGTCACGAAGACGCTGAGCGGAAACGACCAGACGCCGAGCCGTGACCACACAGCACAGCACATGCCGACGAGCACCGAGACCGAAACCTGAAGACCCTTGGTGGCTGCGAACAGAAAGTTCCCGAGACCGTCCGACTTCCTGAGCGACTCCTTGACGAGGGCGAGACAACGCCTCCTCGATGTCTCCTCGCTCTTCTCCCCGACCCAGCCGAACACGTGTTCGAAAATGTGGGTGGTGAGGGCCGCCCCGACGGCGCGGACATGGCGGCTGATGCCCAGCTCGACAAAGGAGTTGACGAGCTCCGAGACGCCGACGGAGATGGCAAATTTTGCGTAGACGCTCAGGTTGAACTTTGGTAGGATGTATGCCTGAAGCACCGCACTGACCGTGGCCAGTGAGAAGTACCATGCAATCCACCTGAGTTCCCACACAGTGTCTCTGTCCAGGCGTTTGTCTTTTCCACGCAGCAGACGCAACGTCAAACGAAGCGCAGATGAGAAAAGGGAGAGGCGGTGACAGTAGAGATGGTAATGACGTAATATGCCGGAAGGTATCCTGCCGGGGAGAGTGTCTTTGCTGACGTTGTCGTTGACGGCATTACCATTGGTGGCATTGTGCCATTTCGGGAGAAGAGGTGTGGCTTCGTTTGTCATGGCCATCGATATGGATGGCTGGCTGGCTGACTGATGGCACTGTCGGTATTGATCTGTCCAGCAGTAGTGCGACATGAATGAAACCGGCCGACACTCATACAACCGAGACGAAAGCAAGGACACAACAACAAGAAGACGGAAGAATGAGAAGTCTGGCAAAAGAGCGCAACAAGTCAGCAAGAAGAAAAACAGAGAATCTATAAGACAGGGGGATCACTCACACTCGGATAAAATCTCGAACTGTTGGCCCATAACACCGACATCTAGGTGCATTGAATCATGATACCATGCCCCTGTTCAGCAGCTTGGGCCCTGCCCTTGACTAGACTCCTCCGCCGATTAGGTTTCACTCGATGAGTATCCCCAGATCATCGTGCCGCTCGATCTCTGCAGACTCCCGTCGAACTCCGAGCCGATAGCAGGGTCTTTCTGGTCGCCACCCATATCTCAGTCACTGCACAGTGCTGCTTGATGGTAAATGGTAGGTGCCACGCGGGCCCACCCCTTATTTTTCAAGCACACGCCCGATGCGTTCTGGGGTCTTGCGCGGTTCCGCCTCACTCCCCTCGATCCCTAGGACAGGGCCCATGTCCCGAGTCAGGGGAGACGCATGATTCGTTTACAGGGCTGAAGACGCGTCGGATCTCATGGTCCACGCCAATACTCACCGAAATCCCTGGCAATAAAGTCCAACTGGCGATCTCATGGTTCACGGTAATACTCGCCTAAATCCCTGGCAAGAATGTCCAGCTGGCGGCCTTGTGTTCCCCCAACCTAATCTTGACTGGCCCATTGGAGGCGGAGAGGGAGGCCTAGCTACAAGAGAGGAAACACACCCGGATCCCATCCCAACAAGCCGGCTGCATAACTGCTGTGACCAGTCACTACTGCCGTGCAAGGTGAGACATTTGCGGTGGCTGGACACGAGCCTGGCGAGACGGGATTGGCGGGCACGGCTCACCGTATTTTTGACAATTCTAATGTTGGGGTGTCACAACATGAGACTAGATGTCCGTTCCAAGGGGATTGGACGCAATCGACTCTCAGATCTTACCCTGGAGCGCCACCGGTATTCCATGACGTCATCAGTCGTCGAGTAGCGATCACCCTGTCCTGACTGACTGGAGGCACAAGCAGTAAAAGCACTCGGAGCGCACCACAAGCCTCGCAATCTCGACTAGAGGAGCCGGATGGCTGGATT
Source organism: Fonsecaea pedrosoi CBS 271.37 (assembly GCF_000835455.1). Lineage (NCBI taxonomy): Eukaryota > Fungi > Ascomycota > Eurotiomycetes > Chaetothyriales > Herpotrichiellaceae > Fonsecaea > Fonsecaea pedrosoi. The sequence goes on from NW_013550610.1 coordinate 865,499, forward strand.
ACGTGCGTGCAGCCTCGGACGTATGTTAAATAATGCTTCTGACAGCCAGCCTGGTAACTTCGATATATATTCTTGAGAACGGAACGGCGCGAAAGCCAAAAACACACGATTTTTGGACCATGAGCCCTCGTGACAACGCCAGTGGCCGCGCTTTCATGAACTGGGCCAGAGGGAGAATTAGGCCACCCGAATCTTGCGGGTGGCCAATGTGGCTTGATGATGGAACGAATGAGAAACAACCTCCCTGACGCTATTTGAGTGTTTTTCTCTTGGCAGGCTTTTTTTGATTGGACAGATACGCTCTGAGTTTGCGACCCGTCGACCGTGTCGCACACATCCCCTCCCTCCTCTCTGCCTCTCCCTCCACTGCCACTTCGTGCCGGGGTTTCATCTTTACTCGCACGCCCATTCGCTTACAGGTGTTCATGCATGCACACAATGTCTCTTGTGCGTTCGCTCCATCGAAAACCCAGCAAAAGGCCTCTTTCCCCTCCAATATGGCGAGAAGCCCAGGAAAATGTGGGAAACAGTGGCGAGAGGCTCACCACCGAGTACCACCAGCCCACCCCAAAAGGAAACAGACGTGCGCATTACATTTTCACTCAGGATGTAGATGGATGGCCCCCCCCCCGTACGAGATCCGTGCGGCATCCATGCACTAAAAAGGGGTCGGAACGGAAAGGGTAAGAGGTAGTGTGCCAAGGTGGTGGGGTGGGGTCGAGTGGAGAAGAGCTGAAGGTCAAAATACGAGCCACAGATTGTAATGCGAGTTTTGATGGACTTGGCGTGAATTGGGGCGGGGAGTTAGAGTGCGGCATCACCCTGGACGATCCACATTTATGGCTCCTAACCTAGCAACGTGGCTGACGGTCCGGCGTCCGTACGCGGGCTATTGGTGCATACTCTGTTCCCTTCGCGGAAACCTTTTTTTTTTTTTTTTGCGAGGTGCAGAAGCCAATTCGCTGTCACATTGCGCGGGCATCCTTCCCCGCCGATTAGCGCGATTAGTGGAATGGGAGAATCTCACAGGCTTGGAACGTGATTGATGCAAATTGCCTGTGCACTGTGTGGTGTGACACTCCTGGCTGCTGATTGGCTGGATCTTTGACAGCCGGTCAGATACTCCTTTTTCCTTGATCTTTCAACCAGGAATCATCTGTCCGACAAGGAACACAAGGATTGCACAGAAGACAGTGTGGAATCAAGTCATGGAATCTATCTGATCGAACTTCTTTATGCTGTTTTGTTATTGCTGTGCGATGGCTGTTGTCCTCGATCCACCATGCCCACCGCCGTACGAGTTGATGCCTCAGGCCGAGAGCCTCGCCCCGGTTCATTAGGTCTCCAACTAACGTCCGCTCGTGAACCGTCATGAAGGATGCCGCAGGTAACGTTAGAGATGGGTATGAAAAAAGTGAGGGGGAAAAGCGGCCGAATGAGGCAGGGTTTCCGCACAGAATTGGCGGACCGTTGTGGACCCCCTAAGCTGTTAATAAGCTGTCAACTCTGACAATAACCTTTCAACATGGGGAAGTCGGAAAGTGGACAATAAATTGGCTTAGATGACAGTAAGCACTGTAACCTACCACTGACACTTTCAGTCGTAGTGCATAATGTGCACCATTTTGTCACAACGTCAAGGCCCTCACGTCGTACAGATACGTTACAGAAAGCTCAACCGAGTGTGTCGCCGAAGCCACATGTCTCAGCCGTAGGATGGAAAAGAGTGTTGTGCTCGGATGCGACAGGCATTTCCATGTTGGAGAGGTTTCCCTCGCTGCCCCCCGGCCCCCCCCCTCCCCCCCCTCCCTCCTGCTCTGACACTTCCAGACAGGAGGGTAGCAGTGCAGGGCTTGCTACCCTCCTGTCTCCAGGTGCAGTTAGGTCGCCCGAAGCTGACCATATTACTGGACGAATAGCCTACTTTTAGACCGTCCCGTTTTCCCTCAGACTTGGATCACCATCAACTACAAATCATCCGGCCGGTACACAGAATGTTCACAAACACCATGTTCAAGAACTCCCTGGAGAAATGCTGGGATTTCTCTCTCAGGGACAAACCGTCCATCACCATCGCCTCCATTTTCTTCATCTTCTCGATCTACTGCGGTGCGCTGGTTTGCTCCACGCTGGGGCCCAAGGTCCCCCAGATCGCGCCCTTAATACTTGGTTGTGTCTTCTCCCACCTCACGTCCTTGTTTTTGATCCTGACCGTCCGCGGCGGCGACGGGTCACTTCCTCACGGGAAAGTGGTGCTTGTTGTCGCTCTCCTGCTCTCGGTTGCTGGCACCACTCCCCTCCTCCGACTTTTCGACGTCACGGATGATCAGGTCTACGAGCGGTCGATCCAGATAATCTTGGTCTTCCATGCCATCATTGCTCAGGTATGCGGGGTTGATTCTATTGCGACGTGATCTGAAGAAGAAAGCTGACGCGGGAACTACCTCAAGGATGTCATGGCCATCTGGCTCCTCCTTCAGGCGTGGGTTAAACACCCCCAGTGGTGGTTCATCGGGGTGGTGATCCTGCAGCTCAGCGTCTTTACAGTGGGAGCCTACTCGCTGGTTAAGACCTCCTTAAGCATCGCCTGGATCATCAGCCCGGTGCTTCTACTGGTGTATTCTGTATTGATCGTCCACCTCTACCACCGCTTTGGCAGGTTCGAGAATCCGAACAACGAAAGCGCATATCAATCCACTGGCACCAGACGTCGCTGGATACAGCAAGCAATGCAATATCCTCCAGTCTCTTTCTTAGCTCGTTTTTTCGGGCTCAAGAACGCAGCACCTCTCATGATGTTAGTCCGGGTCGTCCTTGTACTCACGGTGCTATCAGCGGCCCTGGTGACGTGGAGTATCATCGAGGACTGGAAACATATCTTCTACACACAACTCTTTTTCTTGTTGTTTCCCTCCATTTGTCCCTCTCTTTGGTACGCCCTAAGAGTTATCAAAACATCCCGATGCCATGCCCAAGGATGTCAAGACGAAGAGGGAGGAATAGAAATCGCGAGAACAGGACCTAGGCCCCTTTCTGGCGACATTAAGAAGGGGATCCATCCGGAGTAGGTGGCCCGGCACCCCTTCACTCGCCTGGCTCTCGACTAACAATTCATAGGCAGCCTGGACCTGCTGGCACATCGCCATCCTGGAACCATCAGGAACATCAGAGTGTAGGAAGACCGGGAAACACCTATCACCGCTCAAATCCTGGCGGGTTGGGACCTCGACAGAGTCGTTCACATACCAAGGCGTTCCCACCGTAAGTTACTTGATTGACCGCCCGGTACGCATTGCTCTAATCGTTATGTCTATAGACCACCGCCTCCGTCACCCGCGACCGTCGATGGGGACTTTGGAGACGAAAGGTCGGGGAAAAGGTTGGTGCGCACAGATAGTCGGGCGCCATTGGTTCCCAAGAACTAAAAAGGAGGTTGACCAAAATAGTTGGGTTTGGGGGTGGACATTAATTCCTGCCCACCCGCGTCGTTGGGGATCCGGCTGTGCTACCCGCAGTTGTAGGGTGCGGTGTCTCTCTTCCGTCTGCGCGGAGCCGGGCAGAAAGCTCCCGAGCGAGCAGCAAGCTTGACAAGCGTGATTTGCAGTGGTGTGAGAGCGAGGACAGGGAATTACACAAAAAGTTATCTTCTCATCGAGTTATTGTTCTACCATAAATATCAACTATAACCTACCCGACGTGGTGTTTCGCTCTCCCAGGGCCCGCCTCGACGGGTCGTGGTACGCTCTGCGTTGTAGGTCCAAGGGGGTGAGCCAAAGTCAACCCACCCGTTGCCCTAACCCTATCTGGAAGGTTAGCCGAAATAATTTCCACCGCGCACACAACACGCGCTAGATAGTTTTTCCTTGCCGAATCAATCAAGTTATTCTACTTACACCACCCATGTTGATGGGTGCTGGGGTCTGGCGAACCACGCTGCAAGTGCTGTAGCCTCGATTCCTCGAGCCGGACAAATGCGTCCATGACACCCGGAGGTGCATCCTCTCTGATCCGCGCAGCAAGTCGTGCTACAGTAGCCTCGTCAACGCCAGAGGACCCATGTCTTTTTTCTTTTATTTTTCTTTTCGTTTTTCCACCCCGCGGGGGGACGGAAAGGGTGAGCTTCACTGGGCTGGGGGACGGGGCGCACGCGCAGGTAAGAAGAGCACTTACACGATGGTCTCTGCCACGCTGGGGTATACAAGGAGAAACAGCGACGAACGAGCCTGCGAGGGTCATCCAGCGCCTACCTGTGCTTCGGCGCGCTCTCGCACCATACGCTGCACTTGGTCTGTGGTTAGACTCGACGCTAGACGGGCCTTCTGTCAGAGCTGCTTCCTATATGGCCTAACGAAGTTAGGCTTCCTCAGTCACAGTTCCTTTATTACATAAGCTAGGTCAAGAGTACGTAAGGTATAAGTAGTCGAGTGACTTCAGAATAGTATAGTAAAGTAGATGTCATAAGTTAGCTACGAGAGAGTATAACTATAAAAGGGTAATGAGCGTAGCTATATACTTATAAGGTACGTCCCGAATAGGTAACTAGGAATAGTATATTAGTATATTAATATAGCAGTATATTAATATATTAATATATTAATTACTTCCCTTTTAGGTAGTTACGTACAGTACGTAACCTAGCCTTATGTAGTCAGGCTACCGCCCCGGTAGACCTACCTCTAGGCGCCCCGCACTCTAGGTCATATAAAGGCCGTTTCTAACACCTTCTAGGATTATTTATTACAGCGCTGTCATCACCTAGGTATTAGAGCTACTTCCTATCTAGCCTAACGGAGTTAGGCTTCCTTAGTTATAGTTCCTTTATTATATAAGCTAGGTCGAGAGTACGTAAGGTATAAGTAGTCGAGTAACTTTAGAATAGTATAGTAAAGTAGATATTATAAGTTAGCTACGAGAGAGTATAACTATAAAAGGGGGATGAGCGTAGCTATATACTTATAAGGTATATCCCGAATAGGTAACTAAAAATGATATATTAATATGTTAATATAGACTATACTAACATATCGCTATATCGTCTTTTTCCTTTTTCGGTAGTTACGTACGGTACGTAACCTAGCCTTAGATTACTAGGCTACCACCCGGTAGACCTACCTCCGGGCGCCCCGCGCTCTAGGTCATATGAAGGTCGTTTCTAATACTAGGCCGCTGGGCCGGGAAAGGCCTCTGTCATGTTCAGAACGTACAATGCGCTGTAGCCCGTTGGCAAGCCGTATCAACTCGACAAAGGCCAGCCTTCGTAGTAAGTATGTGTGTGGTCTGCTTACCTAATTTTCACGGACCTGGTCCCTTTGTGTGCCCTTGGCACTAGTGCCACCTGGGACCTGATATCTTGGCACGCCGATCACGTGCCATTTGAGGTATTGTTCACTTAACAGAACCTCAACCTTTTCAGACAGTCCTTCGTGCTTAGGGACTGAGAAAGGTCGGGAAGAGTTTGTGTCTTTTCTGGAACCTTCACGAGCCGTGGAACGATGCAGATTCTTGCGGCGGCCGGGGACCGGCCCATTCGAGTGTCACAACCCCGCTCCCCGGGTGGCCGCCAACGTTGTGAGTGTCAGTCGAAAATGTCCCTGTCGAGATGATGAAGATCTGTTGGTCAAAGACGTGTTGTCTTTGGCCAGCAGGATTTCAACGCTTCCGCTGCCTTGCATAATGCCGACCCCACGCCCACGTCGGTAGTCGACCTCCATGGGGCAGAAGGCCATGACGGCCCCGTGTGTTGCCTGCGGGTCAATATCCATGTTGGCACGTCCATGAGCCAGCCCTACGGACGCCCAGCCATAGTGTAACTACATCGGCGTGAAAGATGTGTGCGCGCTCAGCCTCGTGCGGGGTAGCCAGGCGCGCAGGCCGTAATATTTACACCTGTGGCTGGAGAGGTCCAGCCACACTACTCTCCCGTCACCTATCGTCCTCCTACTCTCCTCCCTTTCTTTCGCCCGCAACCGCGTGCGGCGCGAATCTGCCTCATCCCCACCTCGTTACCTGCAGCGGGCGCCTTCCCTCTCCTGTTCGAAGCAATGCTTTTCGGGAGTCAGCAATCCGTCCCTCTCGCACTCCACTCTCATCACGGTCCTTGTTGTTGTAGAGCGATAGTACCCGGGGCAGGACCGAAGATAGAAATCGCCACACGGGCAAGCCGACCGCGATGGACCTGGCGAAGCTATCCCTCCCTGCCTGTCGCCTTCTCGAGGCGGTCCTTTATGTCTCCTCCTCCGACCTCCCACCTGGCCTCCTCTTCTTCTCGACTCTCCACGTCTCGGCGGTGTGAAGGGCGGGGGAGGGGGTCGCAGGTTGACACTGTTGGTTGAGGGCGGCGCAGACAACTCACGCGACAAATGGAAGAAAATACTCGACCGCGTCTGGGTTTTGGGGGCGAGTACCGCAGCTGGAGTTTGCTCATTCTCGTCCCGTCACACACACTTTGGAGCAAAGAATGAAAGGGCTGGGAGTGATTTGTTTTCCACCATGCGAACGGAACGACGAGAAAAAACGTCAGCCAAGGACGCGAGATGGTTGAGGAATGGGCCTGCCACCAACTTCGACCGTGGAAAACGCCAATTTTGTTTTCCTCCATGGAAAGCTAGATCCGTTTCCGGCCATGGAATGCAGATCTGGTATGTTGTTTGTTGGCTGGAATTCCAGGGTGGCTGGTATTTGCTAAACCACCGGATCCGGCGTTGGGAATTTCCCCCTTTGCTCCCAGTCTTCCCTGGCTCGGTGCTTTATTCGCCCGCCAGATGTTGCGGCATCCGAACACGGCTGACAGACAGACATGTTGGCGATTTCCTGGCCGCGACTTTTACAAAACCAAGTGTCGGTGTTGGTTGCAGACCGCCCCGACCCTTGGCCAAACTTTGACTTTTGCTGCTGGTGTTAGGCTGTGGGGGGGTTGGGTAGATGGCACACAGGTAGTGTGTTGTGCTTCACCTGAAAATAAAAATAGAAATGGGGGGCTGCAGGAAAACTCTCTGTGACCCCGTCTCTCGAACAAGGCCTGACAGCATAGACCAAGCGGAAGATCAACAAGCGAATGCGTAGTTTCCGACGGCACATAACTTAATTGTCGCAAGGACTCGGATTTCCGCCGATGTTTATATTACTACTACCGTTATCCACTGTTCGCAGCGTACGAGTTGGCTGCCGCAAGCGTGGTCGGTGGCATGGGAGGGTCACGAAATGGCGAATCGCGGTCGTAAAGCACCAAGCATATTCAGTAAACGCACATTGATTGTGTCTAACTAAAGGAGAGGACGACACCAGGCTATTCCTAGGTCATCTATCGATATCACGTCATGTCGATCGCCGGATCTCAATCTGGATCTCAATCGGAAACTCAACCTGAAACTCAATCCCGCCTCTGTTCGGATCGACGCCATTCAGTTTGGTGATGGTCGCTTTGATTAGCGAGAGTCCAAATGCATAACCTCATTCCATTTCGCATCGATCATGGCCCACACCGGGTCGCCCTCGTCCCAGTACTGCTTGACGTTGTCGAAGTTGTTTCTCTTGTCGCGAGTGCGGTAGACACTGTCGATCAGACGAACGTCGGCGGTATTGCGAAGCAGTCGTAGTCCCAGTCCGCTATTGAATTCACTCGTGGACATGTTGTAGAATCGCTGAGTGTTGTGTTTGAGCTGCTGGTCGACACGCAGTGCGCAGTCTTTGCTCTCCCTCAATTCACCGTGGAAGGCCCGCAAGTGGCAGAGAGTGGAGGACGCAACGGCATCACGAAACGCTTCCACCCCTTGAGCGGAGAAGGCAGTGCGACCGAGGTCCAGCAAGCGGAGCTGCGGGTTCCGTAGGAGCTGCTTGAGCGCAGGCAGGGCATCGTCGTCGATGTAGTTGTAGCGCTGGCCGTGAGCATGGGTAGTCATGCTGGGCGAGAGGACGACGGAGCGAATGGCAGGGTGTCCGGACAAAGCCTCGCAGATGGCGGAGATGCCGGTGCTTGTGAGGCCGTTGGACTGGAGAGCGACACGGACGAGCGATGTGTTGGAGTGAAGGGCTCTGGCGAGACGGAAAGCGCCCTCATCGCCGGTCGGATTTGTTCCCAGCATGAGCGACTCCGGTTGCCACCCTGCCTCAAGCGTCTCAGCGATGGCTTGGGCCCCCTTCACACCAATCCCGTTTGCATTGAGGAATACGTTCTTCAGAGCAAAGGCCTTGCCCTTCAGGTTGGTGAATAGTCGAGCCACGGCCTCGTCGCCCAGCTCCGTGTTTTCCAGGTCAAGAGTTCGGAGGTTGCGGGTCTCCAAGATCAGTCTAGTGAGGTTGCCGACCGAGCTCGGCCCAAGAGGATTTCTCTTCAGCCAGACATTGGTGATGCTGGAGCTGGTGACCATTGCACTGACTAGATCCGCAAAACCCGCGGGCTTGATATGATTGCCAGCCAAGTACCAAGTCTCCATCTGGTCGGGCTTCTCCTTGATGAAGGAGGCGATGGCGTAGCAACCGGTGGCAGAGATGATGTTGTTCCCCAGCAGAAAGTGCTTGACAAAGCTGTTTGACTTGAGTGAGTCCATCAGCGCCTCGATGTGGGTGGGGCCGACCACCATCTTGCAGAGGTCGAGTCGTTGGTCAGCATACACGACTCCGCGATCGAATTCGACCATCGGCGTGCCCCAGATCAGCTCGTTGCCCACCCGCAAGTTGTGCGCTTTGTCCTGTCCCTGAGCGTGCTTTGATCCGCCAGGGAGGAAATCGTTTGGGTCCATGTCAGAAGCCAAGAAACGAAAGCAATCCTTAAAATGCTCCTCTTCGCCGATCTGCACAGGCATTGGCAGAGCTACTGGACCAGTCAGAGGGATGGGATCGAGCTCTTGCCCAGCCCACGGTCCTTGCGTCACCGGGCTAGCCTTGAGGGCTTCCTTGGTCGCCTTCTCGTATTCCTCGTTGGCTCGGACAATCTGGCAGGCTTTCCTACGACTAGCCTCATAATGGATGATTGCTTTGTCAGGACTGTAGTCGGGGAAGAGGAGTTGACTGATAACCTGCACCTGCTGTCTCACTAGGCGCGAGCTGCGGCTCGGCAGCTTCTTGACGTTGCTCGGTATTGCATGGGATTTGAAATCATTGTCGATGGCATGCTTAAGTACGTTGACGGCCTCAAGAATGTCTTGGTGAAAGACTGACAACAGCTCCTCATCGGCAGCACTGGGATTGAGAGAGTGTAGAATGGAATTTTCTGTCAGTTTCTGACCTGCCTCGGACGCCATCATGGATGTTGGTAAGATGGATGTTGGTAAGATGGGTTTTGGTAAGATGGGTGTTGGTGAGATGGGTGTTGGTGAGATGGATGTTGGTAAGATGGATGATGGTAGGATGGATGTTGGTCAAGAGGTCAGAGAGAAACGAGATACTTATAATCGATTGAGGCAGCGACCGACCCCACTGGCTAAGGCAGTGGACAAAGCAGTGGTCACAGGCAGTGGGTGAAGCCCAGGAGCATCACTCCATGTTTTCACTGGGATGGAGTCAAAGTGAAGAACACATTGCATACAATCGCAAGCGGATATGAGTCACAAAGCGTGTCTGGGATCCTTTGTTCAATAGCGGCACGACTCACCATGATGAATACGAGGCAGTGCCTTTGAGCCGTGGGCCTTTGTCCTCTGATGCCGCCCCAGGGCTCGTCCCAAGGTCTGACGTAGGATTCATTCGACGCCATCAACGCATGCAGGACCATTGAGCTCTGATGAGATGGTTGCAACCGTTTGGAGGCGATGTTGTCTTGGGCTTACATCAGGGACACACAAGCTCAAGTGAGTAAGTTTCGATGATTAGTCAGCAAGGCCTACAGTTTGGCCGCGATATTGAAGACCTGCAACTTGAAACCCGTACAGGATGGGGTCTGGAGTTGAAGACCGCAACTTAAAGATGATGCAGCATGTGGCTTGGGCGTTTTGCGGCAGCTTGGACGTTTGCGGCAGCTTGGACGTTTGCAGATCGTATCACGGCCTGCGCGCCTCAGGTGGTGGGCTACCCCGCGCAAGGCTGTCTTCCCCGCACAAGACTGAGCGCGCACAACCTTATCTTTCATGCTATCGCCGCAACCACTAGTTAGACTCGTTCGTCTCAGAATTCATGTCATAATTGCACCCTTAACAGCGGTCACGTTCCTGTTTTAGGTTGCGCCGTGATAGATCGAAGGACGGAGGTTGAAGGCAATGACGTCTTGAAGGCGGTGTCGAGACCTCGCAGACCACCTTGCCCACGCTTCGACGCAGACAACATAGTCTACTACTTCAGATGACACCGCGGGCCGTCCCCCCTTCCCTTTAGCGCCTCCCTCCTCGGCCTCCTGTTCCTAGAGGAGAAGCCCCTGCCAGTCCCGGATGCGACTGATGTACGCCAATACAGAAACACACCAGTTCCCCAGCCGCCGGTCCGTAAGGCTGTGGATACCTTCCCATTGGAGACATACGGTCGGAAGGCAGACCATCTCAAGACTTTGGTGCTCCTCAACCTGCAGGAAAAGGCGCCGGCGCTCGCGAAGTACCCGGGACTTTGGGGACCTATATTTGAAGAGATGGAGAAGTGTGTGCCACAGATAAAGCGGAATACATTGATGATGGCGATAAGGAGAGCACGAGAAAAGACAGCATACACAAGGGCCCAACCACTCACACGGAAATCAGGGACTAACCAACCACGCGCGGAGGACCTTGTATATTCAGGAATGACCGTTACTCATACATGACAAATCTCTCCGTTCGCCCGAGCGCGTCTCGGCGATATCCTTACTTGTCAACATACCAGCATCTAAAAGATATACCGAGCGAGCCAAAGAGACGTTCTACCCTCCGTCTCGGGACATGTGCTTATTTCTTCGAAAACATCGACGCCGCCGACGCGCTTGCTCCTCTTCATCCTGTGACCGAGGAGCTATAGTTGTGCTACATGAAATAGTTTCTCTCGCAACCAATACCGAAGAAAGGGGGTCCCATCACCCCCGGACCCTTGCACCGATGCACCTCGGTGGGCTGTGAGCGGGCTACGTGCGGCAGCTGCTCGGGCGAAGTGTACACAAGCGAGCCTCGCGCCACGGCTAAGCTGGCGGCCGCAGACCTGTACGGCGCCGAGGTGGCCGTGCCCGTGTCCGTGGCCATGCTGATGGCTGATGACTGGATGTACTGATAATGCAATGGAAGGCGTCTCAATGAGCGGTGGAACCAGAAAACGGGGTCAGGGTCTGAATGGGTACGAAGTATCCACTATTCCATCCATCATCAACTTTCACCTCTTATGACTGCTTCATGACAAAAGGACCCGCTCTATCGGCGGGTGCTCGAGTCCCTATGGGCTTAATCTTCTGTACTTAGCATGCCTTCGCTCTTTGTCCGAGTGTTATCCTCACTTGGGATGCGTCTTTGTTCTTCACTTCAGGCTCTTCCTTCTTGTCTCTAAGCTCCTCCTCTTTCTCTTTCAACCTTTGTTCCACTGTATGGATCTTCGTCGTAGTCTCTTTCGTTTTGTGGAGAGCGGTGCGGCAGAACCTGTTCGAGCAGAACAATGAGAAAAAAGACGCGAGCCTCGACCCGGTCCACAGCGGTCGGGAGGGTCAAAACCATGACTTATGATGAATATTTTGGCAGCCCAAAAAAAAGCGTAGAGAGGAGGAATTTGGCATCGACGGCCGAGCCAGGAAAGACCGGCAGATTGCAAAACGAGGTATCGAACCTCCCAAACGGCTTGAGCCCTTGTTGGATGCTCCATCACTGGTCAAGGAACTAGAAATAGACACGGGCGGGATTGAACCTAGGGGACTGGAAAGTTATTGTTCTGTTTTGCGGTTCGGATTGTCCATTCAGCCCTCATTGTCCGACTTGCCACTGAGTGTCGCGCAACAGTTATCAGCCACCAAACGGTCTGCTTTTCTCATTTTGGAACATGCCCCAAACTCCGCAGCACTAGTTGGCTATCCTCAAAGGCAGTTTGTTGATCTAGCATAGAGAGGAAAGGCTAGGGCCCAACAAGGGGAAAGGTTATCTTCGCAAGGGCGTTTGCGGCTTCTGTTTTGGAGTGCGATAAGGATGCCTTGAGCTTGATATCGGGCGTAAAGGCGGCGAAGGTGAAAGAACAATGCGGCTTGTACAATAGAACAATCCTATGCAGTAGACTGTAGCATTTGGTTCCGATGCATGTCTGTCGACTGGAAGCTGCACCTTCGGCTAATCTTCGGCTAGTCCAGAAAAGCTCTTCAAAAGGATGTCATGTGATCTGAGGTAGTTTAGCTTGGCAAATGCTCGGCCGCGGCAAGCTCATGTGAATCGCGTCCTCCTCCGACCTCTTTCGACTTGAAACATCAACCAAAATCACCCTCGCATTCTTCTCTCCTACGCTCAAAGGGTGGCCCTTCGCTACCGCCTCGTCATGGCCGTCTTTGAGTGCGTCGAGCCTCACGATCTATATGCAGAACCCAAACGCTGCTCCGAGCATGCTCAACAGCAGAACCGAAGGGCCCTACGAGTTCATATCGATTCGATTTAGGATTAGATTACCTTGATGAAGATATATTACTCTCAGAATGTTGTCGGGGTCCTCACCCTAGAAAAAGTTAGATTAGGCATACACCTTAGCGGCTGGGTGTTAGAAACGGCCTTCATATGACCTAGGCCGCGGGGCGTCTAGAGGTAGGTCTACCGGGACGGTAGCCTAGTAGTATAAGGCTAGGTTACGTACCGTATATAACTACCGGAAAAGGAAAGAGACGATATAGCGATATATTAGTATAGTCTATATTAACATATTAATATACTATCCTTAGCTACCTATTCGGGATACGCCTTATAAGTATATAGCTACGCTTATTCCCCTTTTATAGTTATACTCTCTCGTAGCTAACTTATAATATCTACTTTACTATACTATTCTAAAGTCACCCGACTACTTATACCTTACGTACTCTCGACCTAGCTTATATAATAAAGGAACTATAACTAAGGAAGCCTAACCTCGTTAAGCTATATAGGAAGTAGCTCTGATACTAGGACCGGGAAGCTATGGTAAAAGAGGCCCCGGAGAAACTAAATAACGGTATAAAGACCTGATAGGCAGGCAGAGGCGAGAACCTACGGTATACGTAGTACGTAGAGAGGAGGTACGGGAAGAGGAGGATAGCTAAGTGGTCTAACGTTAGAGCTACTTCCTACATAGCCTAATAGAGTTAGGCTTCCTCAGTCATAGATCCTTTATTATATAAGCTAGGTCGAGAGTACGTAAGGTATAAATAGTTAAGTAACTTTAGAATAGTACTATAAAGTAGATATTATAAGTTAGTTACGAGAGAGTATAACTATAAAAGTGTAATAAGCGTAACTATTTACTTATAAGGTCCGTCCTAAATAGGTAACTAAGGACGGTATATTAGTATATTAGTAGAGTCTAGCCTAATATACTAATATATCGTTTATTTCCTTTCTCGAAGGTTATGTACTCTACGTAACCCTAGCCTTATCCTCTATATATATATATCCTCGTTAGGCTACCTAACCTAGTAGACCTTCCCTTAGACACCCCGCTCCAGGTCGTATGTAAGGCCGTTTCTAACATCTAACTGGAAGGCTTGTACCCTGGATATCACGACGCAACCTACAGCAGGAGCGATCGCTGTCAAGGGTGCAAGTATGATATGAATTCTGAGACGAAAGAGTCTAACTAGCAGTTGCGGCTACGGCACGAAAGGTAAAGTTGTGCGCTCAGCCTCGTGTGGGGTAACCAGCCTTATGCGGGGTACACCGCATGAGGCGCACAGGCCGTGATACTGGATGGGATAGACTAACGCGGGAGGCTATACGGTTCAATGGCAAAGATAAGCACCTCTATAATTCCTTGTGTGGCTATGAGCTAGGATGCACGGTTCGTGTAATTGTTAGGTGCTTGGAATCGTGTGCGTCGAGAGCACCCGGCGTGGGGAGTTAGGCTAATTCTGACGAGAGCATGTTTCACGTCTGTTAGGTAGCATCCTCAAGCCAAAACATTTCTCTTGATGATCAGATAGCCTACACTTTAGGCGTTTATGGTGTAATGGGGGGATCTACAGGCTGGCACGTGATTAGTGGAATTTACCTGTACAATGTACAAGGAGACATTCCTACCTCCTGATTATCTGGCTCTCGGACACTAGGTCCGAGAGTTCTTTTCTTAGAGACCCTCTTAGAGGATCAGTTCTTAACAAGTGCTCAACAATAAAAAAGTAAGTAATCAATAAAGTAATGGAATCTATCTGATCCGGAGCTTCGATACTGTTTTATTGTTACTATGCGACAGTCGTTACTCCCCACACCGTGCCCACCGCCGTACGAGTTGATGCCTCTGGCTAAGAGCCTCGCCCCAATTCAATGGTTTCGATTCTCCCATCTCAACCACTCTGCAAATCCGAGTAATGCTAGGCTAGTCTCACCCCAGATGACGATTCTCATCTTATTGGCAGAAGGCGGTTTGAAATGCCTACAAAGTAAGACCATGACGAAAGTCGGCAAAGACCGATGATGTTGAAGCCAAATCCTCGAGTTGCTCTAAACTTGCTGCTTCACATGATGGATGTGTTCTACAAACAAGACGTTCTCAACTGTCAAAGTCAATATGCATAAGGCTGGAAAGTTTGTTCGTAGTATAACTTAGTCGACTAAACCTCATCCTAAAGCTCGCTGCCACAATCACGTTGGAGAATATCAGGACCTACGCCGTACAGTAGGCACTGACGATTGGAGAACTGTATCCGATTGCCTAACTGTAGTTCCTATTGACAACGACTCAACGCTTAGAAAAGGAGAAGAAACAGACCCCTCCTGAATCGCCAGGGGTTTATATCCTGTAGCTTCCCCTCTTGTACTGTCACGTGTATCAGTACCTTGTTCGAGGTGCTATATGCCGACAGCCTTACTCTCTCAGCCTTATCTATGACAACCTTATCTATGACAGCCTTATCTATGACAGCCTTATCTGTGACAGCCTTGTCCATGTCCATCCTGTTATCCTTTCCACTCCTGCGAAGCCCTCCTGATTTAGGAGGGTTCGCAGGGCATCGAGGGGGTACAAAGCCCTCTCGATTCAGGAGGGCTTTGCAGGGCGCCTGTGGTAGCTGTTCGTGACAGAGAACCTCACTTGATCGATTTCGAGTCATAATGAAGAAGCGTCTCTAGGGGATCCTATTGCTAGCTAGCATCGGTGACAACTAAGCGATACCGTCATGAGGTATACCGCGACATCATCCTTCATTGCCCTCATCCTTCATTTGTGTACTCCATCCTAGGCTATGTCTCCAAGGCCATAATGCAACGCCAAGCAAAGATTGAGCATTGCCCTCGTTTGATTGTTTTAGCTCCTCCAGCCTTATCCTGTCTCGAATTTTGTAAATATGGACGTTGCCTGAGGTTGCATCGCAGGCGTAAGGAGAGAACGGAATGTTGAAGACGCTAGCAGAGTTCTTCAGCTCGTTTCCGAGATCTTTCCAGTCGGGGCCGCCTTCCACGAATAAAAAGCAGTGCTTACTGTCGCATCGTCCTCCAAAGCTATCGATGATTTCCTTTGTCTGGCCAGGCTTTGTGATAAAGATCGTTCGGGCTTTGTGGCAGACATTTTGAGGGTGTGCCACCATCCGTGGCGTCATTTCAAACTGCCAGATTGCACCTGATGCCCAAAAACCTCTGGATTGGATAGTGCGGTAGAGCGAACAGGATTCGCGGTTCGATGAAAGTGCACCGTTATCTGGGGCCTGGTAGACGAGGACCTGGCAGCCTCGATCCATGAAATGCGCAGCCAGCGCCAGTCCGGTCGCGTCGAGTCCGATGACGGCGACGGTGTTATCTGCGGGGTCTTGTTCCGGTTCGAATTGCGGCGAGAATGCAGTGCCGTTGGTCGGCGTATGTCCCGCCATTTTGCGTTGTAGAACTGACTGTCAAGTTTTGCGACTGCGGTTGGGAACGATCTGGCTGACAGGACGCAAAAGGGCGCCGACATGAAATGGGTGCCTATTTCTACCTGAGCCATGTTACTACGGCGCGGTGAGTGATTAGCCCGACCAGCTAAAACTCCTTGGCATTACTACTTCAGTCACGTGGGCGTATCATAAGATTGGGATGCAGGTTACGTACCGTGATGGAAATTATTCGGCCAACCTTCCCAATAGGGTTACCACCTCCTGCCTAGAGTAACCAGTCAGAAGTTCCCAACAGAGTTTAATGCGGCCATTTAGTTGGCTACCACGCGATTATGAGGTCATGTCAGTATGCGGCTGGAAGAGGAAATCGGCCGAGAGCGAACATCATCTAAAAGAGAAAATCATCCAAAAGAGGAAATCCGTCCGAAAGAGGAAATCGGCTGAAAACTGACTGGAAGTGAAATTCATCCGAAAGAGGAAATCGGCTGAAAATTGACTGGACGAGAAAATCATCCGGAAGAGAAAATTGGCCGAAAAGGGAAACCAGCTGAAAAAAAAACCGCCCTAAAGAGGAAATCAACTGAAAATTGACCGGAAGTAAAAATCATCCGAAAGAGGAAACCGGCTGAAAATTGACCGAAAGAGGAAATCATCCGAAAAAGAAAATCAGCCGGAAGAGGAAATCAGGAGGCCCGTGTTCGTACAAATGGCAGACTGTAGCTGTAGTACCATTTGCTAACCTGAGCATGCATCCTGCATCAAACTGCTTCCAATACGGGCAGACAAAGTTTGAGGATATGCTGGTTTAGGCCGAACAGGCCGAGCTGGATCCCTTCTGGTGACGGTGGTAGGCTTTACATCCAGCCTTTCATATTCGTAATAGAACGGTCTGTGAGGTTCGGAGTCTCAGGCGAATACACCTTCGTCATCCTCATCTCGCCGGCAAAAAGACTTTCTTCAGCAGTTCGGTGCTTAAGGTTTATATCGAGCCCAGACTGAGGAGAGCATCTCTTGGTGGCGCCGGCAGCTCAAAATGCGGGGGCAATTATGCCGCTGTTCTTTTACGGCGGGAAGATGTCATGGCTGCTTTCAGGCACTGTTATCCGATGGGGAGCGCGGAGAGGGGAAAAAAAAACAAGGAATGCGAGGTCACGAATATCTTCTTTGTGGGATGGGACGAATTAATTTGGAACTCATCCCTGATGGTCCGAGTGCTTTGCTATCTAACTTTATTTTGTTTCCGGCTCTTCAATTCTCCATCCATCATGTCGAAAGTGGCCTCTAGCACTTTTCTGATCACTCCTAGCGATATCTACACACTATTGTAGGAAGTGACTAAAGTTTAGGGTTGGGGCTCTCTTTAAAATTTAGAAACTCAGTTTTAACCAAGGCTTTTAGCTGAGTAAACCACTATTTAATGGGATTTAAGTCCGGTGAGTAAGGGGCTAGGTAAAGTAGCTTAACACCTACATCGTCACACATTTACTGTATCCCTAGGCTACGATAAGACGAAGCATTATCCATGACCTGGACTGACTTAGGTTCTAGCTATCGGCCGCATTAAGGGAAGAGTTCTTCGATGTATATCTCGAAGATGGGGCCATCGGTAGGGCCTTGGTGGACGTAAGATGTTAGTATGCTGTCGTAAGTGTACGACGGTAGGATATGACATCGTTACACTCGTTAGAAACGGGCGATCTAAACCGGGGGTCACGCCTAAAGGAGACCAACAAGTGCGACGAAATCCCGCCGTATTGTCGCGGTCTATTTCGTCTACATATACAACCTAGTCTAGGTTAAAGGAGGATAGATCGTATAGGTATATATTACGTAGATCGGCACTCTACTCCCTAGAAATTCGACGAGCTACCTTCTTTGACTATCCGGCCTTCTTTAGACTCCTACTCCTATTTAACGCTAATAGCAGCTTATTATATTCGTCCCGTAAGCAAATGAACACCTTTCCTAGTCGTAGCTAGGGCTTCCTGCGAAGGAGGTCCAGTAGGCTACCGAGCATCTATTTTATCATTAACAGAGGGCTGCCTCCGCGGCCATTATTTAGTGCCGTCGTACTGCTAAAGAGTTATAAATTTGTCCGGTAGGTAATGATTATACCGGGGCTGCACCTAGCAACACTTACTATTTCATGATTTACTAGCCTTCCTTCTTCGATCACTACCTGAATCATCGCATGCTGCGAGGATGCGAGATTTGGAGAGCATCACATAGCTTGACAATTATGTATTGATCCCATTCCTCGCGCGGTGGGCTTCCCTCGACGCGTTACGGATCTTCTGCCATAGTAAAACCGGCTCGGCCTGAGAGAATCGACTCAATTTCTCTGTTTGTCTCCGCCTGACGCGAGAACTTGGGTCTTATCAACAACGGCTCTGTGTGGGTGGGCAACCCGGCCGACGGAGGAGGATCATCCAATTCGTAGTCAGCCTCATAGCCCTCACTGAACCTATCGATCCACCCTTCGGAATTTTGCTTGTACATATCTGGAGTTCTGTCAATGATGAAGGTCGCTTGATCCCGCTCCGCAGCCTTGCCCAATTCAATCGCCAGGATAAGGGTTTATTTCAAGTCGGGAAAATCCTTGGGAATCGACCAGAATCTACTGCAATGGCCTCATGATTTGTTGCTGCAAAAGCTTCCAGATCTGATCCTGTCCATTCGTCTTACTCGTCTCGTCGAGATTAAGCAACGTCTGCAAGGTGGCCAGGCCACTTTTCACCAGTGCTGAAAGTCTGTGCTAACTTCGGCCATGGCTGAGTTCATTTTCGAAAGGACCGTGTCGACACATTCACGTGGTTAGATAACAGACACACGGAGAGAAACGGGTGCTATACTGTGTCGCAGATGAAGTTGATAATAATGTGCTCGGCAGTGGCTTACCGTAACATCACCGAACATTCCAACTCGGCCATGGGGATTTGTTCGACTATTAGGTTATGCAGGCATACTTTCTCGGATATTTCCATAGGTCTCTACATGATAGATGGCGTTGGTCAACATAAGATTCCTCTCGAGAGGCTTAAACTTGCTGCGACGTACCTGTAAGGCTTTGTCTGAAAGATCTGTCCAGCGCTCGCAAACAATCTGGTTGACTCGTTCCTATACGTTTCCGTCCTCCTCCATGCTATCACAATAAGTCAGGACATCTCTCATTAGGTGCACTTCAAGCTTGGTGAAACAGGGATGTGACGGGGGACTTACTAATATCTCAAGGATCGCGGCTCCAACTCATCCTGACCTCTGATGCTGGCAAGCTCTCTTTGAAGCCCTGTCGTGTCATTTTGCATCTTCTCTTGTACCATTATCCGTAGCTCTTTCTCCTGGTCCCGTTCGGATGTCCTGTCGTGCAGGTCCTTGCTGAGACGGCCCTTTGCCATCTCCAACTCCTTCCAGTCCCTCTCTCGGTGTGCAATTCTTTGCCCGTTGTCCTGTTACAGCTGCTCTTTCTTCTGTTGATAGTCTTTCTCCAAGTCCTGTATTTAGTAGACTCGCGTTCGCACGACAGCCTTATACTTTCAGCCTTGTGATTTCAGCCTTGTGATTTCAGCCTTGTGATTTCAGCCTTGTGCCCTCAGCCTTATGTGTAATATCTGTTTATCCTTTGTACACTTATCCTTTGTACACTTATCCTTTGTACACTTATCCTTTGTACACTTATTCAGTCTTACCTCCACTTCCCTCCTGAATTGAGTGGGGAGTGTATGGCTCCTTGGGCGATTGTCTGTGACATTAGGGACCAACTGGGGTAATGTTTGTCGTCGCACGCTGACATTGAAGGGCCATGCAGGGTACTTTACGCTTGCGTGATTAGTAGAAGTTGCGTCTACGAATGGGATCCGCCCACGTTTAAGCATGAGAACATTGCATTAGACGTAGGGCCTGGAAAATCAGAGCACATCGAGTATTTGATACTTTTTATTGCCAGTGGGAGAAACAGAATGAGACAGCATCGAGCCGTCCTTCGGTCAAAGGGTGCACGTTCGAAGGTATGCTGCCCGGCTAGCTCATCCGTGTTGGCAAAAATGGGGAAGTAAAGACGACCGTATAGATTCCTGGGTGCCCAGGATGCTCTCAGGCTTGTGATTATGCATAAAGGTCAAAACTTGTCGACACGTCGCTTCCGTAAGCCACAGCATTTGTAGTCCTTGTCGCAATCACTATACCTGTCAAATCATTGCTTGGAAGGAGAAGGGACAAAGAGTAGATTGTAACCTTTTGAAGGAATTCTGATGTGGCGTTTTCCATACTGTCACGGTACCCCGCACGAGGCTGCCTACCCCACACGAGGCTGAGTGCATAACATTATCTACCGCGTTGTCTCCACAACCACTAGTTAGACTCTTTCGTACTACAATTCATCAATTCAAGCGCACAGCGTGATACATACCATGGACGCTTTGGAGGTTTATCATAATGGGTGCTGAAGCTGAAACATGGAAGACCACCTGTCGATCGAGGCAACATCTTCGTTCGAGGAAGCACATCAATTTCACCATCACAGGTTCTTCTGCAGTGTTACCTCGGGCTGATTCTCACGAGAATAACCCCATAACCCCAGGCATCCCAAACTGGTGAGATCAAAAGCTCGGAGTAGAACAGTGGGTTAGTGTAACGAAGAGCGATGATCTGCCGTGGCAGCATTATCTGACTCGGTGCATTACTTGAGCCCCCGGTCGGCATATAGTAGCGTCTGACTCGTGCCTCTCCGTCCTGTGAATTGAGAAGATATTCAAAGATATCTTGATCCCGTCTTCCACACATCTTCGTGTACATCTCTGTTAAAATGGTCGCTCCAGCTTCATTAGCGTCGCTGTTGAGTCCACGATAACCGGGGATAATCTTATCTAGTAAAGCTTTAGCTAAGCTAGTTTTTACCGGCTAAACTAACTAAATAGCTACGCTTCTAATTAGTTACTCTTATCGACGCTTATCGATTAGCTAACGAAAAGATAGATAACGTAACTTTCGGATCTTAGTTAATCCGATCCTAATTTTAACTATTTTACTTTCTATTTACCGTCTCGTCACCGCTACTCTTTAACTAACTTAACTTCCTTTAATAATAACATTAAATTAATCATCGATAGCCTTATTTTATCGTTCTCTAACTAGAATCTATCTATAAATAACTCTATTAATAATTCCTTTATAAAATTAAGTTATAGACCTATTAAACTAATAAATTATAGGACCCTTAAAATTACCTTAAAATTACCTCCTAACTAGTCGAAAACCTTCTTTTATTCCTCTAATTATCCTCCCTTATCTCTACTCTTAAAGGCTACTAACGTTAGATAAAAAAAGGTAGAACTATAGCGTTATAGATCTTAATTAGACTTACGGTTAAAGCCGGCGTCGTAAGACTTAGTAGGTTCCTTAGTACGTCCTCCGGACTTAAGTAGTTATTTATCGCGGTTAGTTAAGTATAGGGTTCTATAACTACTAATAATATATAACTATTAGCTCTTATTTATACATTCCTAGGTAGCGATAGCTATATTCTTAGTCTTAAGTAGCCTTCCTCTAGGATCTCTACTACTAGGACTACTATTAGGACTACCTCTAGAACTACTACTAGGGCCTTCTAGACCCTTAAGAGAGATAAAAATATATATTAATTATCTTTAGACTAAGCTAATTAATTAATTCTATACTATCTAGAGTAATAGAATTATTATAACTTACCTTACTTACTATAGTTATTCTACGAGGAGTAAGCGAGCCGCTATATCTCTAGTAGTTCTAGTATAGAGAACTCTAAGTTTTATACGTCTTAGTATAGTCTCTATAGTACGCGTAATTATACCTTCTATACCTCTTCGTCGTAGATAGTATAGCTAGGATAGCCTTACTATAGCGGCTATACGTCGTAAATAGACCGTTATTTAGAGAGAATATTAGGCTTAGCGACGTTAGAGTAAAGCGCCTTCTCTAATATCTACTCTTAAGTAGTTAAGATAATAACGTTAAGCTTTAATTAATAATCCTATAACGTCTTTAATAGTTAGAGCTTAGACTTCTTTAGTTAATAGTATTTAAAGTTATAATAGTTCTATTATATCTTCTTAATTCCGGCGGAGTTCTACTCTTAGTTAAGCTTAACGCTATACCTCTTCTTAACTAGTTAATCTTTAACGTCCTAACCCTCCGCTTAATCTAGAAGATACTAATTAGTAAGTTAATCCTACTCTTTATAATACCGATTAAGGCTACTTAAAGGACTTCTATAATACCCTTACTTAGTATTAATTAACTTATTATACTTAGTATAATAAGAGATAGTTTAACCTTAAGTTAATACTAGATAACGTCTACGCCCGTTACTACCGTATCGATAAATACCTCCGTAATAGCTAGCCTTTCCTATATGTTCGGAGGACTTAGAGGATTACCTAGATAGGTAATAGATAGGCTCATTATAGGATTAAACCGATAGGTATTGACTATTCGACTGTAGAAGACTTAGTGAAACTTGACTATCTAAGAGAGGGGAGAGGAGTATCTTTATATAGGTAATGAGTGGCGATAGTTAGAAGGTAAAAGAAACCTATCGAATCGCTATTAGTAAGCGATGATGTGAGTAGCTACGCTACCTAGTTATCTTACCTAGCTAAGCTACCTAGCTACGTAATCAGGTCATAAGCTAAGCCTAATTAGGTAAGAGGCCTAGATAGCGATATTCTATACTATATAGTATTAAGAACTATATAGATCCTAGGCTAGGCTATCCTAGTCTACCTAAACTTACTTAAATTAAGGAAATACTTATTACTTACGTCTACATTACTATTAAAGTTCGCTAGGTTAGAGGCGCCTAGTACCGTTATAAAGGTTACATTTATAACTTCCTTTATAATACTAGACTTATCTATAGTAAGCTACCTCTTCTACCGTAAGACCTTAAGTTAGTCTTACTACGTCCTCCTAATACTAAAGCTAATCTATTACTTAATCGCTAGTTTAGACGAGACTTCTGTATTTATTAGAGGACTATCTATAATAGCTCTAATTCCTACGCCTTAATTATCCTAACTATTCTAATATTAAGATTAATAAGGCTACTCTTTAATAGCTTCTAATTAACGATTCTATTATCGACTAACTAATTATAGAAGAAGTATCTAATAGCGTTAAAATAGTAGATAGCGATAAATAGGATATTATAGATGAAGACGAAGGTATCTAGACCTTAGTTATCCCTAATCTTCTTACCTATAAGGAAGAGATCGAAGATCTCCGTCGTTAGGTTATATAACGACGCTACTTAACCTTATCGCCGATATATACTACGCTACTATCTAAGTTTAATATAATCTAGTTAATACTATCCTAGGCGTTTCCTACTCTATTTCCTTATAGTATTATAAAGTTTATTACTCCTCGCCTACGATCTATAATATATATTAACTACGTTAAGTATCTCCTTAAGTATTAAGATAGGCGTTTTATAAAATATCCTTACTTTAAGTACGTCGTCTTTAATATTATTATATAGAAGTAAGTTAAATACTAGATTAAGCTTCTTTATTAAGAAGACTAATCGTAAAGAGATAACTATTAACGATCTACGAGCTACCTTTAATAATAATACCGTTAAAGCTTAAACTCTACTAAATTTAATTACTTACTACGTTAATAGCCTTCGTAGAATAAGACCTTTTTAGGCTAGCTAACGTCGTTAACTTAAGATCTTTATAGAAAACCTAGGATCGCCTTATCTCTTTATTACGCTCTCCGCGGCTAATTACTATTAATATAATCTTATAAAGTATCTATCTAAGTTCGATTAATAGAAGATAGTAACTCTAGATAAGCGAATCTAAATTATTCGTCGTAATATTCGCGATAATCTCCTAATCGTTATCTACTACTTTTATACTTATCTTAAGGCCTTTAAATAGACTATCTTTATTCTAAAGTTTAATATTAAGGACTAATAGAGTTATTATAAATAGTAGAGCTATAGTAGTATCTATATATACTATAAGTAGTTTTCTATTATAGTAGCTTACGTAATTATAGTCTATAAAGCTTAATAAATAACTATAGAAAGAGCTATTCTAGACTTAAAAGAACGAGACTTCGCGGTAGGACTTAATTACGTCGCTATTTTACGTATTAAAACGCTTAGTAGTATCCTATTTAAGAAGTTCTTTAATTACGAATACTTCTAGGTTCGTCCGTTAGAGACTATAAAGGTACGGAATACCGATCGTTAGCGTCGATTAACGTAGTATCTACGTACTTAAACTAATTAGGAACTAGTTATTTAAAGTAGTTTACTAGTAATACTAGAGTAAAAAAAAAAGCTATAGGAAAAGGCGCGCGAAGAGGTACACGAAAAGGTACGCGAAAAGGTACGTGAAACGGCGCGCGAAATAGTCGAAATAGCGTAGGTAACGGCTAATAATAAGGCGTAGGTAATAAGGCGCTAGCTAGCGCTAGCGTAAAGTAGTCGATTATAGAGGTTTTTTTAAAATTAGCTTTAATTTCCTAATTAGATAGGTAGTACGGATAGGTAGTAAGGATAAGTAGTAAGGATAGGAATATATAGTATTTTAATATATAGTTTTCGTAGGATTCTACTACGATATATAAATCCCTAATTAGGCCCGTTTTCTACTGTAATTATAGGGTAGGAGGGGTATAGATATTATATAGAAACTAGATGGAGGAGACTAATTAAAAACGCGTATAGTAGTTAATCGCTTCGCTAGCGTCTTAAGGAGTACCTAAAGGGTTTACTCATCACAGTCTATTTTTATAGGTGGCTGGTAGAATATATCTATACATATGGTTCAGGCTTTCGAGGTCGGAATCCCAGATCTTTCAGTTTCCGCAGAATTTTCTCTACGTAAACTTGGGATGTCTTTTACTAATGCCCTCGTTCGCCGCCAGCGAGAGGATATTACCGTGAAGAAGTTTTTGTAATCCGGTGGCAGTCACGGTTGCTCCACCTTTTCGGGTGTCGTAGGGGTAGGCGAAGGAGTCCATAAAATCTCTGCGAGCTTCGCAAATACCGTCGCCGGATGATTCCCATGGCCCATGGGCATCTTTAAATCCAGCTAGGGCTTCGAACAATGCTAATCTCGGGTACAACCTCATGTCCACACTGTGGAAAGGATCGTTCCAGGTTGACCCCGAAGAGTCAGCTGTTGCATTTTGGGCCATGGTACGCGGTCCTAGCGGAGCTGTAGCCACTGACATGTTTGATGCCGGCTGGGTGGTGCGGCTACAGCCTCGTCAGAGGTAGTGGGGGGTTCGGAGACAGTGTCTCAAAGACGAGACTGACTCAATCTTAGTAATAATCTTGATTGAGAGGGTGCTGCGAGCTCAGATGACACTGTCACACGCGAACGGATGCATCCAGGGCATCCGATACGTCAACGAGATCACGTACATGAGGCAACGTCGTGGCGCACCATGCTGGTGGGAGAATGTCCAGTATTAGATCCAACTCTTCGAGATCTGCAGAAGTCCCCGCGGTGGCGTGAGGGATCGTCAATCAAGTCTGAGATTCTTTTTCGCATAAATCGAATAGTAAACGGCATAAGTTGGTCGACAGCGTAAAGCATTATTCTCCTTTAAGCGTCTGTAAAATCCCGACGATGCTATCACCAGAGCTCCGGCCCGCTCGATCCGGTACAACAAGCACAGGCACGCCAGATATGTCAGGAGCAAGATTGGATTGTCAGTGAATTCATCGGCTTCGATTTTGGATTCAAAGCGGATGGACTGTCCAGAGGTCTGGAACCACATCGGCAAGCGACTCTCCAGCGATGGTACTTTGTTCATCGGTGGCTCGTTTAGCTCACAAAGTCCGTGGATCTCGGTGAACAAAGACGTAATGTTCACTCATGCTTGCGAATACTTCTCAAGGGCATACCCAGGCTGGCCAATCATCTTCGCGCAATCGGCACTGAACTCGTCTATCATGGTCACGCTCGGCTTGTAGTGCCCATTGTCCATCACATTTGCGTCCGGCCCGGGACATTTGAAGATGATGGCATGACAATATGGCACCTTGCGTTTCTTTTTAACCCAGTCAGGTTCATCCAAGCGAATGTCATTACCATTAGGCTCCTCCAAAGTTGGCGTCCTGGCTCTTCCCCATTTTCCTCGATCTCCAGCCTTCCGAAGCATGATCGAACTCATGCCACAGCGTACCCCAAAAGAATTGGTTATCGGTCATCCGCTCGCCCGGAAATGCCACCCATTGAAAACAGCAAATGGCGGACACTCCCGTTTTGACAGGAACTGGGCGGTCTTTGAGAAGGGGATTCCTCATGCTCACTCGTGCCACAATATTCGAAATTCGAGTAGGAGTTTTGCTGCTCCGTGGCGCTCATCAGTTGCTGCATTAGTCACAGAAGGTCGAACGGGCTCCGAAGTGGGCCGAAATGGAGGTCTGTGCGGCCATAGGTCGAGGACTAGGGCACTCAATCCGGGACTGAAGAAAGCCGAGCCTCAGCGATACGATGAGATAGATGAGACCAAAAACGTAGTGAGTACAGTAGATGTGGGCATGATTTCTGTGATATATGCCTGAGGCATAGGTGCAACGTGTCGATGAATGTATGTCGGCACAAGACAAGATACCTGCCCACTGTGGCGACGGGTGTTGAAGTTGATAGGCCGAAGCGTGAGATTGTGGAACAGACAGCGAGGCTGAGTGGCCAGCCCGCTCAGTTCGGCCAGTTTCATGGAACACTCGGCATGCACCGACCAAATGTTCCTCGACCGCGTGGTTTGAGTCGCTTTTTTCACAACTCCACTCAAGGTTGAGATCAAAACTGTGAGTTTTGGGTGTGGACATGGTTCCTTATGTACCAGCATTCAACCCCTGCCCCATCGAAACATGATTCCAATTTTGGTTGAGAAACTCAGAAAATTTGACACTTCAGGAAAGCGATCGGCCAGGTAGGGTTGCTCGACATCGTGGTCCCCGTGTACGGAGTCTTTGTATTCTTGGTATGATGGATTGCCGGTCAAAACTTCGTACACCAAACACCCATAGGCAAAGATATCAGTCTGTTCGGTAACCCTCGGTGTCGATGGTCGGTAAATGAACCATTCATAACAAGAATTTGTGACTTCGCCATCAATGCTGCAACCTTCGAAATCCATTACCGTGGTTCCAGTCTGACATCCAATATCGGCATGAACAATCCTGTTTCCATGCATGGGATCCTCGTCGTCGTCGGTGGCTGTGTGTTGTTTGATGACTTTGTTCTTGACGAATCCGTAGACAATACTTGATTTGCCCGCGCCGAGGTATTCTGGTGATCGAGGGAGTCCTCTTGTCGGTCGGAACAGAATCGAAAGTCCAGCCCGGGGATCTGGACTGGAGCACGGAAGCGTCATGTGTCACCGGCCAGGGTCTGTTGGGTATTTGATTGAGTTGATTGAGTTGATATCGTGGTATCAAAGAGGCTAAGACTAAGAGATCATCAAAGCGTGTTAAAGCGCGGACGCGCCCCAATCGTAGGCGACGTGACAGCTACGAGTCGGGGCCGTGATAATCATAAAAGACTCGCTGCGCCAGATGACGCACAATCACAGTGCATCCGCGCCACAGTCATTTATCAAAAATAAAAAAAAAAAAAAAAAAAAAGGGATCAAGGGCGCGAAGAAAAAATGGATTCATGGCCAAACTTCCACTATCTGAATACAATGGCATACCGGCATGCAGCGTGGTTTCGATACCGTATCGATAAGCCTGATACAATACTACTATGAATTGGCTAGTATTGGTAAAATGATGATACTCTTGGCATATAGATACTAGTGCTGTATCTAGACTAGCGTAGTTAGATTGAGCCTGGTCTATCTACATATAGTCTAGCGTAGAGGCGCTCCCTAATTTCCGCCCCACCTTTACCCGGCCTTCCGTTAGTTTTGGCCCCCTGAACGCTTGTACCAAAGTATCATGATACCTTCGATACTTATAATACGCCCTAATACTAGTATTGTCATAATCCCTTTCGATACCTGAGGTATCCAAAACCACGCTGCCGGCATCGTTCCCGTACAAGGAACGCTGTTACAAGATCATCCTTTCCAGGTTCCGCATCCAGTCCACTATGACACTGGAGCTTGGTATTCCACCTACACGTCCCACACTTCAGTGACAACAACCATGAACGGGGAACGCTCAACATACGTATGTGACTCTCACAATTTCCTGTGTCAATCCAGAATCTCGGCAGTATTCACACCTTCCACCTTTTCTGCAAGGTTCCGGATCGTAACTCGGCTCGTGCGATGCATCCTCGCAGCGCTGTCCTTTTCCGGGGCGAAGTGCGCATCTGCGGACGATGCGTATCTCAAGCCGATGTGGTTTCAATGGCGGTCGCCTCAGACATTCATGCTTCACCATGAATGCTTTGCCGTACTTGCACATGCTGTCGTGATAAGATGGGGGAGCTGGTTGTTCGAGTAGTTGGGCTCTGACGCATGTCCGCTGTCAGAAACGGCCCATATAGATAGGCAGAGGGTAGCGATAGGGTAACAGGTAGGTATAGGTATTCCTTGATAATATATATTGACAATGACTCAAAGTGCGAGGGAAGGAAAGGGGAGTTGACCTCAGGCGGTGAGCATGCGGTGGTCAAATGATAAGGGGTTGTCACGTGTGTCATGTGCTTGGCGCCTCGTGACATGCGCCCTTTCATGTACTTCGAAAAGAGGTCATGAGATCATTTATCCCTTGTCCAAAATGCATCTAGTCTCCCTCGACCTTGACTTTTCCGCCAGTAATGTACAACCCCAGGCCCACTCGAACTGCTCCTTGCCTCGTCCGGCCAGCCACATGATATTCTTCTCCCTCCCTGTGTTTCTCAAAAACAGTCACGCTGGAACCTTTCCAATACACAGTCTGGCCCCTTGCCGATGACTTGTTTAACGATGTTCGTTCCGAGGCTCTCTAGATCAATTGATGGATCGAGTGGTTGAGGTTTGAACTCCTGCTCAAATGTCAGAAAATCTAGATCGTTCTGTACATGACTGAATTACCATAAAGGTCAAATGCTGTCCGCGAAACCGCTTGCAGGGTTCACAGTGGTGAGGCGGATGGAATGTTTGCTGACTCAAAATGGGAGATTGACAAAACTTGTTTGAAACAGTGCAGGCAGGGGAAGGCAACAGATCGGCCATGTGATGTTCTCGGATCCAAGTTTCTCCATGCGCACCTGGTCGGGAATATCGGATACATCGGATTTCCGAACGGAGCAGCACACATTTGGCAGATTGAACCGCGGTCCTTCCCGTTGCCACGGATCACTTGAGCATCTGAAACCACATATGCGAATGAAAAGCTGTATGCAAGCGGCCTAGTAGACCTTGCACCAAAGCCTTGGAGAACCGGGTGTGATGGGTTGAATCCAGGAGAAGGCTCGGTTCTGGTGAACCAGCGCCAAGACGAAACGCCACCTCCTGATTGGTTGAATTCGCCTGTACAATGTGCAGACAAAATACGGCCTCCTGATTGGACGAGACGCGCACGGTGCAAGAACATGTACATAAGGGATGGATGGCGTGTGCGAAAGAGGGAGGCAAGGGAGAAGGGTAAGACAATGGGCACCCCTTACAGTAGAGCATACGATACAAGGAGAGAGAGAGGGAGTGTTCTTCCTGCTTTCTCTCCCTCCTTATATTTGTCCTCCCTATCACTAGGTTAGCCAGCTAGTTACAGAACTCTTTCCAAACACTCACTAAGCTATCTACCATCTAGAACTGGACATTCGCCCATGACACGAGTCCCCTAACGACGTGTCCTCCCAAACCTCATCAAGGAGTCCGTCACGGACAATTGCCAAGGAGCTATACATACCCCTACCCAATTCAGGAGGGAAGTGTAGGCAAGACTGGGTAAGTGTGCAAAGCACAAATAGGCATTGCACACAAGGCTGTCAATGCACAAGGCTGCCAACGCACAAGGCTGTCATTGCACAAGGCTGAGGGCACAAGACTTTGGGTCAAACGTAAGTCTGCTGACTACCCCACCTTGTGCTTACTCCACGTGACAGTATAGAGGGGCAGCTGCAAGAGCCCTCTCACCCAACTCAGGTGGGAATTAGTTCTTCCTCCTTCTCAAAGCGTTGAGTCGTTATATATATAAGAAACGTTATATATCGAAAATACAGATAGGCAATACAATATACCGAAATCCAAGCTGTCGGCACCTACTCCCTGGCGTAGGTCCTGATAACATCGTCGCCAAAATCAAACTCGTAAAGAGGCCGCCGGCGGCTGAGTCCTTTGCCTCACGACTCACGCTACCCCATCGACGAAAATACACAGTCACCCTGCGGCGAAATAGCTCTGGTGACATTTGCCGCTCGTACGCGGCTGCATGTAACGATGCTCATCAAATGTTCTGTAGATCCAGACTGGGCTTGAAAGACTGATTTCTCATGAAAAAGCTGTGTCGCAGTTGAAATGATGGTGGACAATATGCGTGTCTCATGATAACGACCTTTTTCTTCCTAGAGGATCTCGGTGCTTATCTCGCAGCCTGGGACAACGATCTTCCGTAACGGGTCCATGTTCTTCAACTCTTTCCACTCGAATTCCAGTGTGTACGGAACCGTCGGATCTTTCTTCGGGTGCTCCTCAAAGACCAAATTCGCCGTCTTCGGATTCGCGCTGAACCTCGTCAGCGTTACCTCTGCGGCGTAAGAGCCATTTCGATCGGGATGGAAGTTGTTGTCGAGATAAATTCGACTTTTCGCGCCGATCCGGCTGTCCAAGATGGAATACAAATATTGCTTGAGCTTTGTGCATTCTGCTCTCTGGCATTGCTCACAGCCTTTCTGGTGATCTTTGAATCGTTCCGTCTTTTGTACCCAGTTGGCTTTGTCTCGTCCAGAGGTCTCTCGCTGACTCGATCCTTGATTCATTGTCGTGTATGGGTGAGACGCGTGCCGCATGTGTGGATGGATGATAACCGGCCTGGCACGGTCACCTCCGTCAGGTCGATCCTCGGGTGGCGGATTGAAGCAACAGCGGAGCCAAGTAGGCAACACTCCCCAAATGCTGAAACATGTTTGCCACTTCATACTTTGTTGTGATCTTGATGCAGAAAAAATAAAACCGCTGAAGTATACAAGCTGCGGTGAGGGTGTCGAGGGCGGGGGAGGGGGGCGGGTGTCAGGGGGGCCTGTCGTTATGGGCCAATTGCTGCGAACACTCAAAGGGCGCGTCTGCAAGAGAAATCCCGCGGAGTCTGATAGATAGATGGATTGAACGAATAAACCAAGGCTATGTAGCTATGTCCTCTATGTACAGAGATTCGAAGCCTTGAAGAGGCTGCGAGGAGTGAGCGAGGGCACACCGCTACTTAACCGCCCAATTCGGGTGCGCCCACTCCTTGGCTAGCTTACCCTGGTTAGAGGCCATGGCATATCACACCTTTGTCACACCTTGGCAGTGCGCAACGTGACTTGGAAGCCGTCGAAACAACACTAGGGAGCCATGTCCATCACGATGACTGTAATTGCATCAATCCTATAGAAAATGCCAGACTAACTTTGGACGAATCTCCTTCTCTCCGCGCACTGTGAGAATCATGGCCTGGGCTTGGTTTCTTGAGAAACAGCAAAGGTATGCTCTCCTTCTCTTGATGATGTGAAGACCTGGACTGCAGTCCCTGTTGTGGCTCATATCAGAGTGGTGGCCAGTTTTGCTTTCTCGGCGGATAGTTGACCGGTTGAGATACTTTGAGGCGCACATGTCGCTTCAGGAGCTTGAGGAGTGTCTTCTCTGCGTCGATCAGAGCCTTCTGGGGTCCAATTATCGTGTCTGGGAGCAGTGGTGACCCTGCATGGGACAGCGCTACCATGTTCATCACATGAACATGGAAGCCACTCACCATGGTCAGACATTCAAGCCCGTTTGACAGGTCGGACAGGTTAGAAGCGATAGTTGGCAGGGCTATGAAGTACTCTTTCTGCACCTCGCCATACAGCCAACATAGATCTCGGTGGCAAGACGATAAGTCGCGATGCTTGATGAATCGGTCCTGGATGTCGTACAGCCGCGACAATAGACGAAGGAGAGGGGTTAGATGTTCGGCCTTGTATCAAGTCAGCGCTGCTCAAATGAATCATGGGAGACTCGACCTGGAGACTGCGCAGAAGCACAAAGTCTTGTGATGGTGGGCGGCCCTGCCCGATGTAGACAGCGATCCAATGTCCTGTGTCTGTCATGTCGCTTCCACCGTTCTTTTTCCGGCTGTAGTATCTGAAAAACTCATCTCTGGACATTTCGTTCCAGCCATCCAAGATCCCGGGAGGATACCCGTCGTAAATCTCCATTTGATTGTGGAATTCCAGGTTTTTCTTCATTGAGGCGATATGCAAGTCTATGGGCCTTACACGTCCAAGAACATATTTTGGCTTGAGGTCCTCCAAGTGTGTCACTGTTCGAGATGTGCTTGTCAGACATGGGTAAAGCGGAGGAAAAAGATGTAGGAAATCCATACATTCCAGTTGCACCGATGAAGTCGATTGGGCCATTATCGTCTCATGCGTATCCAATGACGAACCAAGATCTTTGCGTTGAGTTGATTGTGAAAGTGAAATGAGGAAAGAAAGTCAAGGCAGCCGCAGGGGAATCAGCAGTAGACGACTTGTCCCAGCCGTATGTTGGCCTAATTGGGAAGGTTGGCCGGATAATTTCCGCAACTAATCCCAAGGCGCGCTAGATAGACTCGCTTACCTAATCAATCAAGTCATTCCACTTACACCGTACGTCGCCGATGTTCTCAAGCATGCGTGCAGTACCAGGCTTCCGCGCTCTTTCCGCTAGGGCCTTGCCAAAAATACATCGCGACAAAGCGGAGCCATTGAAAAGTTGTCAGGCTGGGAACGGGAATTCTGTCCCACGCTGGCTCGAACTCGCTTCCAAGCCTGCGTGACTCCACAGTCACTCATAGTGCAACAGCGAGGTAGCACTCACACCTCGGCGAGCGAAAGTTGTCGAGCGGCGCTCCTACGCCATGTAGCAGCACCCGGCAGTCTCACCAAGAGGCCCCAATGGTACTCGCGAGGTGCAGTGTCGGGGCGGTCGGGGACTGCTGCCCTCAGGCGCTAGATGAATCTAGATCGGAGTCAAGCAATGTTCATCGAACATTTGAGATTCCCCGCCAGGAAACCCTACTTTCCTTATCTCTATTTACCCAGAGTCTCCAAACGGGAAAACGCTCCGCTTTAGGTCAGTGGGAGATTGAATCTCTTGTGCAGCAGCCCCATGACTGAACCCCCCGTGTAGAGCAGCTTTGGAATGGCCTCTATTATGACGCGCCGAAGATCCCTTGGCTTTTCGCGTGAATGTATTCCCCCTCCCAGACACACAACGACAAACACGACGATAACGAGATAGAAGATGATGGACCAAAGTGATAGTGCCTGGGTAATTGATATCAACAAGAACGATGAAAAGCACGAGGCGGCCCATCGGGCGGTTTCGTAATGGCACAACGACATAATTGCTCCGAGATGTTGCGGCGGTCTTGGAGCGCAGCTAAGATACCCAGCGAGGACAGCTCGGTGTGTGGAAACTCCGTCACTCGCTGCAGCACTGGTTCTCGTCCAAAATGCGGCCACTACTTTGTGATCTTCCCGGTCTCGGCTGACATATGCTGCTGCATCTTCGCCGATTTTCTCATCAGTCTCCACATGTGCGAACATGCCGGGGGAGGAAGGGTACCAAATTTGACTGACAACGGGTTTCCAGACGAGATCATCGCTACGCACCCCCCACTCCTTCTCCAGGTAGGCTGCAAGTTCTCGACTTTCAACGTTGGCTGGCAGGGCTTGAAGTTGGCACTGTTGCGGATGTCGCAGCGCTTGCTTTCAGAAGAGGTATGGGCCACCCAAGCCGCGGTGGTTGTAAACCTGTTCAAGCACGAGGGGCAAGTGACTTGACCGCCAATGTGCGCCCGTGGACAGAAGATGTGCTTTGCCCATCCATATGGACAACGACCATCATCACCATGAACACAGCCGGACGATGTCGCACTGGCCTGCCTGCCTGCCTCTCGCCCCCTTGCGGCTACTCTATGCAGGGGTTCAACTCCCTCCTTACAGAAGTCAAGATCTCTGTCTCCCCGGCATCTCTCTTGGCTGGTCTAGACGGAGCCGCATACTCCCACCGGCGGTCACCCACTCCTCCTACACAAGCCAATGTGTCGAAGCGAGACAAGCGCAGGAGTCAGCATGTCGCGCAGCAGCAAAGAACTACAGCCAATTTCATGGAGTATGGTACTCGGACAAGGAGACATGTGGTGATTGCTTCGGAGTCGGGACAAGGGCCCGAGAGTAGGCCGCCTTGCGACAGATAGACGGATAGGTACAAGTTCCACGACTAGGAAACATTGCTCGCTTGAAAGTCCAGCATTACACAGTCCGGCAGGGCCCTCAACAGCGTCCGTACCGACCCAGAACTTCTCCGGCATAATGACACTACCGCTCTGGCCGCGCAGGACCTGCCGGACCAACCGGAGCAGCAACGTCGACGGGCTCGAGGACCTGTTGGCGCGAACCGTGGGCGAGGACCAAGACAATGACTAAAGAGTCTCTTGCTGCTGACACAAACTTTGCGTCATCAGTCAAGATAACACCGACCAGCGTGCTCGTTCCCACCCCCAGTTCGGTATATCAAATTTTGACCCAGCTATACCGAGGCAACCCCTGGATCTTTGATTTCTAGCGAGCAAGTTTCAAATCAAATAATTGCCAACAGCGTCATCACCTTCCCCCAGGTCGAAACGGGGGGAGCATGGGCAGACTTCCCCCGGATCTTGTCCGATCTGCAGTAACGGTGTGTAATTCGGGAGGGTTGGACGACCTTGTCCCAGCCGTATGTTACCATAATCCTCGGGGATCAGGAAGGTTGGCCGAATAATTATCTTCCACGTCGGTATATAAGAGCTCTAAAGTTGTTTCCGTCGAGTAAAATTGCGGACGTCGCTACCGTCGTGTCATCTATACCTTGTCTGTCTTCCATTACAAAGTCCCCAATCCACAGAATCCACTAAATCTCACTACACCAAAATCTCAAACCTCAATTTCGGTCATGCGCTACCTCCCAAAGCCCTCCCAGCCCGACGAGGATACTTTCGACGGGACGGAACCAAATTCAGAAGGCGGCACTACATTCAAACTAGTGCCCGGCACCTCTGAACACTCGCCACCACTCTAGCGATTGTTGCCACACCTACCACATCTGCCATTCTCTCCCGCAAAACTACCTGCGGCATTGACGGAGGATGAGGCCAAAGAGTTCCCTACCTCTCACACCAAAAGACCCATCCTTTCTACAGGGTTTTCATCGCAGGAAAGACAGGATAGAAGCTTCGAGCTCGCTCCAAAATTCCAATAGACAGTCCCAATCTTACGCTGGCGCCGCCATCTCGAATGCAGGAATGTGGTTGCTCTGGGATCAGCCAACACGACTCTACACATATACTCTGGCACTCTGCGCGCAAACAACCGACCAGATAGCTGTACAGGTCAACAGCGGGGAAGAAATACCAGGAACTGTGGCCGCCGTTCGACTAGCGGCGAGACGCGACGAGGACAGACAGGCCCGTGGCGGAGATCATCCCCATCACGGTCACCTACCAGCTTTGGCGAGAAAATTTGGGGAGGCAAATAGTCGTAAACTTCAGAGAGACATACGAAGCTTCTTCAAGGGGAACGAGGGATATAATATAGGCATTACATTTTGTCCACCATCGGCATATTGGGCTGCCGCGTCATTTGGTGTATACGTGAAGGAGAGCGTTACAGCAAAGCGCTCAAGTTCATGTGAGTGCTTTGCAACACCATTGTGGTAGGGATTTGAGAGGAGGCGGGCAGAAGGGGCGTTACATTACCGTATAGTATAGAGAGCTTCAATTATACCTAGAGACGAAAATTTCCAAGCCGTAAGCTTCATTTTCAAAGGATTTGCTCCCATTTTGTCAGGCAGTGTCAAGTTAAGACGGTGCTTCACCGATCTCGGAGAGTGCTTGGAGGATTTGTCTACGTCCCTTCGCAATGTGAGAGAGCTTTTCTTTCACCAGAACATCTGAACTCGCCTTGTCGCAGCAGGAATCGGAAACCAATTTACGAGGGCATATCCTCTTTTCCTCAGATCGGGTGACAGTTGACCATATCCTTCACCGTTTTGTTCGCGCCCAAATGAAATTCTCCTGATCTCAACCACTCTATAAGTCAAGCGTTCCTTTCATAGCCCTGTCGATGAAGGCCGACTCTCAGCTACTGCCTACAGACCGAAGGTATCAAGGGAAAGAGAATGGTCTTGAGCCCCGGTCCAGATCTCTCAGCACCATACTGCAACAATTTGACACCTGAGACTCCGCTGACATCATGACGATGAAACTGCACGAAAAGTTATCCCGGCGAGCATCGAGCCCATCGAACTTCCTCAGATGGGTCACAACGCCATACGACTCGGCCGCTTCGAACAGATGTTGGGGCTCCTGGGGCGACCAAAAGCAGTCACGAAGCTAAAGTCGATGCCAAAGACGATGTCACGAACACGGCCTCTCAACAAATGATGCGCCCCCGACCTCTCATTCGCTATTCAGACTCTACTCCGGCGGCCTGGCAACGTGGGAAGGATGTGATAGCGAACGATCATAACGCCCGCTCCGAGTCGAGGACGGGGGCGCGGGGATGTTGAAGGCGTATCCATGATAAATGTGGAAAGGGATGCAAGACTTGGAGATCCCGTGTCGGGGGACAAGACAAGGTCGAGCCGAGTTGATTTGGCTTTGTTCTCGACCACCCAGGAAGGATTCTCGCCACGCCAGGGGAGATGCAAGGTAGATACAACCCCACTGAATTGATGCTCCGTAGCTCATCCATGTTTTTTGACGTCTTCCAGGGAATCTTGCCGTCGGAGGAACCGAGGACCACTTCATGTAGACTGATATGAGGCGAGATTCGGACGCAATTGTCTCTTCGATATGGGTGCCTACAAGAGGATTCTCTTGAAGAAGTGAGAGGTACGGTCAACGTGGACCGAAAGACTCGGGGCTGAAATCACCATTTGGGGGACATTTCTGGTCATTCCCCATTTGTAGTGCGATTGGCTCATGGTGGTGCTTTTGGAGTTGTCGCTGTCGCTTGCCAGGACTTGCAAGAAAAATCTCCAAATTGCGAATTGAAAGCACTGATCCATGACGTGGACGACTGTGAAACCAACAGCAGCCGTGTG
Organism: Fonsecaea pedrosoi CBS 271.37; assembly: GCF_000835455.1. Classification (NCBI taxonomy): domain Eukaryota; kingdom Fungi; phylum Ascomycota; class Eurotiomycetes; order Chaetothyriales; family Herpotrichiellaceae; genus Fonsecaea; species Fonsecaea pedrosoi. The sequence goes on from NW_013550610.1 coordinate 902,649, forward strand.
ATGAAGGCTGATAGAACGCCCGTGATCAACTTGACTCGTCCGAAGGCTTTACAGCGCAAGTGCCGTACTTGCGTAGCCTGTGGGCGTTAGTATGGGCGCACGGCCTGCATAGTGAGTGGACTTACCTCCACAAAGCCTTCGATGGCGTGTGGCGGAGCCCATGGACGTGTCGCAGCCCGGATCTGTCTGGCCGCAAGTGCAAACTGGATCAAGCGGTGGCCGGCAAAAAGGTAAAAAGGGGGGTTCCAGGCGTTCGACCCTGATGCAACATCGAAGGCCCGGATGCTGAGACTGACATTCACACACTGGAAGACAATTGAAGTGATGAGGCAGTCAGCCATGGCGACATGTCTCTTAGCGATGCAACCCGGCGAGCAGATGCAGGTCTGGGAACACGGGTGGCCATACAAAAACAGGCATGGGATGATGCAAGACTACAAGATTGAACATTCCCTGCTTTCGTGCAAGAACATAACTTGGTCACTTTTGCAAGGGCACGGCGACCTGGGGATAGGGGGGAAGGGGCCCCTGGGGTTTGGCACCGCTTGCGGCTTAGGGTTGCCCACCGAAATGCTTGGCAGGCACAGACTAGCGATAGTACTGACCCTAACCGCCACCAGTCCCCCCTATGGCTCGCTGCAAAAATCTAAGTTGGGAGGAGAAAAGGGCCGGAACGCCCCCTGAACTTACGTCAAAGGTGATCCGGAATGCGAACTCTCCTGTCAGGCCGGGTTGGGGCGCAGGCCGCTGCCTCGCTTCCTGCTTGGCTCCATGCACCTGGTCCTCACAGTGGCCAACCGGAACACGACAAAGTTGCTCGCCGCCGCGCTAGTCATTCGGAGTCTTTGACGGCCAGCTACGGACATGCGGACTAAGTCGTGTGGAATGGCGTGACAATAGTGTGCCTTTATCAAGGACAGTGATTAAATTTGAGGATGAATTCGTTAGCGAGGCGATACAATAGACACTGGGCCAGTCATGCATGAAACGCTGGTTCACAAGCAACCAAGTCTAGCTTCTGAGAACCAGCGTTTGGCGTTGAAGCCAGATCAATCGTATCACTCATGTGGCAGCTTAGGGCACTCCCTTGGATCCTCGCAACCTCCACTGGTACAACCTGTACAACCCATAAAACTCCTCCAGCCGATCAAGGATCCTGTAGGACCTGACCATTTCGGATGGCCGCGCCTCCCCTGGCCACCGAGACTACGCATTTCATCGGTCTAGGCATCCCCAATCGCCGATCACAACACGCCACAAGATTTTTTAGATCGATGGACCTTCGTAACTTCCGTGCCACCGACGTAAACTGCGAAGATTCGCCGCTTTGCTCGTCAGCGGTTGACCCTCATTTTGGCTATGTGAGGAAGCAGTGCTCTTCCGCACTCGTCCACCCATACTACAGATAAGACACCCTGCCTCGAAGAATTCGACACGACACGACTCGATTCTCCAGTGTCTTCCAAAACTCACTTCCGCTACAGAGCAGGAGAATCACACCATGGACTTTGAGCCTTTGGAAAACTGGTACCCTCAATCCAGTCCTTCCTTCGCCCACTATGATGCCGCTCAGAGCTCCATCAACTTCGAGTCCTCGGAAGACTGGTACCCTCAACTCGGTACTTCTCTCGCCCGCTATGACGCCGCACAGAGCTCCGTCGACGACATATCTACCTCCTTCCGAACTCCTACATCCCATGAGACTGAGATGGCAGCGACTCAAGAACACAAGGTGCGTGAGAAATTCATGGTGAGCCCTGCTGCATACAACAATCATGATCGCAGCAATGACGAACCGGTTCGATGTGACGACGAGGATGAAGCTAGCAATCACCATGACACGTCTACCTCCACGCCGTCGCAAGAGACCGATACACCCCTCGAAAAGCTCCCGCCCTACAACGAAGATGGCCAGATATACTGCGACCACGTCAGCTGCTTGGGAAAAAACCAGACATTTCCCCACCCCTATTACTGGAGAAGACATATGCTCGGACACGAGCGAGCAAACACGCACTGGCTAGGGCACCACAAGAAGCGTCCGAAAACACACTTCTGCCCATTTCCCGAGTGCAAGGTCAACAACAGGTACGAATTCGCCTCGGCGCGGAGTCTGAGGGGTCACCTGCTGAAGCACTACCCTGTTTGTAATCAATGTCTCCAAAGGGGATTGAAATGCGACAAAGTACGACCTGAATGCGGGCATTGTCGTAAGGAAAACTCGCCGTGTGCTTTCGAGATGCCTTTTCCCCTACCGCCGCGCAAGAACTGTGACCAATGTCGACGAAGAAGAATTCATTGCGGAGAACAACGACCTGTATGCGGGGGATGTCGAAAAAACAACTTGCCGTGTACTTTCGACGATCCTCTTCTCACGCAAAAGACACCAGAAAACTGCGGTATGGAGCAGGAGAAGCCCTTGGAGAGACAGATGAACCACACTCTCCGGATAGAAAACCCTTCCTCCCGGAGCCCATGTCGCTCCGACGGAGACACCAATTCAGAGTCCCAGCCAACAACACTAGAGCGATTTTCAAACCACCTGCCATCTGACCATACCGCCAAGGCACAGCTCCATAGTGGCCTCCTCTGTCCGGACGCGAACAGCGCGCCCTGGGAGGCGGCCAGCCACGAAGCGCCATGGACGCACGACATCCTGGGACAAGTGGGAGTCCTGCACGGCGATTCCACAAGCGACGTGTTCGAGGAAGTGCAGCAGTCCAACTTCTCCGCCCTTTTCAACCTTGACCAGGAACCTCCGAAGCAAAATCCTCTTCCCCCGTCAAATTTCAGTGGAAACACCCCACTGGTCTCAGATGTGTCGCATCATCAGAGTCATCATTACTCCTCTTGTGACACAATAGCCCGATCCTCGACGCAGAATATGGGCCCATCCATCTGCTTCTCATTCGACCCCGGTGATGACTGGAGGAAGATTTCCCATTGGCGTGACAGAGCGCTAACTCGGGACCGGGTTTGGAAGGTACGCTGACCCCTCTGGTGCTGGCTGTGAGTGGAAGGCATATGGCATATACTGACCAGGAGGGCAGCGACGGAAGCGCCTGAAGCTCAAGAGAGAAGCCATCGAGCGCGAACGCCTGAAGCTCATGAGACAAACCATCGACCCCGAACGCCGCGTCGAATCTTCCTCTGATCCCGAACAGCAACAAAGGGCGCTGGCCACCTTAGCGGCTCCAGAGTCTCCGGAGAAGCCACCTCCGATTGAAGCTCCGCAGAACCCGGCAGGGATCTTGCCTTTCGATGATTGTTTCTCGCCGTTTGATACGCCGGAAGCCTACAGCCTCCCTTGGGGAGTCCATTCCCAGCCAGCGTTCGGCTTTTCGACGCACCCTGCCACCGCCGCCAATCTGGAGTATGAGCTACTACTACAGAACACGTACGCTGGTATACCCAGTTACGACTCAAGTAGCCTGTATCAGTGGGATCAGCTCACCCAGCCTACATGGCCTCCTGACCATGTATACACGTACGCTGGTATACCCAGTTACGACTCAAGTAACCTGTATCAGTGGGATCAGCTCGCCCAGGCTACATGGACTCCTGACCACGTCTACGTTTACAATATGCAGGATTATCCCATCGCGAATGGGCCGCGGGATGGCCTTCCTCAACAGCCCCTTGAGCAAATTTGCCCATGGGAGGGACGGTGAAATCTATCCACCGGCGACTCCATCCATCTCAATTTCTTGAGATCAATCAATCTGGCGGCATGACGATGTTGGTGTATTCCATGGACATAGACCTCTACATGTCTCATACACTTGTACATGGTAGTACCAATCAAACAAGACAGATAGCTAACATTGTACAAGTGCACAACATCCCTGCAATGCCCGCAGCCCATCTACTGACTGTCGGAGCGCTGAGTAGTGACCATGGTACAACGCTACTTGCTTCGTCGAGCTGGAGCTGCCCCGTAGGTTGACAAGACGTCGCCCTATGCAGCTCCAAGCTGCTCTTCGTAGAGCTTCTCCAACGTTACTTGAGGCGCTTCTTCCACAGTTCGCAGTGGTTGTTCGCGCAGTTTCTCGTTGCCTTTGCGTGGTCCCCTCAGTTTCTCGATGCATGGCTAGATGTAGGTAGACATTCATACCCATCGGCCATGAAAATGCTGTAGGATAGATTTCGCCTTTCGAAATCTCGTGGTTTCTCACAACCCCAGGTTGAGAGCATCTATCACCGTCCAATACTTCGCCGCGAGCCTGTTGCAGGTGCCCCGGCCTCAAGGGCTGACTGTCGATCCTGATCACATTGTGCCTGACTCGTTGGGAGGTATAGTAGTCTCTCCAATCCTGCAAATTAACGGGCAACAAGCCACAATAATGGTAGTTAATGACGAACTCAAATCCCATTGTAGGATATTCTGGCGTACCCGAATCCTCCATGCACTCAGTTTCCCCTGGGAAGGTTGTTCTCTCTCCTGGCGCCGCTAGTCGCCCGGCACCTAACTTCTTTCACCCGCATCCAGCGCAGTCTCGCTTTCTCAACCTTCTGCATCTGTCTCACATTCAACAGATTGGAGATAGGTCTGAAAGAGCTGCCATCATGGCATATCTCGATAACAAATATGAGCATTCCATCCACGGGGACAACTTGTTTGTTGAACAACAGCCCCAACCAAAGGGGGGCCTTTCCCAGAATCCTTTCCCTCAACTCATTCAACTAGTTACCTTGCTGACAAGGCGATTTAGACCACTCCCACAACCTGCGATGAAGAGCCCACTGTAATGCGATCTCGAAACCCCCCATCCCCAGAGGCGCTACCTGGCCGCCCAATGCCACCTGAAAAACCAGTCGGGGCAGAGAAAGCACCGCGCCACCACCCCCCACCCATTCATGGACAAAAAAGGCAGAGTGATGAAGCCCGAGGCTCGACACTAGAGACTCCAAAAGACCACATTCCGGGGATGATGTGACAACAAACGTACCATTACCAGCCGAGCCAAAGAAACAGACTGCAAGTTCCGTACATGACCGCCAATAGGCCCGACCAACCCAATTTCCCAACCCATCAAGTTGGTACCCAACAGGTGAAAGCCAGACAGAGTGTATCGGGAACCTCTGCCGGGGAGGAAAAAGGAGCAATTGTCACGGGGCTCGTGCTGCCGATGCGAGGAGAGTGGGAAGATCTTCATTTGGCCAAAGTGCAGCTGCATTTTGCTTGCACCAACTTTGCCCACTTTTGTCAGAACTGGCAGCAGAGCACGGCTTTTGACGGAGATGAAGGTGACGAAAGACTCGCGATGCCTCACAAGGTACAAACAAGAGCAGTCCGGAGACGAGTGCAGACTGATCTCGACTTCAGTCGAGGATCTTGTCATTCAGGTGCGGAAGAAGGTGGATCTTGGCTTCCATGCGGCCTCCGGGCCTCGTACCTTGAGGTCTTGTGGAATGTGATTCCAGCGTCGTTTGTTCAGCTTTGACCCAATGTACGTAGATGCGCGGTCAACACACTTCCCACCACCGCTGACAGTACCCGACTCTTGGATGGCTTGCACCTAGTGATGTTGACGAGGCAGTATGACATGTGAAGCTGTCGCCCGAAGCTCGACTTGGAGCGTTGCCTGGACAGAGACTACCCAGGAGCGGTTGTCGAAACGCCAGATCACTAGTTGGTAGGTCATGCTGATATTTTGGGCGAGAAGTCATTGATCGACATCAGTTCGCTCGTTCCGCCCAGGAGAGACGACAAGGATAGCATGGCGTGTGCACTGTGGGAGGCCTGCACCCGTGTGCATCCTCGTTGCGACTCGTAGCATAATGCTCCTCGAATATGCACCGATCCAAACAGGGCACAGCAAGGCATAGTGCGACATCAAAAGTCGATACGACCCTAAGCTAGATAGACTTCACGCAAAGTCTGAGTATGCCAGCGGCTCGCTTCTGCCAAATCTATCATGAACAGGTGTTTCCGGACCTCTCCTTGTCGTTGCGTGGTCAAGTTGCGCATCTGGTCTCCGTTGCAGGGTCATAGTCGATGTCAAAGTGGTGTAGAATGAAAGAGGATTGAAACAGACACAACTGCCTTACACTGCATTTGCCGGTGCGCTGTTTATGTAACTCGTATATCGAATAAGTCCTGCCTCCCTAGCCAGCACAGGCCGATTCGATGCGGGTGATGACCCTACCAGCAGCCCGATCCGCCCCGAGTTCAGTAGCGGCATATCAGACCCGTTATCTAACTAGAGGGTAAATGTATATACTATAGGATTAATAATGATAGATAACTAGCCTATAGATAGAGATATTAACGCTTAAAGAAGGCTTTAAGGTTAATAGGTATAACCCCTCTTACTATATATATATATAGTAAGCTAGCTACTTAACTAGCGGCCTAACTCCTTAATTAATATTACGTAGAGTATCTAATATTACGTAGATATTCGTGATAGTTACTCTTCTTCCTTAGGTAGTTCACCCTCGAACTAATAAGATAGTTAAGTACTTAGTAGCCTTAAGTAGTCTCGTTAATTTAATACTAATCTTAATATAGAAGTATCCGTATTTAGGTAATAATAGTACGTTATATTATTATTATATTAAATAAATGCCTTTTATTTAATTTAATTATACTCTTAATATTTCGTTCTTATACATTAATTACTTAATATATTTACTTTATTACTATTTAGCTTATTTATTTCCTTTTTCTATTTATAGTATAATTATATTATACTTAATAAATAGATAGTTTCTAGTCCTATATATATCTACGTCTTAAACCTCTATTAAGACCTTCCTTTCCTCTCTCTCCTTTCTCTTTACTATTACTTTATACGTAATACTTATCTACTTAATTCGTTCTTAAATTAAATAATTCTCTTAACTTAATCTTAATTATAATAGCTCCTCGTTAGTCTCTCTCTAAATCTCCTATCTCTTTTAAGGGTATACGCGCTTAGCGCGAGTTTTTATAGTATTAACGTTATATCTAGACTCTATAAGTATACTCCTATACCGCTTATAGCGTACTTTAAGTATATTCTATTATTAACTTCTATATAGAGCTAACTCTAAGAACGACTCTACCGACGTCGTTAATAATAAGTATAAGGTACCTGCTAATATTAGTAAATATACCCGTTATATTAAAGGTAACTACCCTTATATCCCGGTCCCCTTATTAGAAACGGCCTTTATATAACCTAGGGCGTGAGGCGCCTAGGGGTAGGTCTACTAGGGCGGTAGCCTAGCGATATAAGACTAGGTTACGTACCGTATATAACTACTAGAAGAGGAAGGAGACGATATAGCGATATATTAGTATAGTCTTAGTTAATATATTAATATACTATCTTTAGTTACCTATTTAGAGTATATCTTATAGGTATATAACTACGCTTATTCCCCTTTTATAGTTATACTCTCTCGTAGCTAACTTATAATATCTACTTTATTATACTATTCTAAAGTTACTTAACTACTTATATCTTACGTACTCTTAACCTAGCTTATATAATAAAAAGGAACTATAACTAAAGAAGCCTAACTACGTTAGGCTACGTAGGAAGTAGCTCTAATACCCCTCTTATTTTTAGTCTACTATCGATAAGGTATATACTACTATTATTCCTATTAAGGAAGGTAAGGTCCCTACTCTCTCTAGTATATTCTCCCTATCTTTTCTAGTTACTTACTTACTTAGACTCTACTAATCCCTTACGTAGCTAACTAGATCTATAATAAGACTACTAAACTTAATAAGGCCTTTACTAATTATAAAAAGGAGGTAAATAAGGTCTTTAAGAGCTTTAGTATCTTAACTCCCTCTAAGTCTAGCGCTACTATAGATAGTAGTATTAGTATAGATATTACTAACCTTACTAGTTAATAGATTATTAAAGCTTTATATACCTTAACTACTATATTAACTTAAGCTATAAGTATACTTCTAACCTACTCTTCTTAAGTCTCTTTTAGTCTAAGCTAATAGTATACTTCTTATAATATAATATCGTACTTCTCCGCTAGTTAGATCTTAATAACTATTAAACTAGTAAGTACTAGAAAGATCTTCTAATAGAAGATAGTAACGACGATAGCGATAGTAATAGCGATAGGGAGCTAGACGGCGCTAGTAATAATAATAATAATAATAATAATAATAATAATAATAATAATAATAATAGCGAGAGTAATATCGACGATATAGATATCTTTAACTAATTAATAGATATAAGTTCTATTCTCTTATCTATTTCCTACTTTTTTCGCGCCTTATATACCTCTTTCTACTACTAGTAGTAGAGTTTTAGCGGACTTCTTACCTTAATACGAGAGGAATTAAATAAATTATTTCTATTATTCTCCTTTCTTATCTATTTATTTAATCTATTTTAATAATTTTAAAGATAGATTCTCTATAAGTTAGTATAAGTTATCCTTAGAACTATACTCTTTCTACTTAAGTAAATACTACTTTTCTCTACCTTTTATTATATAAGAATCTAGTATCTCTTCTACTTTATAAAATTAGTTACTATCGATATCCTCTAACTCTAGTAGTATCTAATTAAGTCGGATATAAAACGGTTTAATAAGTAAGACGTAAAATATTAGATATAAACGCTAATATTTTATAGGAAATATTAATTAATAAGTATTCCTTTTAACCTTTATAAGGATATAAAAAGACTTTAAGAACTTATTAATAAGCTTTATATTAGATCTTTACGTACGAATATTACGCATTAAGAACTATACGAAATCGTCTTTCTTAAACTTAATAACCTTATAATAGCGATTATAAAACTATTTAATAGATTATTAAGCTTTCTACTAGAGGTTCTTAATCTATTCTTCTACTTCTTAATTATAATTAACTATTACTTAAGCTTAGATATTCTTATTCGACTACTCTTCTCTTACTATATTTATATATATTATTAGTAAATAGCGATAATATATCTAAAATAGAGATATTTTAGTTACTTAATTAACTATATTATTATAAGTAAATTTAGCTCTAGATAATAAGGAAGTTTAGTTATCTTAAGAATAGTTAATATAATAGCGTAAATACGCTTCTAGCGTTTAATTTATCTACTCTATCTATTTATCTATTTATAGATAATAGAACGTAGATAAATACCTACGTATAGTAAACTAATAGTAGAAGGTTCTCTAGTATCTAGATATAAATAAGGAGCCTCTATCGCTTATAATTAATTAAGAAACGCTCTATTTAGATATAATCTCGTCGTTAAATAACTACGTTAACTTAGATATCTTAATATTAGAGTAGTATAGGATAAATCTAACTATCTTAGAATATTTATAAACTACTACGAAAATTAAGTCGTAAACTTTTTATTTACTTATCGATAGTAGTAAGTTTATAATAAAATCTATAGTTAGGTTCTACTATAGCTAATTAGACTATAGTAGCGACGTTAATAGTCTATATAACTTATATCTTAGTACTTATATTCTCTAATAAATACTATAAGTTATTATATAGTCTCTAATATCTTTAATTATTCTAGACTACTAGTAAAACTACTATATTATCTCGCGTATTCTATCTTAGTTAAAATAGCTTCTCTACTATAAGTTATCGTAATTTATTCTTAAAATCTTATTCTATATAGTAAAGTCCTCTAAAATATATACTACGCCGTTAACTTATACGATTCTAGTAAAGTTAATATACTACTTTCTCTTATAGAATAAGTCTTCTATTTTACCTTTAAGAAGGTCTTTTTAGATCTAGTAGATATATTATTAATCTCCGATCTATAACTCTTAGATTTAGTCTTTTAAAGACTTAGAGATTAATAAAGTTTCTTTAGAAGATATTAAAGACGATTTCTTACGCGTATTTCTCTTTCTAGAAGTCTAAGACTTATATATTAAAAGTATAATATTTTAACTACTCTCTTTCGAAACGTATCTTATTTCGTAAGTTTAAGCTCTTATTAACGCTCTTACGTAAAATAGAGAGACTTTAATTATAATTATATTAATTAATTCTTATAAGCGTAAAGTAATTAAGTTACTAAAAAAGTTCTTAAGTTCCTTCTTTATAACGTAATCTAGATATCTTAAAAGGCCGTCCGTAAGATTTTCTTTATCCTTTTAATAGTAAATTACGAAATTAAAGGATACTAGAAGTTTTATCTACTTAATTTATCTTTAATCTAGTATCTTTATATCTATAAAACTCTATAATATAATATAATTAATTAATATAAGTATACTAATAGTAGACGCTTTAAGGAAGTATCTTTATTCCTTAAAAGTACGTATAATTACTAATATCTCTTAATCCTCTATAGGATAGTTTCGCTCTACTTTATTTAACTTCTTTAAGTAGAAGACTATTAGATACTATTTCTTCTTTATACTATTTATAAGTAAATTATACTCTTAGAAGAGGATATCGCTTATAGTTAATCTTAAGATATTAATTTTAAGCTTTATTAACTTATTATTCTTAAAGTAAAAGAGTATTATATTATACTTAAAGCGTACTTTTAGCTACTTAAAAGCGAGCTATATTACTATCGTCTACTAAAATAGCTCTAATTTCTTATCTTTTACTATCTCTTTAAGTAGATCTATAATAGATACTACTATTCTTAAGTAATCCTTAATAAATTCCTAATAGAAGTTCGTAAATCCTAAAAAGATCTAGATTTCGCGATAGCTCTTTAATACTAATTAGTCTTAAATTACTTCTATCTTACTAAGATCTATCTATATATCTACTATACTTACGCGGAAACTAAGAAAATTAATACTCTCTATCTTAAACTCGTACTTAAAGAGTTTTACGAAGAATTTATATTCTCTTAACTTTTATAGTACTTATTATATATATTTAATATACTCTTTTAAGTCTCTACTAAATATAAGGATATTATCTATATAAATAATAATAAAATCGTTAAAGTACTCCTTTAACGCTTTATTTATATATACTTAGAATATCCTTAACGCGTTTAAGAGACTAAAAGATATTATTAAGTACTTAAAATAACCGTAGCGCGTATAAAAAGTAATCTTTTAGTAGTCCTTCCGCTTAATTAAAATCTTATAATATATATCTCGTAAACTTAGTTTTATAAAGACTTTTATATCTAATAAATAATTAAGTATCTCGCTAATTAATAAAAGTAAGTAATAATTCTTAATCGTTATCTTATTAAGATCTCTATAGTCTATATATAATCTAAGATCTTTATCTTTCTTCTTTATAAAGAGAATTAAGATACTTATAGGCGACTTATAAAGTTATATCTAGCTCTTTATACTTATCTTATTAATATATTCTTAAAGGACGACTAATTTATTTCTATTAAGAGAGTAAATAAAGTAAAATAGTACCTTAACTTCTTCTTTAATAGAGATAAAATACTATATCTTTATATACTTAGATAGAATTAATAAATCTAGTTCTTTAAAAATATTAACGTAATCTCTTATATATTTTAGAATAGATTTAATTATTACTACGTTTAATCTAACTCTAAAGACTACTTCTATCTTAAGTATATTAAACTTAAAATAAACTATATATAAAGTTATATCTTAAGAGATAATCTACGCGTTAATAATCTTAATCTCTTATCCTAGACGGTAAGTCTATATTTCTTTTAATTAACGGATATCTAGATCTATATTTAATAACTATTTAATATCTAAGATTATATTAATATAGTAGATATCTATAGTAATAAAGTTATATAGGATATCTCTCGTAATTTTCTTTAAGTTAGTAGTATATATTAAGTAAGTATATTACCCGTAAACTAGAACGATCCTTCCGTCTATAACGCGCGCTATAAGTCTAACTAGTTCTCCTAGTATTATATTCTTAATATAAAAGCTTTATAATATAAAGTTAATCTCTACTTTTAAGTTAATCTTTACTTTTAATATATAAGGATCTTACGAAGTTATTACTTATATATTAATAATTATATAAAGTAATACTTATATTATATCTTAATAAAGAAGTTCTAATACTATTAAGATACTTATAATATAAGTACTTAGTTTTTTAAATCTTCTACGAATTTACCGCTTAACTTATACTTTAAGTCTATATTCTTCTTTAAAGTCTAATATTTACTAGAATAATAGTCCTTCTTACTATAATTATAGTAGTTATCGTTAAACTTTAACTACTACTTTTTCTTTATTTTTTTAATAACTATTATCTTCTTAAAAGTAGTTATAGATCTTATAGATATTCTTTATTTACTTATAGTCTACGCTTTATATACTTTATAACTTCTATTAACCTCTTTAATATATTAAGTTATAGTAAGGACTTATTTTTAACTAGTTACCTCTAGTATCTCTCTTAAAATAGCTATCCTTAACTTAAGATATAATAAGTTAAGGAAATACTAGACTCGTCGCTTAAATAACGGTATATTATCTAAAATATTATACTTAATAGCGACGATTTTATCTAGAAGTTCCCTTATAGTCTAATCCTTCTACTATTTTCTTATTTATAGCTTAAAAATAATAAATAAAAGGTAATTACTTAAAGTAATAATAAAATCCTAATAAAACTATAAAAACTTCTATTACGTAGTAACGTTCCTTTTCTTAGATATTTACTATCTTATAGCGATATTCTTAAGATATATAGTTACTATATTAATATAAAGCGTATACTCCTCTCTTAGGATATTTATATTTTTAAATTAGAGTTCCTATACTATCTTAAATTTAATATATTTCTTAAGGTTATTTATAGAATATCTTAATAACTTAATTAAACGTAATTATTTACTCTAGTTAAACTCTAAATTAATTAATAAAGGTCTTTTTACTATTTAAGTTAATATATCTTCTATAAGTACGGTATTAATAAACTCTTTACTTATTAACTCTCTCTCTTTATTATATATTACTTCTTCTATCTTCTTTTAAGTTAGCCTTTAGATAACCTCGTTATACCTCTCTTTTACTATAAGTTACGGTATCTTACCTTCCCTTTATAACTTAACGTTATTCTCCCCTACGGAATAGATATTACTTAATAGCTCTCCTCCTACTTAAGTAGAGGAATTATTAGATTATAAGAGGACGATCGTAGGTTAAAGAGGCTATTTAATCTCTTTAAATTTAGAACTTAATCTCGATTAGGATCGATTACGGGCCTACGCTTACGTCCTTACCGCGCTTAATATACTTATAGTATACTAGTACTATATTTACTATCTACGATAGGAAGCGTTAATAAATTATTAAACTTATTATCTAACTAGAGAGTAAATATATATACTATAGGATTAATAATAATAGATAATTAGTCTATAGATAGAGATATTAACGCTTAAAGAAGGCTTTAGAGTTAATAAGTATAACCTCTCTTACTATATATATACGGTAAGCTAGCTACTTAGTTAGCGGCCTAACTCCTTAGTTAATGTCATATAGAGTATCTAGTATTATATAGGTGTTCGTGATACGGTATATGTCTACCTGAGTAAGTAATAGTCTTCTATGCCTAGTTTCAACGGGCGAGGTAATCCGGTCTTTTACACTTGAGGGGTCGTCCTTGGCCGTCCCGATCGACATGGACCTCAACATCAGGATATCAAGGCATTTAAGGCTAACGCTGACGAGATTCATTCTTTCATCAAAGAGAAAGAACTCGAGCCAGTTCTCTGAGCAAGCTATACCCGGACTGCTTTCCAGATCCCCCGGGGACAGCAGGATTCGGGTGTGATGTCTGGCCTTCGCGCGAAGAAAGTGCAAAGTCATTCAATAAGAGCAAGGTTATCAAGTCTGGGATCGCGGAATGCACCGTACAGGATTGCGGACGAGCACTGTTCCAAACGCTTAAGATCCATTCACGGTCGTTCTGCTCATGATAGGGACCATGGGGTCCTACGAGTACCCGCCCTTTTGACTCTGAGGCAATCGATGGTCTGGGTTTGCCCTTCGACTTCATGCCTGAGAATGACGCACCGCCTTGGCCGTCTTCAACCCTCAATGTTCGACAATGGCGTCGTGATCAATGGCAGCTTCCCTCGTTAGTTTCCCATCTCGGCTTGCAGAACCCGCAACTCATACTCTGTGCTAGTCAATGGGATCTTGTATCATCCTTCTTGTGGTGGCCTTCATTCGAGGTCGTCACAAGCAAAAAATTAGATCATTGCAGCCAGTGGTTGTCCAACAAAGACGAAATGGATCCAAAGGATACTCGGAACAATCTCTCGAGTCTTCCCGCACGTCGAGGTCAGGGTCAAGAGCAGGCTTGGTCTACTGGCCTGAAAGATCAGGGAGGCAAGGGGAATGTGATTCGTTGCCCCGCGAACGGTGACGCATACCAGTGTCTCGCGGTGACGGCAGCATCCAAAATAGCTGTCCCGATCACGTGGTCGCCAGGCAACAGTCTTGGGAATGCTGGACTTTGTCGTTTTGGTGTCACCGTAACCCTGATCGGGAATGTTAGCCGAATAATTCCCACCGCCGCGTACAACAAATCCGCAAGCTGCGCTTGATAGATTTCCTTGCCTCATCAATCAGTCAAGTCATTCCACTTATACTTGAACCTCTGAATACACAGTGTCAGTCCCAGCACACCATCAAATCTGCTTCTATTGACAAATGGAAGCGTCCTTAACAACCGCTGGAGCGATGGGGCGACCAGACGGTCCTCGGAAAAGAGCCACAACGGCCTGTCGAGAATGTCAAAGATACAAAAGAAAGGTGCGAAATTGAACTCCTCAGGCCTGGCTTTCGGAGGTATTGATTCGGCACAGTGCAGCGGAACCCTACCTTGCCATCGTTGTCTGACAAAAGATTTGGCTTGCCATGTCGGAGATGATCGACGCATGAGGCCGCATCAACAAGAAAAAGAAGCCAAGATAGCATTGCTGCATCAGATTCTGAATGTCATGCGAGAAGGATCGACTGCGGAGCAGGAAACAGTGATCAGATTGATGAAGGAAAGCAAGGACGAAACCGAGTTGTTTTCCCATTTCAACATTGCTGAAACAGGCGGTGGCGCAGACATGGACAGTGACAGCGAGGACAGTTCTGAGGACAAAGAAAGTCAGCCCTTTGAGTATTCCAGGGACTCAAACACACAGCGGGATACGGCAATTCCTGTCCAATCCCTATTGAACTAGGAACACTGATATTCAGGTCGCAGTTGTTGATGAAGCTCTCGTCGAGAGCGGGAGATTACCAACCTACAGAAAGTCGGGTGTCCTTGCTTTGCACTTTAGTAGGTGGCAGAGATTGGTTTGAGGTGCCGTTCCTTCGCTCACAATAACTTCCTCGCCGCCCCGTATATCTTATCTCAGGCTCAGTTTTCTAAAGACTAATTTGGTCTTCCGCCTTCCCAATCTCCCAAAGTCCCCTCGATGAATCGACCTCTGAACGTTGACCATCGAACGTGGTCTTCGTCAGCAGACGACAGCTCGCAGGGGTGACCAAGGGGTGAGTACAGGGGGAAATCACCCTCCTGCCCGAACGGGGTGGGCTGCCTGCAGATTTGCCTGACGTTAGCATAAGTACGGGCTCCGAACACAAAGACCAAGGCCGAGTTCTGTAGGAGCTGGGCGATCGACGCGCTAATGACGGGTAAGACGCCTGTTCTATCCTCGATCCTGCACTATCAAGGTCAAGTCAAACCTTCCAGTCCCTCTTTAGCATTGGTCAACCCATCGCCGACGTTCTTGACCCTGGTAAGTTGCGGGAGAATTGTGCTGTGTTTTTATTCGATTGTGTACCGAATTTTTGGTGCCCGCTACCTTGTCGCCTGTTTCGTCGGATGCTCGTTCGACCGGTTCCTCCACTCTCCGAGGGTTTCTGGTGATTCTCGGCGCTTGCAGCTCTTCAGGCTCGTAGTACTTGACACACGTTGTAGGCCTTGGTCTGTGGGGTTTTTGTTGAGAGAGAACTGATTTGGTGACGAGGGATGGATGCAATTGCTTGTGCTGAGAGAAAGGTCGATCTGACTGTCGAATTACTCCTTGACACCACGGCATTTACACTCCCCTGGAGGGTTAGAAAGAGTTCTGCAACTGGCTTCCCAACCTAGTAATAAGGAGGACAAATCTGAGGAGGGAAAGAAAGAAGGAAGAACGCTCCCCCTCTCTCTCCTTATATCGTATGCTCCACTGTAAGGGGTACTCATTGTCTTACCTCCCTCCCTTGCCTCCCTCTTCTACATAAGTCATCCATCCCTTACGTACGGAATATTATTCTTCCGCCACACGTGACTTTCGGGCTTAGCACTGGTTCCTCCGAACCGAGCCTCCTTCAAGGTTCAACCCTGACGTCACATTCCCCTCAGCATTCCCAGATCGCAATGTCTCTACCCAAGCTTACCTCTCCCGGCGCTACTCTGGAGGAATTACTCAGTTTACTTCTTACCCGTCTCCATTAGGTGCGAAAGAAGGAACACCTCCATCTTCACATGATGCTTTATCGACCCAATGCGGTCTATGTCGCCCGGTTCAATCCTTACTTCACCCACGGCATTCAGGTCGTTTATGGCGGCAAGACCTGCCAAAACGAACTGGTGCAGCGTCAGAAGTATTCTGCCTACCATAAGGATCTCGGCCGAGGTCTGGAAAACCCCGAATACCAGGTTGATAGCCTTCGCTCCCCGAAGACAGGCATTGACTAAGGCGACATTTCAGGGAAGCAGATGAAGGAATCACACGCTCTATTTCCGAAGGCGGAGTTCATGGACTGTCCGGAGGCTGGCAGATGGTCCCTCTGCGTTCTGGATAGCGATGCGCTCCAGAACCAGATCATCGCCGCCAAGTTGGGGCAGGTTCTGTTCGACATCGCCTTCCTGGCAATGGACAAAAGCATGATCGCGAGCATAGCCAAGGTTGCTGCGGACACGGCCATGCAATTGTACCAGTAGGAGTATCATAAGGAAATTGACCTTACCGGCATGCCACCATGAACAGCGTCGCTCCTCACGGCTGGAGCACGACCATCGTGTTTGGCAAACGCGGACGCATTTACAGGACGGCGAGAGAACCAGACTGTCACGGCCTATACCGCCTTCCCTAGGGATCCCTTACGTAAACCTAGGATATACTAAGAGCGTACGCCCTATTCCCACTTATTGTACACTAGGAGCTCTCTCATCGAAGACTCCCCTAATACTATAGATAATCTTATATATTATACCTTCTATACCTACTATCTATTAGTTAGCTAAATAATCTACATTCTATCATCTACCGGTAGCCTCTTTAGGAGCTCTAGTAGTTTTATCAATAGTATTCCTATCATCCTAATAATATAGGATATTAGTTACGGCCCATCCACGCTTAGTATATCTAGCGTGGCGCGAACTTAGGGTTATTTACGCGGCTAGTAAGTACCTTTAAGTCCTAGAGGAGCTTAAAGGCGAAGCTGCTAAAGAGACCATGGGAAATCTATAGCCTAATATCATTCCTAACCCCCCTTCCCTATAATATAATGCTACTCGTATAACTAGCTAAGAGTAGGGTAATAGTATACCTAGACTATCTAGAGGGATAACCCTAGATAAAGAAGAGGATAGATGAGAAGCGTCTATATACTCTTTAATAAGGGGATAAATACTCTGATTGTCTTTATATAGTTAGTTTTAGATTAATAAATAGATAACACTAATACTATACGAGCTTCTTATAGAGCGAGAGTAGCTTATAGGAAAGGTAGTATAAAAGAGGGTAAAGTAAGAAATACTGTCTCTATAGGTAGAACTTAATAGAGGGGTCGTTAAGGACCCTATCTCTAATAAGAGTATAGCTCTGTCTATTTAGAAGCGTCTCATAGACTTATTATAGGCGCTATTATCTAGAAAGACTCCTTACCATAGTAAAGAGATAGAGTGTAGGGATGTCATAGCCTACGCGCCTTAGGTAGTAGGATACCCTATATAAGGCTAAGCGCGTAGAACTTTATCTTTTATACTATCGCCGTAACTACTAGTTAGATTCCTTTAACTTAGAATTTATATTATAATTATACTCTTAATAGATTATATTTTTATTATCAGTTATATTATAATGCTTTCTAAGATCTTTAATTAACTAACCTTAATGCGCTATAATACAGACTTTATAGAACTTATATATAATTATATTAAATTAAGAATTATTAAGTTTACCTACTTAAGATTTCTTTAAGCTTAATAAACTTTAGTCTTAATTATATTAAAGCGTTAATAAGAGATTATACTAAATATAATTATTTAAGACTAGTTAAGATTTATCCTTTTCTATTACTTTATTATAAGGAATTATTTAACTTTGAAAAACTTTAAACTTATAACTTAGTTCTATATATAATTATATTAAATTTACTATTATATTGAGAATTATAATTAAGGCCTAACTTTCCTTCTTTATTTCTCTTCCTTCTCTTACTCTCTTTACTTATTACTTAGAACTAATGTTAATTACTATATATTTAAACTTAAGTAATAGAAGATAGAACTTTTATAACTTAAGGCGTACTTACTAATCTTCTAAACTTTAATTATCTCTTTATAAGAGAGCCTTCTAAATTTAAACTTAATCCTTCTATCTAGTAGTTCTTATAGATAGCTAGATATTTAGAAACTTAATTACTATTATAGGTTTCTATATAACTCTTAATTCAATACTTTATCAAGAAATAGTTTTTATATATTACTTAGTCTTAGTTATGAATACTATAAATCTACTCCCTTAGGTCACTTTCTTAATATCTAATATGTAGAGTTTATCCTCTCTTTATCTTCCTTCTTATTATTCTTAACCCTCTAGCATTACTATCTTAGATATTAAGGCTTAAACTTAATAAAAGAAATATATAGAATAAAGGACTATAATATTAGAAATAGCCTTTATACGACCTAGAGCGCGGGGCGCCTAGAGGTAGGTCTACCGGGGTGATAGCCTAGTAATATAAGGCTAGGTTACGTACCGTACGTAACTACTAAAAGAGGAAAAAGACGATATAGCGATATATTAATATACTACTATATTAATATATTAATATACTATTCCCGGTTACCTATTTAGAGTATACCTTATAAGTATATAGCTACGCTTATTCCCCTTTTTATAGTTATACTCTCTCGTAGTTAACTTATAATATCTACTTTACTATACTATTCTAAAGTTACTTAGCTACTTATACCTTACGTACTTTTAACCTAGCTTATATAATAAAGGAACTATAACTAAGGACGCCTAACTACGTTAGGCTATATAGGAAGTAGCTCTAATAAGATTAGAGACTTTATTAGTAGATAATATCCTAAAATCTATAAAGAAGGATATCTTTATAGAGTTACTATTTAATTAAGAAGGCGCGCTTATATAGACCTTCTTAAAGATTAGAAAGATTAGTCGTAAAGTAGCTTTATTATAGATAATTAGAATAATCCCTTATAAAGCGTAGTAAGTAAAGTCCTTTTATATTTTAAGAGCGCTAAAACGAAAGGTAGTTAAATTAGTTAAAGATCGTATTAGAAAAGGCGTCTTAAAAGTATACTATAAGTTATACTATAATCTATTTTTCCTAGTTAGAAAGAAGAAGACTAGAAAGTATTATATTATTAATGTAGTAATAAATATTAATTATATAACTATTCGTAATACTAACTTACCGCTATCTTTAGACGAATTCTTTAAGGAATTTACTAAGATATATACTCTAAGTTTAATCGATTAGTTTTTATAATAGAATTAAGTTAATCTCGCTATAAAATATCGAGATATAACTATATTTTAGACGCTCTTAGAGTTAATAAGATAAACGACGCTACTATAAGACGTAACGAATTTAATTACTTAATTTATAAGAATTTTAAATAAGATATTAGTAGCCTAGATTTCTAAAGTTACGTAACTATTTATAGATAATATTACGATAAAAGGATTAAATATTAATTACTATATAAAGGAAGTTATACTAGATATTCGTCGATTTATAATAGAATACCTATAAAATCTTAATTAAGTACTATATAATATTAAGAGAGTAGAGGCGACGATATTAGAAGAAAAGTCTTAGTTCTATATAGTTAGAATTAAAATAGTTAGATATATCTATAATAGAGAAGGTAGATATTCTAATACTTTAAAGGTAGAAAAGATCTTAATATAATTACTATCTTAAAATATTATAGAATTAAAAGGTTTTCTTAAGATTTATATCTATTATTAGATCTAGATTAAAGAGTTTACTTTTATTCCTATAGTATTATATTATCTAATTAAGAAGAGTATTAAATAGAAATAGAAAGAAGTAGAGATAAAGATAATAAATTTATTATAACTTACTCTAACTTTAGCGCTTATATTAATAAGTATTAATTATAATATTAATACTAGTTTAATTATTCTTACTTTTAACGTAAGCTTAAAGAGGTAGAGTACGGTTTTAATATAGTTAATAAGTAATTTAAAGCGCTAATATCTTATATAGTACGAGAGTAGTCTTTAATTAAAAGCTAAGGCTAGGTATAACGTTAGTAAGCGAGAACATCGTACGCTATTAAAAGTACATAAGAAGTTTAAGATATAGCTATATAGTATAATCTTTACAGTAGAAACTAATATCCTAACTCTAGCGGTATAATTAAATAGATTAGTAATAAACTTATTAAGAGCGCTAGTTACTTAATAGTTAATATAGATTAAGTTATTTAACTTTAAAGTAAGATATATACTAAAAGTAAAGAATATCGCGATAGATATACTATTATATAGACTAGAAACGATTAAAGAAGTTAAAGTAGTAGAGAGAGAAGAAGATATTAATAAATAGATTATAATTTAGTTATTTATAGTAAGAATATACCTAGTTAAAGTAGAGAGTTATAAATACGAATAACGACTAGATAGATACTTAATTACGTAATTATATAAGATAGGTTAAAGAATAATAAAAGAAAAAGTTTACGAATAAATATAATAAGAGTAGGCGACGAAGAAAGAGAAAATAAATAGGAAGAAACTATAAGCGGAAATAAAGGGGAAAGTAAAAGAACGGTAAGTAATATAGAAAATAATTAGTGAAAGAAGTTAAAAGAAGGGAAATACTTAAATAAATTAAAGAAAATAGTAGAGTACTTATAACGATTTAAGCGGCTAACTAAATTAATTAATAGTAAATTTAAGAGATTCTAAAGAGAGATACTAAAATACTTTATACGCGAAGATTATCTCTTTTAGCGATTAAATATTATAAAGTCTATCTATAAAATAGTTAATTAAGAGACTACTTAATAATTAATTTTAAGGAAAATATATAATAATAGTAAATATAAGAGTCGTAAGAGTATATTCTCTTAAATTATTAATTAATATTATTAAGATAGATTATACTTAGATATTAAGAAGTATATATAAACGTACTAAGAATACTAATTTAAAGTATCTTAGGGATTAAAGAGAAGATATAGTTAAAATATATAGAGAAGAGATAAGAATAGATATAGTTAATATATATAGATAAGAGATAAGAATAGATATATATTAATATATTATCGATATTAAAGTCCTATTAAAAGAGTTATCTTATAAAAGCTTAGAGTTTATTTAGTAGATAAGTAAAAGCGCGGGAGATAGCGTAGAATAATAGTACGATAGTTTCTAAGTTTCTATAGGAAGACGTAATCTATTAATATAGTATCTTTAGAAGGTTAATCGTTAATAGTAAACTAGAAAATAAGAATCTAACTATTAAGTTAATAAAGAAGTATAATATTAAGAGAGTAATAATTTTAGCGTACTATCCTTAAATTAATAGATTAATTAAGGTAGGATATTAAGTAACTATAGATACTCTAGCGAAAACCTATAAGTATCTAGCTTAAATAGACTAGATAGATTATCTTTATACTATACTATAGGTAGACTAGACTCTATTAAGTTAGGTACTAGTTTTGTACTATATAAACTAGAGTATTTAGATCGTCCTATTCTTCTAATTAAACTAGAAGTATTAACTTAGTATATTCTTCCGTAGTGTGGAATATCGCTATCTAGGCCTCTTACCTAACTAGGCTTAGTACGTGACCTGATTACGTAGCTAGGTGGCTTAGCTAGGTAAGATAACTAGGTAGCGTAGCTACTCACATCATCGCTTACTAATAGCGATTCAATGGTTTTCTTTTACCTTCTAACTATCGCTACTCATTACCTATATAAGGATACTCCTCTCCCCTCTCTTAGATAGTTAAGTTTTACTAAGTCTTCTATAGTCGAATAGTTAATACCTATCGGTTCGATCCTATAATGAGCCTATCTATTACCTATCTAGGTAATCCTCTGAGTCCTCCGAATAATATATATTAATATCTTATTTTATAATTATTATTAAGCTTATACTTATTTTTAATAAGAATATAACTTAAATTTAGAAAGTAATATAAAAAGAGAATATAAAAGAACTAAAGACTACTTAAATTCTTTAACTTTAATTAACTTAACTTATAACTTTAATATAGAATTAATTATCCTTATTATAGATATAAGGAAATAAGAATAGAGAGCTATAATTAATTTAATAATAGAGGAATATATCTTCATAATATATAAGATTAAAATTAAAGTTAAAGTAAAACTTAAGTATAATATCTTTAAGAGAGAGACTTAAGTATTATATAAAGTCCTTAAGAAGTTTAAAAGTTAATTATATATAGTATGTTTTATTATAAAAGTTAATATAATAAGTCTTATTATATAACTTAATTAATAGTCTATAAACTTACTTAATATAATTATTAATTAATAATTAACTTA
The DNA here is from genome assembly GCF_000835455.1 of Fonsecaea pedrosoi CBS 271.37. Taxonomy (NCBI): domain Eukaryota; kingdom Fungi; phylum Ascomycota; class Eurotiomycetes; order Chaetothyriales; family Herpotrichiellaceae; genus Fonsecaea; species Fonsecaea pedrosoi. The sequence continues at coordinate 925,397 of NW_013550610.1, forward strand.
AATTTAGAAGTTTAATATTCAGATTTAATATATAATAGATAAGAAGAGTAATATTAAAGCTATTCTCTTATAATACTCTTTAATAGAAGAGAATCTAGAAGAAATTAAAGAGAAATAGAGAATTAATATTAAAAATATTTTTAATATATAAATAATAAGAACTTTAAATAATTATAAAAGAATTTAGTAAATTTATATATATAAATAGATTATTTACTTAGAATATTAATAGAAAATAAATTAAGTTATTAAATAATTAATAATAAAGTTAAAAGAAGAAGGATTCTTAAATAAATATATAATAACTTTAAAAACTTTAAATATAAGATAATATATTAGTAGATATTTAACTATTATTATTAAAATAGTTAATATTCTAATATATAGAAGTTTATTAAGACTTATTAAGAATTTTAATTTTATAAAAGTAGAAGATTATATATATAATAAGATATCTTCTATCTTTATTAATAAATAATAATAGTAACTTAATATAAATTATACTTGAATATTATTATAATAGAAAAAAAGATACTTTATTAAAGTAAAAACTAATATAAGTATATAAGTTAAATTAGGAGAAATTAGGAGAAATTACTTTTATTAATAATATAATAATTATAAACTTCTTATTTAAGGAAATTATTTATTTATATAGATTATTTATAAGATTAGTCTATAATAATGGTCCTAAAACTAAGAGTTAAGTAAAAGAATTTCCTATAGAATATAGAATTAAGTTATTACTTTTATCTACTATCTATAAGTAAATAATTATATTAATATTAATTATAATAAAGGAATTAATACTCTTTTAAAGATATATTTAATATATATAGAAGATATTATAATAGGGTAATCTATAGATTAGTATATAATTAGTAGAATTTACCTATATAATATATAGAAAGATATTCCTACCTCCTAATTAACTAGTTCTTAGATACTTGTCCTAAGAGTTCCTTTCTTAAAGATCCTCTTAGAGAAGTAGTTCTTAAGTATATAATAAGAGAATTAATTAATTAATAAAATCTATTTAATTAGGATCTTTAATACTTTTTACTACCACTATATAATAATTATTACTTCTAATAATATACTTATCGCTATATAAGTTAATATCTCTAGTTAAGAGCCTTACCTTAATTTATTAATATCTTAAGATAAAGATATAGCTATAATAAACGCTTCTAAAAGAATATCTCTCTATAACTATCTATATAATATACTATAATAGCTATTTATTAGAGCTACTTCCTATATAGCCTAATGAGGTTAGGCTTCCTTAGTTATAGTTCCTTTATTATATAAGCTAGGTTAAGAGAACGTAAGGTATAAGTAGTTAAGTAACTTTAGAATAGTATAGTAAAGTAGATATTATAAGTTAGCTACGAGAGAGTATAACTATAAAAGGGGAATAAGTATAGCTATATACTTATAAGGTATATTCTAAATAGGTAACTAGAAATAGTATATTAATATATTAATATACTACCTATACTAAGGCATCGCTATATCGATATATTAAATATTTCCTTTTCCGGTAGTTACGTACGGTACGTAACCTAGCCTTATATTACTAGGCTACCATCCCGGTAGACCTACCTCTAGGCGCCCCGCGCTCTAGGTTATATAAAGGCCGTTTCTAATACTAGTAGAGTTTAAGAAGTAAGTAAGCTACGGCCTTACTAGCTCCTCCTCTAGTATAGTAAGTTCTAAGTTTTATACGTCTAAGTATAGCTTCTATAGCCTATACTACTACGCCTTTTATACCTCTTTATTATAAGTAGGCTAATTAGGATAGCCCTAATATACCTACTATATATCGTTAATAGACTTAGATTTAATAGGATTATTAAGCCTAACGTCGTTATAGTAAAGAGCCTTCGTTAATACCTTCTCTTAGTTAATTAAGGTAAGTCCGTAGAGATAGTCTTTAAAGTTATACTAGTTCTTAAGATTCTTAACTAGACTCTCGTCTTAGTATAGCTTAACGATATATCGATAATTAGCTAGTAAATCTTTAACTTCCTAAATCTCTACTTAATCTAGATAATCTTAATTAGTAGATTAATCTTACTCTTTATAATACTAATTAAGGTTACTTAAAGGACTTTTATAACTAACTTTATTACTATTAGTTAATATCCTATACTTATTATAAGAAGCGATAGTTTAATTAAAACTTATAATTAGATCTATATACATTATTATCGCGTTAATAAAGGCCTTAATAATAATTAACCTTTCCTTTATAACGCTAATAACTATATAGATCCTAGACTAGACTATTCTAGTCTTTCTATACTTACTTAAATTAAGGAGATATTAATTACGCGCGTCTACGTTTCTATTAAAGTCCGCTAGATTAGAGATATATAATATCGTTATAAAGACTATATCTATAACTTTCTTCGCGATACTAGACTTATCTATAGTAAGTTACCTCTCCTTCCTTATAATCTAGAGTTAGTCTTACTACGTCCTCTAAGTACTAATATTAATCTATTACTTATTTACTAATCTAAGCGAGACTTTTATATCTACTAGAGAGCCGTCCGTAACTAACTCTATTTCCTCCGCCTTAATTATCTAGACTACTTTAATATTAAAATTAATAAGGCTACGCTTTAATAGCTTTTAATTAACGACTCTATCGTTAACTAATTAGTTACGGAAGAGATTCCTAATAATACTAAAATAGTAGAAAACGATAAATAGGATATTATAGATAAAGAAGGAGTATAGACCTCTATTATCCTTAATCTCCTTACTCGTAAGAAAGAGATTTAAGGTCTACGTTATTAAGTTATATAATTACGATATTTAAGCTTACCGTCGATCTATTCTACGCCGCTCTCTAAGTTTAATATATCTTAACTACTACTCTTATAGGCGTTTCCTACCCTATTTCTTATAATCTCGTAGAATTTATTACGCTACGTCTATACTCTATAACCTATATTAACTACGTAAAGTATCTCCTTAAGTACTAGAACGGACGTTTTACATAGTACTCTCGCTTTAAATATATCGTCTTTAATATTATTATAAGAAAGTAAGTTAATACTAAATCTAGCTTCCCTCTTAAGAAGATAGATTATAAAGAGATAATTATTAACGATCCTTAAGCCGCCTTTAAAGATAATACTCTTAAGGTCTAGATATTATTAAATTCTATTACTTATTATATTAATAGTCTACGTAGAATAAGATCTTTTTATACTAATAGACGTCGTTAACTTAAGATCTTTATAAAAAACCTAGGATCTTCTTATCTCTTTATTACTCTCTCTACGGCTAACTATTACTAGTATAATCTTATAAAGTATCTACTTAAGTTTAATCGCTAGAAGATAGTATCTCTAGATAAGTAAATTTAAATTACTTATCGTAATATTTAAGATAACTCTCTTATTATCTTCTACTATTTCTACGCTTACTTTAAGGCCTTTAAGTAAAGTATCCTTATCTCTAAGTTAAATATTAAGGATGAATAGAGTTAATATAAATAGTAGAGCCGTAGAAGTACTTATATATATAGTTATTACTAGAGCGATAGTACTCTAGATCCTAATATCGATTAACTTAATCCTAACCTTATAGATTACTTTACTAAATTCTAGAGTATCTATATCTCTATAATTAACTCTTAAAAGAACTATCTATAGCTAGCGTTAGAGACGCCTCTTTCTCTTACTTCTAAGGATTAATAGAACTAACTTAAATATCTCTCTACTATTATTAATTATATATAGCGCTATTAGTACTTAAAGGTCTATTACCTACGTAAAGAGAAGGCTACTAGTCTAATTAAGTACCGTTTTAATTACCTATAGTTTAAATATAAAACTTCTAGCCTTAAGATCTCCCTTAGAAGTACGTTCTATTATTTCTAACTTATATAGAATAATAGTTATCTAAATAACTATAATAGATTAGTTACTATAGTATAGCTTATAAATATAGATATTATACTATATATAGGCGCTATTACTATTCTTAATTATATTATTAAATATACTACTAAGACGGAATAGTAATTAGAGTTATATTAATAGATTATTACTTAATTACTTCCTTATCTTAATACTACTAGGTCGTTAACCTCCTTTATCTTAAAGACTATAAATCCCCTTCTTAAGGAGTAGAACTAGTCTACTTAGAAAGTCTATTATCTCCTTCTTAATCTACCTCTCTTAATTAGTAGCTAGCTTATTTAGCTCGTAGACTATTATCCTAAGGCCTAATAAGTTACTACTTTTAGAGTAGAAGATAAAGGAGAGACTCTTAAACGCGGCTAGTCTCCCTTATAGAAATATAAACTACGCTCTAAGCGACTAGAAGGTATTTTATTCCTTTAAATATTACGCCTTTATAACTTCCGTTAACTAGATTAAATATAACCCCGGTCTTAAGCTTCTCTATAGATTCTTAATTATTATCCTTATTATAATCCTAGCGATATTAAGAATTATATATAAATTAAACTTACTCTTTATATACTATTTAGAGAGATTAACGACCTCTTAAGACTAGATAATAAGCGCTTTAAGACGTTCCCTAAGGCTTTTAAATACTAGCGATAAGTCTATAATCCTATAGTAGAGCTAGATTTCCTTAAAGAACTACCTTCTAAGCTTAACGAATAGGATAAGTTTAAAGATCTTCCTAACGATAATAAGGATATATAGTAGTTCTAGGAAATCCTTATACGTTAACTACCTTATCGCGACGATAATATTTAAATAGAGGATCTTAATTAATCTAACGAGAGAGAGCTTAATCGTAAGTATAATTAGACGTCTTACGTTAATTTCGTCGATAACGATAACTACTAGAAGTAGTAAAAGTAAGTTAAGCTAGCGGCTCTCTATACCTAATCTACTATAGATCCTAATTAACTTAAGCGTTAATAATAACGTTTCTTTAGCGTAATTATAGCTTACTACGCTAGCGACCTTACTAGTCTTTAGCCTCCTTAATTACTTCTAAATCTTAATAGAAAGGCCGATATAGGTAAGTCTTTTATTATTATACTTATCTTAACTACTTTATAATAGATAGCTACTAATATAGACCGTAGGTTTCTAATCCTACGAGTCGCGCTAATACGTATAGTAGCTTACGATATTAGTAGAAGGACTCTTTATACTTTACTCCGTTTACTTATTAGATTCCTAAAGAGCTATAAGAAGCTTAACTCTTAGAATCTCTAGACTATTTAGGCGACTATACGTAATATTTAATATCTCTTTATTAACGAGAAATTAATAATTAACCTTAAGATAATCTTATAGATAGATTAGCGACTATATAAGATCTATCCTATAAGAGACCTTTTATTTAGTAGTCTTAATATTATTATTATAGGCGACTTTTATCTATTACCGCTAGTAGCGATAAAGTTACTATTTTACTAAGGTCGATTAGTTAATCCTACTAAAGTAGCTAGTTAGACGCTCTATAGGCTATTTAATAAGACTATTAAACTTAACGTTATTAAACGCTAGAAAGGCTAGATAGCTAAAGTAGCTACCTTTAGAGAGGCTCTTAACGCTCTCCGAGAGGATAGAGTTTTAATTAACGACTAGAAACTTCTAACTACTTACGTTATAGAGGTCGTTCCTTATAAAATCCCGACCTTTAATAATACTATCTATATCTATAGTAAGAAGCTATAGGTTAATAAGTTAAATTACGCTTATATACGAGACCTTAGATAGCTAATTCTTAAGATAATGGCGACTTATAAGAGTCTAAAAGTAGATAGAGTTAGTTCTAACGAAGTAGAAAACCTTTACGCTAAACTATCTCTTACTCTCGGTAGCTAAATTATACTTATAGAGAATATCTAGGTTAAGAGAGGCCTCGTTAATAGCGCTCTTAAAACTATTCGCGATATCGTCTAGAAACTAGACGCGGACTAGCGATAAGAACCTCCCTTTACCCTACTTATCTAATTTAATAAATATAATAGCCTAATCCTCTAGGAAGGCGTAGTCCTAATCTTTAAGTTAACGCCTTAGTTTCTATAGAGGCGCCGTTAACTATTCGCGTACGTAGTTCCCTATTATAGTTACTTACGTGATTATAGTCTATAAAGCTTAAGAAATAACTATAGATTAAGCTATACTAGACTTAATAGAACGAGACTTCGCTATAGAGCTTAGTTATATCGCCGTCTCGCGTATTAAAACCGTTAATAATATCCTATTTAAGGAGAAATATAAGAAATAATTTTAATTACTTATAAAGATATTATTATATTATAATAAACTCTTCTAATATCTTTAATATTTTAAGTTAATACTTCTTTTTTATTATATAATATCTTTATTAGAACTTCCTTCTTAAGAGATATTAAGTTTAGTTTAATAACTAATTCTTTTAAATACTTAATTTTAAATATTCTTCTTAAGACAACTTTATAAGTCTAGAATATATCTATTTTAAGAATTAATAAAGCTTTTCTATTATTATAATCTTTTCTCTCTTTATTACTTTTATTCTTTAATAAGAAGATCCTCTAGATATAAAACTATTTAATTAATCTATATTTATAAACTTTATTTTATTAACTTTTCTCTTATAAAGAGTATTAACTCTTACTTCTAAAGATTACTTTAATTTAAGTTATTAATATCTTTACTTATTCTTTAATTTTTAATTTAATATTTTATTATTAATTAATCTTAAGAATTTTATAAATTATATATTATCTTAATTATTAAAAGATCTTATCGTAAATTCTAACTTTTAAAAGTTTTTATTACTTACCTTAAAGAAATTTATTATTAATAATAAGTTATTATTCTTATTATTCTTATTATTAATAAAGTTAGGCATAAATACTTTACGTTTATTTTAAACTCTCATTAATATAAGTATAGACTCTCTTATATATTTATACTTAAATATTCTTTTAAAGAGACTATATAAGTAAACTTAAATTTTATTAATATATTATAATCTTTATTAAGATTAAAAATAATCTTTATAATAATAAAAATTTATTTCTTAATAAAGTTATTAATTTATCTTATAATATAAATATTATTATTTTTCTTCTATATTAATCCTTAAGTTATCTTCTATAATAGTCTTTTTAGAATAAAATAATATATATAATTTATTATATTTATTTTATAAATATTAATAATTATAGTAATCTTTAAATATTTATAATAAAGTCTTTAATTATTCTTATAAATTTCTCTAGATCTTTATTAAATTTAATAATATTTAAAATTAACTTAACTTTCTATATATTTCATAATAAAACTATTTCTTTTATTAATATTAATAATATTAAGTTAGTTTTAACTTTAATATTTAATAATAAGTTCTCTAATAAATAGAAACTTCTCTAGATAGATTTATCTAGATTATATTAATTATAGTAGAAATATTATCCTCTTTAACTTTAATAATATAAGTATTTCTACTTTAAGAGATATATACTTAATAAATTAGTTTTTATTTTATTTTTTATAATATTAATACTTTTAATAGAACTATTTATCTTAAACTTTCTTATTTAATAATACATCTTTTATTTAAATAAAGACTTTTTAATTTAAGAGAGAATTTATAATCTTCGCTATATTATTTAAATAATATAAAAGAGCCTTTTTAAGAGAACTAGATCTAAAAGGTCTATATTATATCTATTTTATAATCTATAATTAACCTTCTATCATTAAAATAGACTATACGGCGTAAACCCCCTAAGACGCTAGCGAAGTACGTCTTAATTACGCGGTTTTCGTTTAGTTCTTATATAATAGCCTCTAACCTACCTTACTATAGAATTATAGTAGTAATCGTAGAACTTACGTAACTTAACGGAATTAATCTAAAACGCTCTAATTTATATACTCCTACTATAGCTATCTAGCCTTTTTATCTACTTAATTAGGAAATTAGTACTAGATTCGCGAAAACCTCTAGAATCGACTTCTTTTTATAGGCCCTAGTCTACGCCGTTCCTATACCTCTTCCTACGCCTCTTCCTACGCCTCTTCCTACGCCTCTTCCTACGCCTCTTTCTACGCCTCTTCCTACGCCTCTTTCTACGCCTCTTCCTACGCCTTTTCCTACGACGTTTAATTACTCTAGTATTATCGGTAAACTACTTTAAATTACTAGTCCCTAAACGTCCTAAGTACCTTAATACTAGGTTAATCGCTACTTACGATTAGTATTCCGTACCTTTATAGTCTCTAAAGGACGAATCTTAAAGCGTTCGTAGTTAAATAACTTAATAAATAAAAGAGTTCTTAAGAATATAAATAACTTTCTTATTTAATTAACTTTTTAAATATAATTAAATTAATTTAATATATAATCTTATCTTAAGAACTAATAAACTTAATAACTTAATTTATATATATTATAAATTATATTCTACATAAATAGATCTTAAAATATATATAACTTCTTTTAGATAATATTATATATTAAAGAGATTAAAAATAAATTATAAATAAGAGAAAATAATTCCTAAAATATATTACTTTATCTTAAAATACTTATAGAATCTAGATAAAGTCTTACTTAATATTAAGAGAGTAAATATTATTATTAATTATTAAAAATTATAACTTTATATAAATAGAATAAAGATAGTTAAGTATATTTATAATTATAATAGTAATAATATAAGTATAGCGTTTAGTATAAAATTCATTACGTAGCTTTATCTAGCTAGGGTTACTATAAACCCTAGTCTATTTAGACGTATCTAATAGTCCTAGAGGAAGTCCTAGAGGTAGTCCTAGGGGTAGTCTAGGATAGCTACCTAGGGTTAAGAACGTAGCTATTACTACTTATAGTGTATTTTACTAGCGATCGTAGAACCCTATATTTAACTAACCGCGACGAATAACTACTTAAGTCTAGAGGCGTACTAAGGAACCTACTAAGTCTTACTACGCCGACTTTAACCGCGAGTCTAACTAAGATCTATAACGCTCTAGTTCTACCTTTTCTAACTAACGCTAGTAGAGCCTTTAAGGACTAAGGATTAAGGGGTAGAGAGGAGTAGATTTTAGATTAGTAAGAGGCGATTTAAGTAGCCTATAAATCGATTAGTTTCGTAGCTCTATAACTTAACTTATAGAGGTTTTTTTTTAGGAAGACGAATAATATTACTAGATAAATAGATTAAGACCGTTTAATAAAGGTTTTATAAGGTTTTAATAGAGTTATAATAAAGTTATTAATAAAGGTATTAACGAAATTAAGATAATAATAGCGAAGATAGGATAGAAAGTAAAATTAGGAGCGGAATAACTATAATCCGTTAGTTACGTATTTTATATTTTTAGTAGTTAATTAATAAGCTCCGATAAGACAGACTAATTAAATTACGCCCTTTTAGTTAGTTTTACCGGTAATACTAGCTTAGCTACGCTTCGCTAGATTAAGAAATCTTAATTAAATTTTCTATTTTAATATTCCTAAAATTTAGATTTTATAATTAATTATTCTATATATTATATAAGTAAATTCTAGATCTTTAATTAATTAAAAGTTATAACTCTAGTAAAATATCTTTAATATTATTATATATTATTTCTTTTATTAATTATATTTTATATTTTATATATTATTATTAACTTTCTTTAGAAAATTAATAAGCTCTAATATAAGATTATTTTATTTATTTATATTCTCCTTATTAAGGTACTAAATCTTTTCTTAGTATATTAATATAAGTAATATTCTATAATTAATTAATTTAAATACTTCTTATATTAACTATAATAAAGGCTTAAAAGTTATTCTTTAAGTCTTTTAAAGTAGAATAATTTAATCTTAAGTTAACTTCTTATAATATATTATACGAAAATTAGTTAAGGTTTAGATATACGTATAATAACGTATAGAGGCCTATCTAGTAGGTCGGTAGTCGTAAGAGATTCCTTTATTAGGATTTAGCCGCTAGCGCGTTTAATCTTTAGAGTTAATATCTAGGTTATATCGTAGGGTATTATAGATAGTAGAAAGAGATTAGATAATAATAGCGATAGTAGTAAGAAGAATACGGTATAATAAAGACTGAGATATTATTAACGCCTTATAGAATAATAACCTTTTCTATTTCTTCTAGAGTTCTCTTAGTAATACTTAATAGAAAACCTATATTATATCTTCTATATAGTTACGTAACTATCCTATCCTTCTTTTAATCTACTTAGCTTATTATATCCCTCTCTTACCTACTTATAGGATACCCTTATCTAATTAAAGTATTTATATAGATATCTCCTCTAATAATAGATAGTTCTAGAGCCTCTTATTAAAGATAGCGATAATATACTAGCCTTTCTATAGTTAATACCTTACTTACTCCTTAATAGCTTCTCTAGTTAATTATACTTATATTTCCTACTACGTTAAACTATATTCTATTCTATTTTAATTATATAGTTATATAACGATATAACTTAATTAAACTATATCGTAATCTCTCTCTCCGTCGCGATATACCTTATTAATACTTATTCTTCCTTCTATACTACCTTCTATAGATATTATAATAAGAAATATATTTAAGAAATAATTAGTATCCTCTTTAATAAGCGAGAACGTTAAGTTCTACTCTTCTATCGGGTAGTTTCTATTATAACTTTATAGATATTAAATCTACTTATAATATTAAATACTAAACTTAAGTAATTTTAATTAATATAGATAGTTAAATAATAGAAGATATAAGAGTAATTAGAGGAAGACCTCGCCTCCCTCCCTATCTTATATTAGTAAAGTACTTCTTACTTTTTAACTAATTTACTTATTATATTTAACTAATTCTACTTCTATCGCTAAGACGGAGTAGGAATTTCTATAATAATTCCGTCGTTAGGAAGACTAGGAGATACTATATATCGCTTAAGTCTCTTTATATCTCTCTTATAAGTATTCCGATCTCTAGTAATTATAGTCTCTAATTCCTCTTCCTCTTCTATTAACTTAACTTCGTCTTAATCGTCGTATTTCTCTAAACTCTCTTCGTAGTCCTCTACCTCTTAAGGGTAAAACCTTTTTAATTAGTTTCTAGTAAAGATACTCCGTAGTTAAGTATCGTTAAGCTTAAAGAGAGTATAATTCTTAAGTATAGGATTCGCCTATAGTACGCGATATAGATCTATCTATTAAAAGGAAAGCTTCTTTAAACTTAATATATCTATAGCGTTAAAGGTATTATATATTAATATAAGTATATTAAGTTCTAATAGATCCTTATAGAGTTAGTATATCTTATCGAAATATTCCTTATCCTTATCTCTTATCTACCTTAAGTAAGCTTACGCTTCTTCTAAATCTTCTACTCTTCGTTTAATCGCTTAAGCTCTTATTATTACTAATTAATTAATAATATATACTTATTCCTACGTGTTCGGAGGACTCGGAGGATTACCTAGATAGGTAATAGATAGGCTCATTATAGGATTAAACCGATAGGTATTAACTATTCGACTATAGAAGACTTAGTGAAACTTAACTATCTAAGAGAGGGGAGAGGAGTATCCTTATATAGGTAATGAGTAGCGATAGTTAGAAGGTAAAAGAAAACCATCGAATCGCTATTAGTAAGCGATAATGTGAGTAGCTACGCTACCTAGTTATCTTACCTAGCTAAGCCACCTAGCTACGTAATCAGGTTACGTACTAAGCCTAGTTAGGTAAGAGGCCTAGATAGCGATATTCTACATATATAAATATATATAAATATATATAAATTTTAAGAAAATTATAAAGTTTTTATTAGTTTTTTTTAATTTAATTAATATTAAATTTAATCTATATTTACTTCTTAATAATAATAATTATTATAATTATAAATATACTTAACTATCTTAATTTTATTTTTATTTATTTATAAGTTTTAACTTATAATAGTAATATTTATTCTTTTAAAATTTATAAATACTATATCTAAATTTTATAAGTATTTTATAATAAAGTACTATATTTAAGAATTATTTTATCTTATTAATAGACTATCTTAAGTCTTCTTAATTTAGTATTTACTTAAAAATTTATTTTTATAGAATATAATGTATAAAATATATAAATTAAGTTATTAAATTTATTATTTTTTAAGATAAAATTAAATATTAATTATTATTAAGTTATAACTTACCTTTATAAACTTAATTAAATTATAATTAATATGGAATATCGCTATCTAGGCCTCTTACCTAATTAGGCTTAGCGCTAGGATACGTGACTTGATTACGTAGCTAGGTGGCTTAGCTAGGTAAGATAACTAGGTAGTCTAGTCACTCACATCATCGCTTACTAATAGTGATTTAATGAGTTTCTTTTATCTTCTAACTATCGCTACTCGTTATCTATATAAGGACACTCCTCTCCCCTCTCTTAGATAGTTAAGTTTCACTAAGTCTTCTATAGTTGAATAGTTAATACCTATCGGTTCGATCCTATCATGAGCCTATCTATTACCTATCTAGGTAATCCTCTGAGTCCTCAGAACAGCTACCATCTATTAGTTAGCTAGTAATCTATATTCTATCATCTACTAGTAGCCTCTCTAGGAGCCTTAACACGGACCCTCTACATCCTAGGCTACTTCAATAGGTTCCCCCTGGAGTTTTCATACACCAGTAGTAGAGTATTACGAACAGGCCTTTTAAGGGCCTATACTATGTAGGTAAGGGGAAAGTCACCTAAGGGCGCGAGGCTAAGAAGGGACATCTTACTCTAGGATACTCTATCACGTATAATAAGAGTATAGTAGAGTACTATAACGCGCTCTAAGATACTCTAACTAAGAACTATAGAGTATAATAAAGCACTACGAATCTCCTTAACTATATAATTATTAAACTCTTTATAGCTTTCCCTCGTAGTTAACTTCGTTTATAAATAATCGAGTTCCTCTTAGTTATTCGCTTTACTTATAGTTCCATATACTATACTCTTAGTTTCGTCTTAGGTTCTTCGTTCTACTACTATATCACTAAGTAAACTACTCGGGTTTACTACGGACACCTCACGTGTAAAGCGGCTCGTAATATAGAGCCCTCCCGTAACATCAATTTAAAGCCATAGATGACGTGCTCGGCACGCACGGGAACCGCTTCCCTACGCTACGGCGGAGACGCTCATCGTAATGAGATGTATGATGACACCTAGGATTATCTCGACAATCTTAGTCAGTGTTACTAACTCCGGGACCATCGTAGAGGATATGACGTCGCCTAGTGTTTAATGCCCCCTTCTGACATTCTCCTACTTCTATTTCGATCCCACCGTTCACACGCCCACGCCGTGGTTTCTCCTCTTTTATTCTCTCATCTCTACACAACTTCGTATATAAACCATCCAGCTCTGTCTCTTCAACTCTTTCCATTCTCTCGACCTTTTCGCCGCCTCTTTCTGTTCCTCTCTCCTTCTCCTCCTCCCTCGTCTCCGTCTTCGCATTCTACCAGCCAGGTGACCAACTCCGCGACACTGTCGATCGCCCATACCCACCCACTACGCACCACTTGAGAGCACTACACTAAGGGGATTTTAGCCGGGCACTGCCATTGACGATCAGCACTGATCTTCGATCACACCGGAAAAATAGACATAGAGAGAGGAGGGGGGATAGAATGGTAAGTATAGCCAAAATTTAGTGAAGGTGATAGAGCAGCAATGTCAAACGAGACGTTAATCTCTCTCATACTTGACTACATCACGAGGTTGGTTGGACGGATGTGTTGAATCCTGTTCTTCTCCTCCGCGTTTCCCGTCCGTAGCCAGCGTCGCTTGAGAGCCCGTCTCGTCTCGGTTCGCTACGTTGAAGTTCTCGACGTCGATCCTGGTTTTCGCGAGTGCAACAGCACGAGTGATGGATTTGCGCAGGAGGACGCGGACGCAAGCGGAGACGGAGGAATTGGTCGCCATTGCTCGACGGATTCGAGAGGCTTGCTTGAAGGCCAGTACGCTGGTGGGGTTTCCAAAGGTAAGTCGAGTCGCTCGCGACATCCATCCATCCATACCCGCGCCTATCACAGTCTCGTTTCATCGGCATCGCTCATCCCAGATTGGTTGTCGAGGGTGTAGGTAAGGGGTGAAGTTGAGGCTTATGCTCGCTTTCAGCAAGCCACTATCAACTGACATACATCTGAGACTTGGAGACTCGAAATAACGAGATAGCGAGCAACGGTCACCCAAGAAAAGGGTGGTCCTGGCATGAAAAGCAGAACTGACTATTCCAAATCTGACTAGGAGCGACGCCCGCTGCTGAGTAGGACACCTTTTCAGACAACTTTGACTGGCTGGTGGAACGGCTACGGGAGGACCCTCTTCAACGGCATCCTCGGGATCTACCTCCTCGGACAGTATGACTGCAAGCTTCCTGACGACCGAGGTAGCATGACTTGTACATCGACTCGAGTACCAAGGGAGCAAGAAGAGTGGAAGAATGGTCGCTAAGAGCGAGTACTTTATATAGAAATATGTCATCAGATGCAAGTGGATACCCTTTTCTTTCTACGACTAATGAGGTTAGCGCGGGACCTTATTACTTCAGCCTCGTGATCTCAGCCTTATGATCTCAGCCTTGTCAGCTCAGCCCTCGCAGTCTCATTTACCGATTGATATTTAGAAATACAGCTAACCTTCGCACAGCTCTCACGGATTGGTAAATATACCTGTCTCTTTTCATGTATTAGTCTATCGTCTTACCCTTTTATGGCATCTCTTTCTTCCTACCGGCAATCACCAAGGAGCTTGGATACACGTCGGCGACAGCACAGCTTTTGACGGGAAAGATTACAATCCTTGTTCGGAAGCTTCCCCGACTGCTCTTCCAATATGTTCACGACCATCGCGAATCGGGTTGACTTCCGACTGCATAAAGCGTTGAACCCCCAATGTTAGGGAGGGACATAATGGCATCTCTGCCTTGATTGACACTTCGATAAATGTCTCTTTCGGCCTGAGTCACTTTTTCTGGGACACAATTACTGCGAACGTTCCTATTCCACCACAACGGACCTAAGTTAAGTGCACCAAGGGGCCCCGAGCTCCTGAACAAGTACTTCGCGAGCCGAGTCGGCGCGGGCCGTGCGCCAGGTCTTCACACGCGCGCGCTCGAGCGTCCCCGTCATCGTCTTCTTTGATGAACTTGACGCCCCTGCTCCTATCCAGGGCTCATTTGATATCTCGCGAGCAACGGTGAGCGCGGTATGGGTTAGGTAAATATGTTGCAGCATGGAAACGGACGGAGGCGATTTCGACGAGACTTCAGGCTCTCGCACCTGCCCCTGCTATCAACCAGGCGAAGAATCATGGGAAAACTCAGGCGGCTCACCGTTCTGTCTCTCAGATCAACCCAGCTTAATTCCTCCGACCACTACGACTGAATATCAGCATAGCTGACCTCCTCTCCACATGCTGCACGGCAAGTCTCGTCTCCTGTAGCAATGGGGGAGGTTGACAGTGTCGCATTGGCCAGGCGATAATGAGCGGCAGTGGCTTTTCTCCAGACTGGAAGGCTTCATTACCAAGCCATTCCCCTGTTTTGCGACGGCGTTCAAGGATGATCTGATCTTGTACAGCAATGGTGAACCGGTCCCTCGTGACTCGAAAGTAGATTTGCATACAGCGACATCCACTCTTTCAGATGAGACGGGAATCTATCCGATTGAGGTGGAGGTTGTAGACTTGATTGAGGGACCGTAGGCGGCTGTGAAAGCCGTCCCTGTTCTTGTAGGTACTGCTGGTGCGCCTGTTGCATCTGCTTACGGGATTGTGGAAGTGGTGGTGGTGCTTGTGCCTGCTGCCTCGAGACCTTCGAAAGATCGACTCCTCTGTCCTTCCCCTTATCCTCGTCAGTCCTCACTTACAATACACACCGCAATTGTGTACTTGTGCGAGCCGGGTCTCTAATTCATCACGCGGCGTGGCGCATGAGCAGAGTTAGAGACGCACCCCCATGGGAGTCATTTGACCTGCGCGCAACGCGGTATATTATCAGCGTAGGTTCTCTCGCAGGGTGAAAATGGTCTCGGTTTGTCCTATCTTGTCTCGTCTCGAGGTGGAAGAAACACGACAGAGGATGGAAGAGGATGACTAGGGAGAGCTGGACGCCGGGGGTTTAGTCAGTGTCTCCCTGGACAGATGGATGATTGTGTTTGGTTTGGATTGATTAGGTGTTGCTCGGTTCACTTGGATGGATGGATAAACGGATAGCAGTGTGACGGTCATCTGCGACTCTTCTACATGTCCTTTTCAGCATCCGCGAGCATTCCGAGTCTTGGTGGTCACCGCAGTTCAGGTATTCTTGTTCTCGTTGTCGTTCTTGTTGTCGTTCTTGTTGTCGTTCTTGTTGTCGTTCTTGTTGTCGTTCTTGTTGTTCTTGTTGTACTTGTTGTTCTTGTTGTTCTTGTTGTTGCTGCTTTTCAATCTCCTCCGCGGGCTGCTGGAGTTGCATCGACGGCGCCGAGATCTCCATACCCAGGATAATTGACATAGGACATGGAGTATACCCATGGACGTGAGGATCGAGGACAAAAGGCTTTGTTCATGTGGAATGTGTGGTCGCTTACGGCGGCAGCAGCTGGATTGGAGCATTTCCAGAATGTGCTCTCACCACAGATGGTTTTGTGTCATCAACCAGATCGAAGAGAGCTTCATGCCTTGTTGTGCCTGTCCCAAGTCGAGGAATTAGTCCTTGCGTTCGTCTCTTTACTTCTCAACTCTCACCAGACTCTTTGACCGCGGCTGTGGAAAGACCTCAGCCGAAGCAATGAGAGGCTTATGGACTCAAGCTTCTCGACCCAGATTAAGGAGCTCTCGCTACCACTGTTCCGCAAACTCCATCTCCTCGACGCTTGTTCGAAAGACCACGACCGGACCTCCACGACTCGCCATGCCGGCAAGCATGTTCGAGACGTTGATGCACATATCCAACTTATGGAGGTTGGTCTTGCGCGTGCTTGCGTCGCCACTACTAGCATCGCAGAAGAAGGTTAAGGCGGCCAGGAAGATGTTGATCAGAGCACATTCGATTTAGTCGTCCAGAAAAGAGACGAAACGGTGCCCCCCAATTCAGTCCCAACCGTATTCCATTAACGCGTCGTCGTGTCGTACATGCAAACAACGGGCTAAGTAAGATAGCTCTTGTGATGTTTCGAATGGATTGGAACTCATTCATCTTCCTCTGCCTCTGCCGTCGTCGTCCACCGCGATATCGACCATTCGGCTATGCACCATGCCCTCGTTGATCTCGTCGACCACTCGGAAGGGAGCTCGACTTGGAGTCTGCAGAGCTATGAGGCCGATGATGGTACTGACTGCTCTTATACTACCCGACTGCCGGTGGCTGTCTGGGGGGCTCAATGGCTCTTGCTCCTAGAACTTGACGCTGATGTGGATGGCCTGGTTAGTAAAGTCCAACTCGTTCTCTATTCCGCTCTTCTCCTCGTTGTAATCAGGGGGATTTTCATGGGATGCCTCGTGCACCGTAACCTGCCTAGTACATCCGATGCGTATAACGGAATCGGAAAAGTGCGTAGAGTCTCGTCATCGCTTAAGGTTAAGCCCTCGGTCGTGGCGGGTAGGAATGGTTTGAGAAGTTCTAGTTTTATCAACTCCTGGATGTCTACGAGGGGCTTGAACCCGATAAAAGCCTCGAATCTGGACGGAGGGACGGCTATCTCGGGCTTGTGGTTGGGATCTGGGAACTGGTCCGGGTTGTCCTTGTGCACCTTCTCCGACAGTTTCTTATTCGGGTGAATCTGCAGACACGTGTCTGGTCGTGTTTATGTATGTACTCACGTACGTCGTACTCCAACAAATACGTACGAAAAGGCTGAGATGACCACAAATGTATCTCGTAGTAGAGGACGATGCCATCTCGTCAGTCTCTTCCATGCACCAGACTCACCGTACTTTGCCTTTCTTTTGTTGACGCGAGCCTGTGGAGTTGGAATCCATCTCAGCAACTGCCGACACGGTCATCATTCTCGATCCAGAATTCAACCCGCACCAGGACATGAAAGCACTTTCCCGCGCTCACCGCATCGGTCAGAAGAGCACTCACCGTTGGTGCTCGGGTGCGCGTTCGGCGGCGACACGGTGCGGCAGTCAATGTCCGACGACGAGGTGTTGCTTTGGCCGAGATCTTGCCGCATTGCCCATCGATGGGCCCATCTCACTATTCTGGACAATACGCCTCGCTCATTTACGCCATGAATTCGAGAGATGCCGCTGCTATGCCTCCGGAGACGGCACACTCGCGGTGCAGCAGGACCTGGAGCGTCCTTTGTACGAGACTCGCGTTGGCCTCGGCCGCCACCACGGGGTCTACGTGGTTCACTCGGTGCAAGGCTTGAGCAAGGGTCGAAGTCGTTCCTGGGATTCATTCACTCGATGGGTGAAGTGAGCGGGCTCGAGTTGAGGGAGCAGGGGACTGGTCGTTCAGCCTGCTTCGAAGACTATATGGCTGTGAGGGAAAGCACAACTCATTTCATCGATCGCGCATGGCACGTGATGGTGAACAGTAAGGAACATCCAGCCGAGACCTAAATTTCCGTGATTCGAGTTTTTCTTGAAAAGGAGTCAGCCATTCACTATCGCCGCTATGAGTTCCTCGCCTCTAAGGTAGTAGACTGCACGCGAGGTTTTTGGTGGCAGAGGGAAAGCAGCAGCGACGGAGCCCCGTTTTTCGTTGAAGCATCATGACATTGGTGGTATAACTCAAAGAGAAGAAGATCTCAGCGAAGAAGAAGCATGATTTGGGACCAAATCCATGGCCGCAACCACCTCGAAAGAGGAAGCTGTGCCGCACCAATCAGAAGGCCGCAATTTATCTGTGCATTGGATAGATAAATACTAACTAATCAAAAAAAGGTCCCGGCCTTGGCGGACCCCACCACGGCGTAAACGCTCAGCACTGAGCACCACTGAGCACCACTGAGCACCGCTAACCACTTACGGTTATATAAGGAGAAGACACTCCCTATGGGTATCTTCGTAGTTAACTTCGTTCACAAATAATCGAGTCCCTCTTAGTTATACGCTTTTCGCACAGTTCCGCACAATATACACTTGGTTTCGTCTCTGCCACACCGTTCCACTACTATATCACCCAGTAAACCACCTCGGGTTTGCTCGCGACACCTCACGTGTAAAGCGACTCGTGATATCACGGTCGCAGATCTAGTTGATGCGAACAGCCTCGACAGGCAATGAATTGATTGAATCTGCGACCGTGATATCTTACAGTACCGTCCAGGGAGGTAACGTGTCGACAAGTTCAACATTACTACCCAACACATGCAACCGTGGAATGGAAAATGAAAACACCTGTGTCGGAGGACCTGACACGTGTTTTGGGAGGGGTGATGTCACGGACCTGATCCTTTGGCAATAGTTTAGTGCCAACTGGAACCTGATCTCTTGGCACGTTGATCACGTGCCACTTGAGATATTGTTCACACAACAGAACCTCAACCTTTTCAGATCGTCCTTTGTACTGCAATTCATCAATTCATTGCCTATTGAGGCTGTTCGCATCGATTAGATCTGCGACCGTGATACCGAGGTTGGTCACGTATCCCCAACAAGGCGATCGATGCCGAGCATCGCGCTGACAACGGGGTGTTGATGACTTTGGCCTCTCCCCAATCACACTCTTTTGGCCCCCGGCTTGTCAGCGGAGACGTGGTGCGACAACAATCATCCTTCGCCTCCACTGTGAGAGTGAAGAAAGAGTAGCAACAACAACAGTCCTGCTAGTCAGCCGAGGCCCGACGAGTGGAGAAAGGTCAATAAAAACGTCGTTGTCGTTGTCGGCGATGCGGCACAAACGTGGCGAGTGTCCAAGTATGTGGAGCATTTGAGCTGTGTGAGCTGGCCGTTCAGAGCGAAATGTGGTTTGAATTAAGCTGCACTTCCATCCTTTGCATCCAATCTTTCCGTTCGGGCTCAATCCAGATTTGACGACGGCGATTCTAAGACCACGGCGTCCCTTACCGCGACTGCAGAAAATGAATCCTCCCCGTTTTGTCTTCCTTGGATCATTCTTTCAATCACGAAACCATGATATCCAATCCAAGCCGCAAGTCCAGACATTGCCAGTTGCAAATCCGACCTCCCTGTATCTATTGCGAAGCGAGAACAGAGCACAAAAAAGCCGTACGCGTATTCGAGGAACGGTAAATGTTTAGTCGACAAGACGGAGCTGACCAACAAGATCTGTCCTGTCCCACTTGGTCGTCATCTGCAATCACCCATGTCCTGGTCGTTATCTTCGTCGCTGTCCCAGCTTCGATCCATACCAGCCGAGTTCCATTATTGGCAATTTCCCGGACCAACATCAAAAGCAATGAGCAAGCATATGACAGCGCCCTAGAGGATGCAGCTTCCAGGGAGTTGCGCTTCCGTCTCCTCGCCCTCGCCTTGCCGCTCATGGGTGTGGGACGTGGTTCGGTCCCACCCAGTAACATCCAGGTCTAATGCCCTTCCCATCCCAGTTCCCACCAAGGCCCCCCTTCCACGATCATCTGGATCTCGCGAGAGGAGATACGCGAGCAACGGCTTCAATTCCTGCGCGGCAATGAATCTTCCATAGGCTCACAACAAGCCATCCGGTAGGCGAGTCTAAAGTGGCTCAGGCATTGTCGCTCACCTTCGGAGCCTTCGGGTCTATCTTTGTGAGAGACTCTTGCGCCCAACTGGTGCCTCCTGATGTCGATCAAACTGGACTTTTACGAGCATGACAATAGCCCTCTCCATGGCCTTGAGCTGCGCCTTGCCAGCCCTCCAACCACCGTTCCGGTCGAAAGACGTCGGCGTCGTCCCCAAACACCTTGCGGTCGCGGTGGACGCCCTATGGACTAACCGAAGCTGGGTTCGACAAGCCCCGTGGTCACGCCGGGGGTCCACTCTGATTGAAGCTGGCAAGTTTGTTGGGGGGTGTGCCCGGGCCAGGGCTTGCTCTGACACCGCCGAGCCCCAATCCTGATCCTGCACCGCCAACACTGCCGGGTTTCTTCACGGCCTTCTCCGACCTTCCATGACCGGTCTTTGCAGATGTTTAACAAGCCAATATCACACTAGTTGACACCCAGGGCCGCGGTGTGGATCGTATTACTCCAAAGGGGATAGTCGCTAATGGAAAAGAATACGAATGAGACTGGATCATCTATGCCACTGGCTTTGCGCTTGCTACGGATTGGTCTCACTGTTCGGTGCTCGGGACTACGGGCAGAAGCGGTCTGACCATCACGGAGAAGTGGCGTGATGGTGCGAAAACCCTCCCTGGCTGGACAACGCGAATGGGCACTTTGAGGACTGAGAGCCATACGGAGGACCCAAGTGAATCAAAATCCCAAAGCGTCATGGGGTTCGAGGAAGAGTCTAACCTGATGCGCCAGTATCTATATGGGACCTTCGTGCCCACGGTTTCCCAGCTTTTACACCATCGTCGGTGGAATCGACGAACATGTCGGCTCCGCGCCAGGTGCAGCAGCAGCACCCCTGCCACGCAGAACGTGTCGACCCTACTGTTCTTGCCAGAACTAGCCGAAGGTAGCGCTGGGTACGCGCCCTTGCTCTACCCTGACCTCACTTATGGTGACGAGCCATCCGATGACAACTTTCTCTTCTACGAGGGCAAGGTGCTGGACAACAACTCGACGCTGTTTCTCGGCCCGCTCGCCCTTCAAAGCCACACCTCGCTCATCTCATTCACAGTGCCCATCAACAACAACACCAGTCGCAAAAGAAGGATTCGTTGGTTTACATGGGATCTCTGACATCGGAGCTGTCAAATCGACGACAAAGGCAAAAGCCGCAAGCAAAGGCTCAGCAAACAAGGCAGAAAGGTCAAGTCTGCCAAAGCAAAACAAGACAAGGCCTTGGTTTCCCGTGCAAAGGAAACGAAGCCCCCCGTTGAAGAGGGTGCTTGCACACGTGGCTGATCCGACCATCTTGCTCAGTCTCTCCTATTGCTCACCTTCGACCCTCATGCTCGCCCACTCCTCCATCCTCGTGGCACCGACGCTCCCGCCCTGGTAGAACTCGATGCTCGGGGCATTCCACTTCAATCGACGGTTGGTGTGTATCGTTTCAAGACACAGAAAAATACCCTCGGATCTGTAAGCAGGAAGAGGAACAACATAATATTGGACATCTCTGGTCGTCACCACCACTACGCACCTTCCCTGCTGCATATCGCCAATCCCGTCTTTCACGCTAGCCACGCCCTCAATGCCGACCAAATGGCGACACTGTGGTGACGCCTCGTTTCCCACTCTGAGGCACCTGAGCTTCTCCAGCTGTTTGAAGGTGAATACAACGACTCGAGGGCGGCCTCATGTTACAATGCGCGACGACGGAAGCTTCTCAAGGGCAAGCTGAACGAGCTGAACGAGCGAGATGAATACTACAGGCTCAACAACAGCAGCACGACCGTGTACCCCACCGTGACGAGACGTGGCTGTGCGACCTGGGTCTTTTCGCCATCAACCAGTCGGGCAGCGCTCTGAAGGAGATTGATGGCGCGTCGAAGATCCCCGTCCGACACTTTCAGAGTCCTCTCAATGACGCCCTCTTCATTCCCAACCCACGTTGCTGCTGCTGCTGCTGCTGCGTCTCCAGTGCGGTCAGGGCCAGGTCTCTCGAACGAACCAATTCCTTTCTGCTCTGGCATTTACCGCCCTCCTACAAGCGACGTGGGAATTTCTATTGATCGGCTGTCGTGTTCGAACCCCCTACTCGGAGCTTGGGTCCAAGTGTCGTGCATGCCTTTTCCAGCCCGTTTAGCCCGATCTGGATTCTCAGAGGGATCCATTGCCATCATGAAATCGTCAATGTCCTTGATTTCCTGTTGTCCTCAACCAAGCCAACCAGTGGGTCTCCTTCGTTATCCAGAACCAGTTCTTGGCCTTCTCATACCCTGCACGTCCACGGTCACGATATCTTGGTTCCCGGGCACTGCTACTGGCACTTTCACCTCCGCGCAGCTGGGGACTTTACTCTTCCGAGAGACTGCTGGCAAATCGTCTCGTTCTATTACTTCACCACCGTGTTTTGCCGTCGCACCAAAATTAATCTCCGTCTCACGGTTCTGGAACAACATTCATGACTCCGGGTCTTTGGGTCTGTGTATGTTGGTGAAACAGCACGATATCTGCTCAACGCGCCATTTCACCCCGCTGGAGCGAGCACACAAGCTCCGATGTGTTGCCCTCCATCTTACATACTCATCTGAGGTCGTTCGCTCTACTACAGCACCCTTTTCCTTCTGATGGAGCTGTCTGAAAGCAATCAGACCGACTGCAAGTCGAACTATCGTCACGAATCTGCCAGCACACTGTGCTTTACGAGAGAGCTCGATGCTCTTCTCTGTGCACCACTACTTGCGATACGTCGTGTGGATCGTTGCCTCTGTCTTGGCACGTCAAATCCCGGCTGGCGTTCCGATACCCTTCTTACCACATTTCTGATAGCCAAAGGTTTCGAGGACGGGGAGGTGGGCTTCTTTATCTTCCGTACGTTGTTTGCTGGTCGAGGATTCGAGCCTTAAAGGGTTTGTACAAATCAAGTGGCCCATCCGCGACAGGGACACTGACAAGATGAAGGCCATTGGCAAAGTCATTCACCCAGATAGGATGAGGGCTTTGGATGGAGTCTCAGGATTCGAGACTACCTCTAGAACGAGACAGGACTCTATTCTCAATCAAGCCCTGGTTCCCCGAGAACAACCCGCGCTTGCAGTGTGAGAGTTGCATCCTGGAGTGATGACCAGCCATGTGTAATGACAGGTGCTAGCACCCCTTCACCCGAGGACCAGACCACCGTTGCGTCAGCCAGCTGCGCTAGTGTCTTCACCTCATGTGATCCACTTTCACGGGAGGAGAAGTCTCTATATTCCATGGCAGTCCGGAGCGGCCACAGCTGTGATTCTACGAGCCATCATACTACTCCTTACATCGATCTATCGCGTCTGTTGTACCGGCGAGCCTTGAGGGTAATGATGACAACATGACGAGGAAGAACGATGTGGAGAGGTCCATGGCCCAGGTGCGCCACTGCTGGTAGCTTCTTTCGGGGGGACGCTCCAGGGAAAATCCTACCAAGCTGGGCCAGACCCATGACTTCGGAGATGCGATTCCGCTCACACTCTATCCAGGTTTCCCGGGCCGCCGCTGGCGAAGTTGTATATGATCTGGCAAGTGGTGAAAGAAAGAGATACATACGCACGATACAAACTACATCAGAAGTATGGGAAGGTAGTGCGCACCGGCCCAAACGAACTCACCTTCTCCGATCTTGCCTCGATCAAAGACATCTATGGCCAGAGTACCCGACCTTGTCTGAAATCAGATTTCTTTTCTACCAGTGCTTAACACCTACCGGTACATCCTCAGTGTTCAGCGTCATTCGTTTCGATAGGCACGCTCGTACGTGTCGACAGATCCCATATGGTTTCTCCCAGCACGGAATCGCTCAACGACACGGCCAGATCTTGTACGACGTCGTCAGATACCTTGATGCCATTCAGTCGTGTATCCTTCCACGGAGATGAATGTCGCACACAGACAAACTTTTTGCGGTTGGTCCCCGGAATCGTGTAGGGATGCCTCTCGCTCGAGCACAACTTCTTCTGGCTGCTTTCAGCACTTTACCCAGCGATTTGATCTCAGGATCGATCCAAGGATGACAGACGGCATGATAGTTATGCGCGATGTTGGCGTCATGAGCCCCGTTGGGAAACAGCTGTGGGTCTCTGCGGTTCCCTGTCGATGATGGGTTCCCTTTGGAACCTTGGGATCATCAAACACGATTCGGCAATAACAAGCGCATGAGGCTGGAGCGATTATCGATGAAAAGACGTCAGCAAGCAAAGGCTCGCCTGCGGCCTGGCAGTGCTGAAAGCACCGCGGGGATACGAGCTGAGCACTGTTAGTATTCCATCGACCATTTCACGGCGAGTTCAGTAAAGATGTTTTCCTTTAGTGTGTCTACGGGTATTCAGCCTCGCGACCTTTTCTTCCAACAGGTGACGAAGAAGGTGGCTACAACACAATCGCCCATGCCTCGGCCACAAAAGAGAGAGTGGCCCACGGAGCTCTAGCATTTTCTCTAGGCGTTTGCAGTGCATTATCACGCCTTGCTGGTTGCCAGAGAGATATTTAAGCGTCATAAGCATCGTCAAGGCTTGGTAACTTACCACAAGAGCTATTGTTGATACCCGTTGCTTAGCTGGTAGAGACTGTTGGATAATATTCGACAGATTTCAAGAGCGGACGACTCTGACGAGGTTCACGGTTTCCACCGGAGATTACTCCGACTCAGCGACTTTCAGCAAGTAAAGGGGATTTTTGACTGACTGAAGCAACTGTTGAGACTCAGCCGTCTTTCATCCCGCCAACTAGGAACTCGTGGCACAGCCTGCACCTATGTTCTTCGCGACTATCACGCTGTACGCTTGAATTAATGAATTATAGTACGAAAGAGTCTAACTAGTGGTTATAGAGATAACGCGGTAGATAATGTTATATACTCAGCCTCGTATAGGGTAGGTAACCTCGTACGAGGTACCGTAACATTACCCCCCCGTAAAATCCGCTCTTCGTCCTCGAAGGCTTTATAATAACGTAACTTCGGTTACTAAGTTTTTAGTCCTATATCCTTTAACTACTTACTATTATTAAGTCGATCGATAACTTCTAAGTCTTAGTTATTATTACTATCGCTATCCTAGTACTTATAGTTAAAGGTTAAGCTTATATCTACTTAGTAGAGCCTTTATTACTCGTTAATCTCCCTTCTAAGTCTCTACATTAGCTTCCTAATTCTTATTAGTTAGGAGTTATACCTAACCGTAAGCTTTTTTATCTCGCTTTACTTTATCTCGCTTTACTTTATCTTAATCTTATATCTTCTACTAAAATCGTAATCCTTTAGTAGACTAGACTTCTAGGGATATTATTTATAAAAAGCCTTTACTAGCTTATCGTAATCTAGTAGTATTATATCCTAGAAGCGCTAGTTAGGAAGGCCCTCTCCTTTCTACTCTACCTTATATTAGAGGTCTCTATTTCGACCGTAAATCCGAGAGTCTACGGTATTCTATACTTTATATAACTCTTCTAGGTTTTCCTAACCTTCCCTCTATACTACGATAGATAGAGGTAGAATCTATTTCTACCTAGATAATATATCGGTCGCGGTAGGATATAATAAGAATATATAAAATATATTATAAACTTTTATCTTAACGAATAATTTAAGGCGGTAAATATAGGGATTAATTACCTCTAATATACGAAAAGATCTTAGATTCTTTAAGTTTAACTTCTTTAAGGATCTTTCTATTTAGATATTCTTTACGTTTAACTAAACTATATTACTAACTTTATACGCTAAAGAGGGTAACCTCTCTTACGCGGAATGTTTTTCATAATAAGCTTAAGTATAGACTATCTCTTCCCGGAGTTAGTTATATAACTCTACTATCTTTTCTATAAATATATCTACGGCGACTTTATTAACTAATACTTTAGTAATAAGTAGTAGAGAGTCTTAAACTAACTTAATACTAAACTTAAGTATAGTTCCGTAAAGAGTATAAAAAGACGAAACGTTAATAGTTTTCGAGATATAATTATTTACTATAAACTCTACTATTAGTAATTAATTAACTTAGTTATCTTAAAGATAATTATAATAAGCGCGAAGATATTATTCCATTATCTAGTTCGTATTTTTAGATTAATCGTCGGTCTTTAAGTAATATAACGTAGAAAGTTATCTCTTTACTTCTAGATATTCGTATAAGATTTTCTAGAATATTAAAACGAATTATAAGCCTTTATCTAATATAATAGTAACGGAAAGACTATATTAAGAGTAAATATATCGTAAAAATAATAAAGTAATATTTTTAGCGTTAATAGTCTAATAAGAGATATAGTATTTTTATTTAGAAAGATAGTTAGTTATCGTTATAATATTTAAGTATTCTACGCCGTTAATTTTACTTTAACTTTAAGGTATTTCTATAACGAAATTAATACTAATCTCGTATTATAACCCTTATAGAACTCTTAGCTATTATAAGCTCTCTAAGTATACGTTACGAAACGCCTTAGTTCTTCTATAGATATAATAATTACTTATAAACTATTTTACTAACTCTAGAAAATTAAGTTAGTAATATAACTAACTAATAGTAGCGAATGTTTTCTTAATTCCTAAATAGTCTACGATAGGAAGATTATAGTATATATATAGTACTTTAAGCTTTAACTCGTTATTATTTAGGATCTAGAGACGATTCTTATATTAGACGTAACTATTAACGATCGTATAATTAGCGAGAGAGATCTTTTTAGGAATCGCTTTCTATAATTTAGGGTCTATCTTAATATCTTTCCGTTAGTAAGCCTTCTAGATCCTCTTTAATATCTTATTACGCTCGTATACTTATACTACTATATCTAGAATAGATAATTTCTCGATAGTAACTACTATAAGCGCTAGAGCGTAAGCGTCTTTTAACCTTAATAGTTAAATTATACCTTCTCTAAGGTTATATAGTTTTAGTACGACTTAATATTAATATTATAAACGCGCGTTATCTTAATTATCTAGATTATCTTTAGATTATCTCGTAAGACTATTAGATTTCGTTCCTTATTTATCTAGATAATATTATACTTAGAATTAAAATTTAGATAGAAATTTACTCTAATAAACTTATCGATAGTTAAGTTACTTTATAGTTATAAAATATTCTAGAGTCTAG
Organism: Fonsecaea pedrosoi CBS 271.37; assembly: GCF_000835455.1. NCBI lineage: Eukaryota > Fungi > Ascomycota > Eurotiomycetes > Chaetothyriales > Herpotrichiellaceae > Fonsecaea > Fonsecaea pedrosoi. Next base: position 953,184 of record NW_013550610.1, read on the forward strand.
TAATCTAATAGAATCTTTATAGTCTTATTAAGATCTATACTAGTTAATTCTAGTCGTTATTCTTTAAATACTCTTATAATAGTTAAGAGCTCTTTATTATATATCTTATAATTATACTTAATAGAACTTATTTTCTTTAAGAAGAAGGCTACTAGATAAAGCTTTCTATTAGATTATATCTAAGATAGTATCTCTACTACTACTAGATTAGAAGTATTAACTTCTACTTAAGTCTCCGCCTCTAGATTAAAATGTCGAAGTATTAGAGTCTTAATAAATATTAATTTAAGTTTTTTAAATACTTCTTAATAGTATATAGTCTAAATAAAGAGGCGGTCTTTTCCTCCTTTTATTAAGTTTATAAGAGCGAAAGCGATTTAGTCGAACTTTTTAATAAATATTCGATAAAAGTTTATAAATTCTAAAAAGGATAATACGTCCCTTATAGACCGGAAAGTCTACTATTCTAAGATTATCGCTACTTTTATAAGATCTATATTAATATTATTAGAGAAAATAATTATATCTAGATACTTAACTTCTTAGATATAAAGCTCCGACTTATTAACGTTAATTTATAGACTAGCGTTTTATAATCTTTATAATACTTACTTTATATATCGTTTATATTCTTCTAAATTATCGCTAAAGATAAGAATATTATCTAGATAGATAGTATAGAAATCGTCTAAAATATCCTATAACGCCTTATTAATATAGCTCTAGAAGGTTAATAGTACGTTATAAAGTCTAAATAGTATAATTAAGTACTTAAACTAACTAAAGCGGATCGTAAAAGCTATTTTCTATTCTTCTTTATTAACTATACGAATCCGATTAAACGCCGCGATAATATTAAATTTCGTAAAATACTTAACTTTATAAAGTTTATCTAAGGTTTCGCGAATCTTTAGTATTAAATAATAATTCTTTATCGTAATCGCGTTAAGGACGCGATAATTAATATAAAATCTTAGACTTCTTCTAGATTTCTTTACTAAGATAACTAAGGATAAGATCGATAAGGTAGAGACTTAGATAAAATCCTTCTTAATTATCTTATTAATATATTTTTAAGTAACTTCTAATTCTTCTTAAGTTATTCTATAGAACTTTTAGTATAGTAATTAATTCTTATTATTATATATAAGCTTAATCTTATAATTAAGTCTAGAACGATAAGATAGAAGTCTATTTAACGTATAATAGTTAAAGATCTCGATTTATTTATAATAATCGATAAGAACTTTAGTCTTTAAGTTAGTAACTTTCTTTAGACTTATAAACTTCGTAAAGTTCTCTAGATTAATAACGTAATAGAATAAAGAATATAATATATAAGATTCTAAATCTTCGTAGTCTTACGGAGTATCGGACGACTATATTATCGTAGCTTTAGTTAACTTATTATCGTAGAGTTCGTTATAGAATTCTTAGATAGAGAGAAGTTAGACCGAAACGCCGTTAATTTATATTAATAGATTATATATAGATAATCCTTAAGTACTATATATAGTAATTAAATAGTCGTAAGAGAGATATCTACTATAATTAATTAGATTAAAGATAATTAATCGGAAACGGAAATTTAGGGCTATATTATATTTTAATAACTAATTTAACCTAAGGATAATAAGATAGCTTAGTTTAGGCGCTATATAATAGGAGAGAGTTTCCCTATATTAGTTAATAGAATACTTAAACTTAGCGTAATAAGAGAGAAATACCTTCTAGTTATCTACTATCTTTAGAGTCCTCTATTAAGGAAGCGGTTTTAAACTTATATAATAACGTTTAATAAATATTAAATCTATAAATATCGAAGTAACGCTTAAATTAATTATCGCTTTATATTTTACCTTACGATCGCTTAGAGATTTTCGTTTAGACGTAATACTATATTTTACTATAATATAGTTATATTTCTTAATATTTATAGACGAAATTTATAATATAGTAAGAGTAGATACGTCCTTACTTTTATCGCGCTTAGAAGGGGGACGTCCTAAGTTATTAGCGCTATAACTTAGAATAATTAGTTTTCTAAACTTAAGTTAGTAGTTATATTATTCTCTTCGTCTATATAATAGGCGTCTTAAGCTAAATTATTATCTCTATTAGTAGGATTTTCTACTTCGTCGTCGTAGGTAAAAAGAGTATTAATCTTATAGACTTTCTTCTACTTAACTTTCTTATACTTAGGACTCTTAGCGACGTAGTTAGATTTCTTATATATAAAGTATAAATTATTTATAATATAGCGTTTTTTCTCTAAGTCCGTTAAGATATTCCTCTTCTATTTATCTAAGTAAGGCTAATTATAATGCGCTAAGCTCTTCTTCTAAATCGGAGCGAAACGAAGGGTCTTAAAGTACTTAATTAGCTTTAGTAAATCCGTTTTTAGCGAAGGTTTATATATCGCCTTAAACTTAAGAGTTTTAGAGCGCGAATATTAATATTTCTATAATTTAATAACTCTCTCTTATAGTCGATACTCTTTAGCTAACTTAAGAAGTAAGTAGTATTTTTAACTCTAATAGATCTCCCTATATAAGCGGTAGTCTAGTTTCTTAAGGTATTCTTTAACTTAGTTAACTTCCGTCTTCTATATATAATAGACGAGAGTCTAGAATCTAGTAAAAAATTCGTTAAACTTCTAATCTTTCGCCTTTATTAGCGCGTTATATTTATCTTTAGCTTATTTCTTACGGTAGTAATCGTCGTACTATTAAGTTAATTAATTTAATATCTCTCTTACTATCTAAAAGGGATATACTTCTCTACTAGATATCTATAGTAGAACTAATTTTAAGGCTACGCCTTCTAGATAAGATAAAATATATCGGATAATTATAATTAGATTCTCTTCGTAATATTCTAATTTAATCTAAAGTTTTATAATTATAGTATTTAATTAGTCTTCGAACTTATTCTAGTCTAATCTATTAAACTTAACTAGATTTAAAGCCCTCGAAGCGCGATTACTTCTCCCTTAAGGTATCTCTCGTACTAGATCTTAAAGTCTATTATTAAGTAATAAGTTTATAATATTAGTTATTCTCGCCGTAAAGTAGGAAGCTAAGTAAGGAATAGAAGGCGGCTAATAATAGTCTAGTTAAGCGTAAGTATTACGAGGTTTATAATTTAAACCGTAGCGAGAAGTTAAGGCGCGTAAACTTTATTAAATAGATAGAGACTTAATACTATATAGATATAATCGATCCTTAATAGATATACGGAGTTAATTAGTATTAATTTCTTAAATTCGCTAATTTAGTATTATTACTTCGTCCTCTACGTAAGTCTTCTAGTCTTTAGCTATATCTATAAGAGTTCTATTCTCGTTTTCTAACCTCTAGATAATATATTTAGAATTTTCGACTTAAGTTACTAGGATATAGAAGCTCTAGTTAAGATATTTAAGGATACTCTTCTCGTTCTATAATTAAGTAATAAATTCGCGAATATATCTTAACTCTTTCTATATTCGCTTAAGTTCTTTCTAAACGGTCGATAATTCGTCTTTACGGATATTATATACTATCTACTTCCGTTAATAGAAGTTAATAACTTTTCTATAAATATCTAAGAGTTTAAGATATCGTAAATTAAGTACGCGAATAAGCTTAAAGATCGCTTTAGTACGTACTTATATTAAATCTAAGAATTCCGAACTAAACTTAAAGTTTAAATCTTTAAGTCTATCCTTATATCCTCTCTCTATATTTATAAGAACGAAGGTATTATTATCTTCCTTCTTCTATTTTAGTAGATAATCGAAGTTAAACTCTTTACCTTTTATTTTAAGAAGTTCTAGAGGAATCTTAAGGTACGTAAACGTAGATATTAGATTATAATCTTTATTTAAGCTCGTTTCCTTAGAGTCGCGATCTCTCTTATTTACTAGATCTTTCCCTTTATTCTAAGTCTCTAACTTAGGATCTATATAAATAGAGGTTTAACTCGTAGAAGGTCGACTAAGATTCTATATAATTAAGTTATACTAAGAATCGAGAGTTTAACTAGTAATAGCGACTAAGGAATTTTTAACGGTATTTTATAACTCGACTATTATTATCTACGAAGAGATTTAAGTATTATTCTATAGAGGGGGTCTTAAGCTATAATTATAGTTCTATATAAAGTTATAGCGTTATAATCTATCTATAGTTTAAGTACTATAACTATCCTCCTCTTCCTTAGTTATATATTCTTATCTAGCCCTTCTATAGTACTACGGTAGAGGAGGAGCGTTCGTAAGAGAGTTCGTAGTTCGATTTAAGGGTCGTCGGCTAAGGTACGACGGACTAAGTTAACCGTCGTCTATTTCTTTAAACTATAAGGTTTTTACCGATAGTAGTTATCTATCAGGCCCGTTACCTAACTAGAGGGTGAATGTATGTACTATAGGATTAATAATGATAGATAACTAGCCTATAGATAGAGATGTTAACGCTTGAAGAAGGCTTCAAGGTTGATAGGTATGACCCCTCTTACTATATACATGCGGTAAGCCAGCTACTTAGCTGGCGGCCTGACTCCTTAGTTAATGTTACGTGGAGTGTCCAGTATCACGTAGGTGTTCGTGACATTATCTAAGGAGTCTAGGTAACTTATATCTACGAGGTAACTAGCTAATTACTTAATTACTATAGAGGATCGAGTTCTTCCTTCTAAGTAAAGGTCGAAATCGGTCACTATAAACGAATTAAAATTTAAATTAATTAATTCTTCCTTCTAAGTAAAGGTCGAAGTTAATTATATAAGATTAATCGAGTAAATAAAGTAAACTAATCGGGCGTCCTTACTAAGTATAGTTTAGTAGCGATTAGGATCTTAAGGGCGCGTTATAGTTCTTTAAAGTAAAGGCTGAGAGGCGATATTAATAAAGGTACTATAAGATATTACGCTGTACGCTTAAATTAATGAATTATAGTACGAAAGAGTCTAACTAGTGGTTATAGAGATAACGCGGTAGATAATGTTATACACTCAGCCTCGTGTAGGGTAGGCAGCCTCGTGCGGGGTACCGTGACAGCGATAATGTCTTCGTCAGGCGTCGGCAGCGAGAACTGATTATACCGGTCAATCCCATTTCCTTTGTCATCCAGCGTCTCGCTACAATTCCCATGCTCACCCCATCCTCAGGCGATGACTTGGTTGTCCATGGTGAGGGTTTACAGGAGGTGCAGACAGGACTACAGACACTAGAGCACTACGACGAGAGTCTCTCTGCGAAAAACAAAACAATTCCGAGTCGCAGGAGACAAACGGGAGCTGGATGTCTTCAACAGGCCCCCACACCATGCTACGGGATCTCGGTGCGACAAGAAGACCGAATAGTGAAACTCAGACTGATGCTGGTGTTTCCATACAGCGAACGTGGCTTCCGAAGAAGATCTATCTACTCGTGACAGTTCATTGACCTGATCCTCCAATCCTGGTCCCAAGTTATCGCCAGCTCAAAAGAGCCTGACCCTGGCCAGTGTTTCCATGTAACGAACGTGTGAAGGTTTCCATCTACTCGTGACAGTTCATTGACCTGATCCTCCAATCCTGGGCCCTAAGTCATCCCCCTTGCCTGATTAGGAGATCAAGGGCAGAGTCCTCACCCGATTGATTGCGGTGGTGTCGAGCGAGGTCGAGGAGACATTTAGCTGACTCCGGGAATGTTGGGTTCGCTCGATGGCTTTGGGGGAGGATTGTTGGGTGGTGGTGGCATGGTGAAGTCGACCACGGTTTCCTGTTTTCAATCCGAGTTAGCACTTGGTATCTTACACACGAGGACAACTTGCAACTGGGATCGAGTTCTGGGGGGGAGGAAGGAACAAGATAAGAAATGGGCCATCGACACCACCTGCACGGCGTGGTCTGAGGTGATTGGGGAGCTCTTACCAATGAGTTTTGGACCGAAATCCAGGGAAGAGTGTGAAGGGGTGGGTTTAGGGAAGAATCGAGTGAGGCGAGTCAAGTGTGTGTGAGGGTTTGGAAAGAGTTCTGTATCTGGCGAGCTAACCTAGTAAGTAACAAGGAGGATAACTCTGAAGAGAGAGAGAGAGAGGGAAGAAGGAAGAAAACTCCCTCTCTTTCTCTTTCTCTTTATATCGTAACGCTCCTCTACAAGGCGTGCCCAGTGTCCTACCCTTTCTCCCTTTACCTTCCTCTTTCGTACACGTCATTCAGTCCTTTCGTGTGTTGTCCTTGCGCCTTGTACTACCTCTTTACCTTTCCCTTACGTACAGTGTGTCAGTTGTCAGGCTCCTGCATCACTGACACTGTCTGTCTCGTCCAACCAGGAAGCCGCATTCTGCCTGTGCATTGTCATACAAGTAAACTCAAGCAATCAGGAGGAAGCGTCAGTCTCGGCGCTGGTTGCACCCGAACTGAGCCTTCTCCTGCGTTCAACCCCATGACAAAGTGAGTTGTGTAAGTGATTGGTTGATTGAATATCTTGAGCAGGTTTTTTTGGTAGGCAACAGCGCCATCTCCGTGCCGCGTCTTCTCCCAAGCGGAGAGGGTACCCAAACCGCCCGGCACACCGCCGAAACCGCCCCCTCTCCTCGCTCCCTCCTGAGTCCCAGCAGTGGCGTTGATGGAGGCATTTCATCATCAAAATGATGTACGCCCAGGAGACACTACGATGGGGGCGGTGTACATCCAAGAGACACTACGAGGGGGGCTGTACGGTGGAGGAGTGTACACCTAGGAGACAGTAAGCTCACACACAAAGGGCGTCTTTCACGCTCGAAATATCATGAGCATGGACTAAGATGAAGAGGTTCGCAGGAGGCCCAGCCTTACGGCTTATTTGTATGGAATATGGGACGGAATGATTGGGATGGGCGTGCACTGGGACATTAGTTAAAGTTTTGGCGGGTGTCCCTATCACCTTCGAGGAGGACATCACCTCCTTCAAACCCGATACCGTTCGATCATCCCAAGAGACACTACGATGCGGGTGGCGTATACCTAGGGGCCACTGTACGATGGGGTGATGTACACCAAGGAGACGCCCGGGAGACACCATACGACGGGGTTGGTACACACCTAACGGGCACTGTACGATGGGGACGGTGTACACCCAGGAGATACTCGAGACCTTCGACCCCATGTTTCCGCGAGAGGCCTCGTCCATCTGGTTCTCCTGCACCGGTGCCAAAGAAGAAGGGAGATTGCAACTCCTCTCGATACGCGTGCGTTTATAAACAGTGCATACGATGACCTCGATTCTCTAGATTGTGTGATGCCAACACCGAGACTCCGATCCCGGAGATATAACCCCCTCCCTCCAACCGAAAATGTCGAATCGACCGTCAATTCTCACAACTCTTCAGTCTCATCCTGCGAGCTTTCATCGAGTCAACAATCTCCCAAACGTTTACACAGACAATCTCTAGAACGATCTCCGCGTCAGAATAAACGCCGTTTGTGTTCCTGCCGTACTCAAAGGCAACACTCACGGACGAGTTCTGGCCGCCACCACCCCCATTGTATAATGAGTGCCCCCTGGGATGACAATATACAATGACGATGGGTTAGATACTGGGAGGACACCAATCCTCTCCCACGATGATCGCACCCAGCACGCCGACTTTGCGATTCATGCCGCACCAGGCGGCGGAGGTGATGGTGGACGCAGTTATTTCATCTCCCCATCCTTAAATATTGCAGGACAGAGCAATCAATTCAGGTCTGAACAACCTAGCGCGCGCGTCGGGATTAGATGATGCAGTATTACAGCGACATGGACATGACTAGAAGCACTCATCAACTACGGCCTCAACCCTCAACTTCAGTTCAACCTTCACCTGCCGTGAACCGTGTGCGCGGTCCCCGAACACTGCGCACAACACATCACGGCACGATAGCAACCCACGCCGCAATTACGGAGTCCGGACGGGTCCCTTCCTCTCAAAATCAACCGAACTCATTGAGCGAGGTGGTCTCCTAGGTGTACATCATTTTCATTGTACAGTACCCCCGGGTGTCTCCTGGGTGTACATCATTTTCATTGTACATGTTCTCCTGGTCTCCCTGGAGCGTCTCCAACAGCCATATCATATGTAGACATCGTTCTGGCACATCGACCTGACCATGCTACCCCGATGAAGGAAATCGTCAAAGGCTTCATGAACTCAGGTGAATCTGTCATCTCAACCTTAAGTACTATTGGGGGAATCAGCTACTAGTGCACAGCCCGGACAAGGCTCCAGCAAGGCTGCCCTGCCCTGCACTCACTCAGACAGAGCGCAAGGTGAGCCGCAACGCCGCCATGTTATCCGATAGTACGCATGCTCTGCCCACGTATTCCGTATCTATCCCACTCACTCATGCCTTTCCCCTCGAGATGCTTTCGAAGGATGCTTCAACGCATCGTCGGTCGGACGAGACGCGCTTCTCCGGCCGCAAATCCAAAACACCCACCTATTCAGCAGATCCACAAACAGATCCGGCTCTTTAACGCTCCTGTTTTGTCTTCATGCGCCATTAACCATTTCCCTCGTTCGTGTGCTTCATGACTGTATGTCTCCGTCGTCGTTCTCGATTGCCGCCGCCGCTCCAATGGGTATTTCGTCAGAAAGAAGAACCTGCATCTCAAACCGGTCGTTCGTCATCTTGAGCTCATTGCCACTTCGTTCCCGCACCGTTTGTTCTTCCTGCAAATCCGCCGCAACGCATTCTAGGGGTGCCAATCTCGATCTCGCGCCGAGTTGGACGTGCCGAGGTCGGTGCAATCGCCCCGCGGGAAAAGCGCCTGATACACACCTTGAATCAATTTCTCTTCTGTCAGAACTTGTCCAGTATCTTTCTTTGCCCTGCAGGATTTTCTCCAGCGACTGGGCTTCCTCTCTCCTCTCATACCATCGAGTTCTGGAGGCAGGTCTTTTGATGGTGCATTGCCGCGTACGACGATGGCCATCTCGAACACTTGCATTGGAAAAAACATCGTCCCACAGATTTGAACAGGAGTAATCCGGACGTTATGTGTGACCTCTGCAAGTGCCTGTGGAGCGCTCTTTGGCTCATGGATTCGTATCGCAGGCAAGGCCCTGCGACGTGTAGGATCTCGTTTCGAATAGGGACATCCAAACGCGCGAGGCCACTCGAAGATGAGCTTTATCTTCGCCCTCCTCTTCTGTGGTGCGACAGGGATCCTCATCGCCTGAGATGTTCGAGGAGATCACAGAAGCAGCCCGACCGCGTTTGCTCGAACGCCGCGACGTCGGCGCGCAGAAGTGGCAGAGATTGAGGCACGATTTCGGCTCGTGATGGGGATCGGGATCGTGCTGGAGGGACTGGCTTCGTCGGTGTCCAAGGGCCGTAGTCCCACGATTGGTAGGTTTCCTTGGAGGATCGCCGCCGTCTATTATGCCTATCACAGGTCAAGGTCAAGCTGGATGGTCACTCATGTAGTTGGGTAGTTTACCAGCGTCTGTCCATGTCTGTATCTGTGGGTGAGGACAATGAGGCACTCTTGAGAGGGGACAGACTGGAATGGAGCACCAGGTGTCAAGCGAGTGGTTGAACAGGGCGCCGTGAGAAGTGGGTGGCACCGACTTCGGAATCTGTTGTTACACAAATGAGGGGCATCTCCTCCAGGCAACAACGCCCCCCTCCCACACTCACGAGGCCCTTCCCCCCCCTCCTCCAACGGGCCTCTTCCCTCTCTTTCTCCCAGGATCTTGAAAGCACATCATTACCATACAATCTTTTGAATAGTTTCCAAGACATTTTTTCAAGGCAATCTGATCCATCCGAGATACATTGTAACACTATGGCGGGCACCGAAGGTATGTATGAATGCCCCACGCCGGGTTTCCAAGGTGTGAGTGAATGTATCTGATCCAATTCTAGTAAAGAAGATCGAAATGGTGGAAGCGCTTCTTGACTGGTGCATAAAGCGCAAAGCTGCTCTCGAGGCTCAGTGGAGCGCCAGGATCTGGACTCACGCCCTGTCCGGGTTTGACACCCCTCAAGCGACTGAGATTCTTCAACAAGCGATCGTGAAGAACAACACGGCGCTTCAGGAGCAGCGCGACGCTGAGAAGAGGCTTCGAGATCTGAATGTTAAATCGCCTGATATATGAAGACATCGCTGTCTGGTCAGTCCATCAATCCCGACTGATTTTCGGAGGAAGGGCTTGTCGCTCGAAGGGCTTGAGGCAACGTGCGGTGGTGCACTTCCAGGGAACGCCCCCTAGAGCCTAGTTTTGGGTCCTTGTTCAACAGAGTAGGGACGATATTTGGGCCACCGTCACGGTGTGGTAAGCAGGGAGGCCGGAGCCGCCGTTGAGCCGGGCGCGAGATCATGCAGGACGGGAGAGAGAGAGGAAGGCGTCGAGATTCCGGTCATGAAACAGAAATTTCTCTAGCCGTACGAAGAATGAGCTATCACCTTGTTTGAACCCGTGGATCGGGTCGATTAGCGGATCTGGTTGTGTTCATAGTCTCTGCAAAGCTTGAGGTATCCAACTGCACCATCCCCACCGAGAATGTTCGCTTCAGGATGTGTGTAGTGGCTCGAATGCTCCCAGTGCCTCTCGGTCTGCCGCGAATGAGGTTTCCTCTCTTGTCGTATGCAGACTGGTCCACGTCAGGTCCCAAACTGCACAAGAACAAGTACAAGTACAAGTGCAAGTGCAAGTGCCGGGCGTGGGAAAAGTGCCCACACCGAGAACGCCATCCATACAAGTCAGAATAGGACGGTCGTACGTTAGATCCTCTCGCCACGGCCTTCGTCCATCAAGTCCGCTTGCTTCCTCAATAGCACGGGATCTGTGCTTTCCTGTAGCGTGAATTGATGGATCGGAAATAGCTCCAGCGGCGACTGGTTGGATGCATGCGGGAATCCTTCGTCGCCCTGTCTTGTTGTATCCCGCCCCGCCGAGCACTTGCTGCGCTTCACAGATTTGCAGCCGCTCCAAATCATATGTTCGGTTCGGCAGTGGTGGCCAAATACCCGAAGGACATGCAGAGCAGGAAAGAATCAAGTACATAAGTTGCATAAGTGGAATTGAGAAGACAGAGTAACGAGCACCCTTTTCCACCCTTTCTGCCGGCACCTCATCCCCGAGATCTGGCAAAGAGCGCGCGCGGTGCATGAAAGCAGCGAGCAATCATCAATTTGAGTTAGACAGGAGACAGGTACTACCAAGACGTACTTCTCTCGCCAACGTGCCGTAGTCGGTGAGGGAACAGAGTTGTTACCGCGCTGGGAGTCTTCGCGGAAAACAGGACGGTGATGATGGCGCTCTCCGTCCTTGTGCCTCCCATACCGGAGACACAACGCAAAAGCCTGAATCCAGTCCACCCAATCTTGGGGACGTGAGCCGCTGGCTTGTTGAGGCGCCTTGAAATTCAGCCGCCTTGACGTACTGACAGTGAAGACAGACCAGCACACCGCGAAAACAATGAATATCTTGGACGGGCGCAGCCACTTCCAGGACATTGAACAGTGGTCTGGGCCGTCTTGACCACCTCGAGCTTGGATCTTTCACTGAAGGACATCTCCTGACGTTGATGACGGTATGCTTCCAGGAACGGTCTAGACCAGTCCAAGCAAGGAATTCTCGAGAAAGGTTGTGTGGGTGCTGCCCTCGTCCTTGTTGCCAGGCCGTGGATCAGCTTTGTTACCGTCTTCTGAGAAGCCATGTTGGTGTGATGTCGAGGTGCCGCAACATGTGAGGGCAATATCACGACGCTAGAATGGGTCATGGAGTAGCAGATATGGAGATGGAGGACACAGCTTGCCACGGTGAATTCGATCCAATCTGATCATGAAATTCTTCTAGGTTTTCATGTCTCGCACTAAAGACGGAAAAAACACATACAGAAAACACAAACACATATGTACATGTGACTTTCATCAGCCCTTGCACGTTGATGTCGACACTATTGGGTGTTAGAAAATCTTCCGATTGTGCTTCTTCCTCCTCTGTCAGCTTGTCCGTGGACAGCAAATGGCTGGTTCGACACCATCGTCCTCGGCGTGTGCGCGACCATCATCTACTCTGGACGATGATCCCGTCGCGTTCCCTTTGGGTCCTTGGAACTCAAATGACATTGATACCCGCCCCGGATTGATGACAACTTTCGTTATGGTGCAGAGTCGAGGGGTGCTGAGGACGCCTCAGTCTTTGTGGGCATCAGAGGTGTAGGCGGCACTTGTACTTCCTTCCAGTGTACTATGGGAAACTTTTCGTTCTGGATCCCTTTTCCTTTTTCTCGAGGAGTCATCTCGACCGCAGCGCCGCAGTGCGCTCTGGGTGCCTTCCTCTACGCGGATCAGGTCCATTCTTGTTGCACCTCTCCAGGAGTTTGTCCAGGGGTGGCGATAATAGAATAGCGCTCAAAGACAGCCTGTAGATTGCTAAACCACGCCTTAAGCGCCACAGGAAGGGTACAAGTTGACACGCTGAATCCAGAAATTTAGGGTCAGGATGTCGCTGGATAACCGTGGTAATTAGCTAGTTATGTCCGACGCGTTCAGAGCCGCCGTTATCGCTGCTAATTACTCCTGCGAGCTTTTGAACACAAGAATAGCTGAGTGGGTGTCCTTGTGCCTCGAGGTCCAGTATCCATCTCTTCAAGGTTTCCACTTGTATATTGGAGAATTGCCATCATTCACTGTCCTTTCAATCTCTGTCCTTTCAACCTCTGCATTGAGTTGGTGGAGCCTGTGCGTCAGGTTTCTAGTAATGTGTTGCTGATATGCACTGTCACTCTCGTCAGCAAGGTCACTTGGCAGAGGAAGCATTAAACCTCACAGTTCCTAAGCCTTTTGGTATGTCCAGAAAGAAAGTGCCGTCTGGCCACACTCCATGATGGTTGCGGGGTCGAAGCCACAAAGGACGCTGGTCTTGAAGTCTTCGGGTGGATTTGGCAGATTGCGGACTGCATCGTGGGCTTTTGGTAGGGCGGTCTTATCTGGAATGCCTTATTAGAGATAGGCAGTACTCAGCGATAGATCGATTCCGTAGTAATAAGTACCCCTTCACGTATAGTAATGACAAAACTTGAAGCATGAGAGAAGGATGCGTCTCGGGTGCGAGGAACATACTTTTCTCCTTTAGTGTGTAAGTGGCCTAAAGTAGTTTAGGCCTATCCGGCTCGGTATCTTCCCAAGTGGTCTTTCACCCTCTTTTGCTGAAGGCCGCGTAGGAGTATGCTTCTCCTCCCTGAGTGTCACGCTCCTCTCGTGCCGTTTACTTCAGCTTCCTACTCTGTTTGTGATACGTGGGCGTTTGGTAGGGCGGTCTTGCAAACAGGACATCGACGCTGATTCCGGGGTGCTGTCGACAAGCCAGTCTTTTCAGCGCAGGGTATGCAAAAGATGTGACTGGGACGGATTAGAATGACAGCGAGAAGCAGAATGACTGTAGGAGGAACATACGCGCAAGTTGTAACAATTGCCTCCGCCGTGTCAGGAACGGCCTGTGTAGATAGGTAGAGGGCAGCGATAGGTAACAGGTAGGTATAGGTATTCCTTGATAGTATATCTTAGCTAAGACTCAAAGCGTGAGAGAAGGAAGCTTCCCACGGGCGGTGAGCTTGCGGTACTTAAATAATAAGGAGCTGTCTTGGTTGGTTATTGAGAGTGGGTTGGTTGAGTTGTTGCAACTCGTGTTGCGGGGACTTGCACGAGAAGAAATTTGACAACCACAAGGGAATCGCAGGTGCTGGCAGGTGTGGAAGGTGCATTGGTGGCTGCGGGGTGAGAGTCTCAAGTCCCCAATGAATTGAGTAGACAGGCGCAAACTTGTATCTGAACAATAGAGAACTCGGCAAACACGCTCTTGTCTCGAAGTATTATCCTAGAAAGATGTCATGTCACAGTGCCAATCGGTCGGGGTGATTCGTGGACCGATCTGGGTAAGTAGAGCATGAAAGGCGAGGAAATGAAAGGGGAGAAAACATGAAGCAATTATGTCTCATCCCGTCATGCATACAAGTACTTGTACAACTACGGTCGTGGCGAGATGGATCGTTCGAGGTGACTCAATGCCCAGGTGGACCATTGACTCGGCGCTCAAACTCTTCTTTTGTCGGCCTGCGACCTTCCCATGTGCTTGCCTTGGAGGCTCAGGCGCGGTCGGAGAAGGAATCGGCATTCGGGGCGGTCACTGCTGTTGCGGCCTGGCACGGCGAAATCGAGAGTCTCAGAAAAACACCAAAATGACAACCGGTATGCTCGATGGACAGGTCAACGCATAGATCATGTCGACCCGAATTGGGGTAATTGGCGGGCTTTTTCTTGATTTCGAGCGATCGGTCGAAGTTCAAGGTGCCGGAAGCACATACCGCTGCTTCGGTGACTGGTTCGGTAACTCTCAAGAACAAAGCGTCCAAAGTTCTGATGGGTCAAGGTGCCGTTGAAAGCCTGTTCACTCAGCTAAGACACCACCTCAGTCCCCGTTGATCTTGATAATGGGAGAAGGTGTCCATCCTTCTGCTCCGCCCAGGGACTGGGCTATCACTTCTTGTCCGGGTGTTCTGGTTGGAAAGCGTTCGAAAAGAGAGGAAGATGGTTGTTGCCACCTTTTCAATTTTGTCAATTTAAGGCTAGCGTGCCAAGGCATACTAATGAACGCCGTCGCGCACGGGCCCTTAAGTGTCGAAGCTGAATGTTATGGCACGTGCGGAGGCCGCGTGCATTGATTTGTCTTGGCACGCTAACCTTAAATTGACAAAATTGAAAAGGTGGCATCCTGTGAGCAGTCAAACCCACGATTTTCTCGTCCGCAACTCAAGCGAGGGAACCAACCGGATCATCGCGCGGAATTTCGTCTCAGGATCCAGAAGTCAGTCCAAGAATGCGAATTCTCAAAAACACGATCGGCAGAGCGTTTGGGCGCCACAACCCCAAGCACGACGGAGCATTTCAACCAACTAGGGAACCAGACCGCCAGCTGAAACCAGCTCTGCAGACCGTCGCCGTCCAGACTGAGAAATATGGAAAGGGTATCAGCGATCGCACGCACCCAAGGAGCTGTCGGTAGTGGCCGTGGCGTCCTTGACTGGGTGACCGCTCCGGGCAAGGCCAAATACAACGACGAGTTCTTTACACGATGATGGCCGACGACGTTAGGCGCCAGAATGCAGACACAAGAGTGCCAGTGGCATACGAATGGGAAGGGTAGGAATCTCTGGGCGAATTCGCGGACCACTGCCGCTTGTTGGCGAGCTGTTCTGAAGACCGAACGGTAAGAATTTGGCACAATTCCACCTCGATGGCGAATGAACTCGTTTCTAATTTGGAAATGCCCAGGGTCGACGAATTCTTCGACACGTCTACTTGTTATGTGAGACGACCGACCTGTACCACCTCCAGAGTACAGGAGCGAGAGGTCGGTGCGCGTGGTGATTTGCACGCCGCCGCCGCCGAGATGCTGCATCGCCGGAGAGACAGGGCCTGGTGACCAAATTGGCGGTGACCTCGACGCGGGACTGGTGTTGACGGCATCTCGAACTATCGGGCTTCTCACAGACGTCAGGCCCGTGGTCTCCTGCGCTGTTGCCGTTGCGTCGCTGGCATTGATGGTGACGGGCATGAGCCGTTCAGGTTTGACGGTCCCGACTGTTACAATTCCTTCCATCTGAGACGGCAGAGCCGACACGATGGATTTGATTTGTGAGTTGTGAGTTGTGCACTTTTCAACCGCAATGGTAGGCCTTTGCAGCATCTGCTGAAATGGAGACATTGGGGCTGCCTCAGTCACCAGGACCGAGTCGTCGAACACAGATCGATCCTCGGCAGCCCTAGACTTCTCGTCTCTAGACTCCGGCTCAAGACTGTCGACTCGAAACTCGACGCCACAACCAAATGGGTTCAGTCGGCGCCGACACCAAGACAGCTCCTACCACAAAGGTGGGTTTATTGGTCCCGCTCCGTTTGACGACGGAAATATACAATGCTCCCCCTTCCCATGTTGCTACTTATATTTCCTTCCTGTCTTTAGCCATTTGGGAAGCCCTTCAAGATCAAGTGGATGTCGATGGATCATCTGCCTTTTTTACCGGACCAGAGGTTCCCAATCTCAGAGGATTGCTAGCCGTGGCCGATATCGGGCGCACGCGTTCGGCCGTGCTAACATTCATGTGAAACGCGGTGCCGTGGACGCAGAAAGTATACCACCTTTGGGCCTCCAGACACGGCACAGCAGCTTCTCAATGCATGACTTGGATCCAACCTCTGACGGGACCCGAATTTGCAGAATCTCCTTGGATTTGTGCGCCAAGCGACTCGGTCTGGGTCAACAGAAAAGACACGCCGTCACTTACGCACCCTGGAGACAGAGTCCTTGTTTTGCCCATTCCCGCGTTCCAACCTGGCTTGGGTTCGAGCGAGAAGGCCAACCGAGGAGGCTTGATCCCTCCACCTTCATCCATGGCTGCATGATTGCTGTTAGGTGGCATTGACCCGCTGCCATTGTTGGACACCATTCAGCTTCTGGAACCGAGTCGTTTCGCGTTTGGCTCACCTGGGGCCATGGGATTGGTCTCAGGCTGCATGCAGCTTTGCTTACCCAAAAGTCTTTTTGACACAACTCAAACACTTTCCCTCGGCCGCTTGTCGTTCTCAGGCATTTCCATGCGGGTCATATCATGGTCCTACGAACACGACGCACGAGCGACGAAGTTGGACCGACGACAACAGGGAGACTCCGGAATCAGTAGCAAAGCTTGTCAAGTCGATTAGGACTGATGAGCTGCAAGTGTCCATGGAGACTTGTTCGAGGCCGCACATGCCCAATTCTGTGGAAAAGAAAACGACTCATTTACGGAGCCACCGGCGGGAAACTGGACACTCACGGTTTCTTTTTCGGCATTTACTTTCTCATTCATGGCTGTCATGTCAACAGACTCGTCGTCGGACTTGGCCTCGTCGTCATGCCCATGCTTCTTCCAGACCCTCGTTCCTGTCCGCCTCCACCACCTTGGTCACCTTGAGGGACTTGACCCCGCAGGTACTGGTGGCTACCCAGGGTACCTGATGTTCATGGCGCTGATCACCGACAGCTCCGACAGCTCCGAGTTGTCGTAGAAGCTTGTCCTTACGTGTCCATCACAGTACAGCGACGTGGTCATGGGGTTGAACACCAGTCCCGCGTCGAGGTCGGCGCCAACCATTATGTCCAATAATCTTGTGGCTAATGGCAGCGAGGACGACGATGATGACGAGTCTCATGGAACATATGAAGAACAAGCTCATTTTTCGCGCACCCCTATGCGGCCCGTGCTACTCGCGGTGCATTACTGTTCATGAGTGTCTCTGGAAAGGCTACGCGAAGAAGGCGACACATGGGAACCAGCAGAGCACATCACGCATGCATCCAAAGGAATGGAAGAATTCAGGGTATCGAGAGGTCAAAACACCCACAACGCACCTACAACACTCGCAGAACATCTTATCACTCGCTCTCGTCGTCCTCAGACATGAACTCGGTCCCCATTGGGCGAGTCCCTCCGAGGGTCGACAGGGGACACCTCAACATTGTCAGGCCAAGCAGGAAGAGAGATGTTGCCCCGAAAAATCAAGCAATGCGTTGTGCATACGCTTCGGGTACGTACACGTTGAGCTTGGACTTCGGTGAGGGTGCGGACCGTACGAAAAAGCATCAGGCTCGTCGCCTCGGCAGTCGACGCCAGGGCGTCCACAGCAACAGAAGAAGCGGAGGTCTTGCCGATAACTTGGTCGATGCCCATCAGGCACTGGTTGTCCGATCTCCAGACCCCCAGGCCGCTACAACGCTTGTATGAGGGCTCGTATCCCGGTCTTGCTTGCCCCGGACCGGTCATATTTTCACTTCAGGCTTTGATAATAGTCGATCAGGAGCCCTGTGGCTGACTGTTTCAATCCAGAGGCATATCGGCGCTCACCCAACGCCACGCGCCAGGAGTTTGGTATTATCTGGACATCAATCTACGGGCTCCTGTGTTGTTTATGGTGGCCGGAGTGCCCTGTCGTGTGGAGAGTCCTGGGGATCTCGATTCACATGCGTGCACACAGGGGAGGGCACCTCGCGGCACCCTGGCCTCCATCGTTCGCTTTTCTGTGATGCAAAGTCCACAATGTTATTCAATCTGAAGGGGCCTTTGGGACTTGTCGCCTGTCCTGAACACGAGGTGGAGACATGTCGAGGGCAGTCTGGCCCTTGAGGCGCTGGACAGTCGGTGAGGAAACCTTTCAAGTGGGAGCTTTCATCCTCGCCACCTTCGAGTGGACGCCGCGTCTACTTGGACATGCACTGCGCACTTTTTCCGATGCTTCGTCTCAATCATCCACCGAGGCTGTACAAGTCGCTTTGGACATCGCGACGAGCAATATTGATGCGCCCACTGGGAGTGTTTCCGGCTGCGTACGCATTCATGTCAATGACGATATCGATGACCGGCTTCCCGGATTTGTGGAATGTGGGTGGAACAAAGCACTGGCGTCGGATTGACAAAGAGAATGACATCCCTTCAATCGGGAGGCAGCCGAAATGGTGGCTTCTTTACCTGGTGGCCCTCACCCGACAACGATGAGTCCGAGACATTATACCTGGAACTCATTTTCGTCCGTTCCTTGATTTCCACTCACTCACGCTTCGCCCACATCTTGGCCTCGTCCTTTGATGCTATGTCGACCACACCGCTCAATCTGAGCGGCGGCATCAAACTCTGCGGCCTCGTTGATCCCGACGACCGTGAAGATATCGTCGCGACGACACCGACGAAAAAGAAGCGCCGCCTCCCGATATTCGCGACGGAGACTACAGATATCTCGAATCCTTTTACTATTGAAGGAGAGACGATCGTACGAAGCACTGACGTTAACTTCCACGTACGCCGGCACTGGATTCATCGGTCGAGGATTCGACGTGGCGAATGAGAACATCCAACGCGAGGTCAAGCTGACAATTCTGGGCTGCACTTCGGGGACGCCTTATGAGATACGATCGATCCAAGCCTGGGGCTCAGGGCTCAGGTCTTGGATGACTGACTACTCCATAATATCTGCTGCGTGGATAGCTATTTACGTCTGTTGGAATCCCACCCTCTCTCCATCTGCTGCCATGACGCTCGCTTTGCGACATCTGCCCTCGGCATCCGTCCCCGGTCGCCTGAATAGCTCGCTCAGCTTGTCTTCTCTCCACCCAGTGAGACCGCTCTCTGGCGACAGGGCCGGGCTGCAGACCCACGGAGCAGACATTTGAGAGAATTGCCCAACTGTTGCAATTCGCACGATCGTCGTGGCTGATCCGATCGAATTATCTGTGCACTATTGACACCCGTCCCTCGTATATATGTAGGAGCACATCTACTGTGGCCCTGCCCGCGATAACTCCTTCTGCATCCTCCCCATTTCGACTGCCTCACGGTGTAGACAAGCTTTCCGCGTTCTGCATGCCAATTCAGTCCACCAACGGTAGCGCAAACGCTGTCGCTTCTCCAACCCTCCCGCTAAAGTTTGCGTCGATCACCCGTCCGATCCATTACCCGGACGCCTCCCGCCATCGCAGAACCACGAAGAAGAAGCAACTAGTCAGTAGCTTTTGTCGGTTCTTTCCGGCAAGCTAGCTCTGAGCCGATGGTGAAAACCCTCTTTCGGTGGCGCTCTGCACATGCATGGGACATCCAGATCGCATCAATAGTCTTCTGTGGGGTCGGTTTCAGCAATGATACTCGGGCGTGCCCGTTATATCTTATATTGATTGCTCCCACTCTTGTTCTGACTCTTGTGGTGTCAACTCGATATTCAGCGTAAATCCCGCCTCAAAGACAACGCTCATCAGAGAGAAACTCGGTGACAACGTTGTCATTAATGACAGAAGGCTCAAAGATCCCACAGGGTTGTAAGTGGAATAACTTGATTGGTTGATTGATCGATCGATTGGCTGGTTGATCGATTGATTTGTAAGGAAATTGATCTAGCGAGCCTGCGGATTGGTGGTGTGCCGTGGTGGAAACTGTTCGGCTAAACTTCCCAATAGGGTTAGTGCGACCCGGGTCGATCCTTGCCGCCGGTATCAGATCCGATGGGTTTCTACGAATGGGACTGCGATCTTGATCTTCTGCGTTCTGTGGTCCTTGAGAGTACTACTGCCTGCCTCGCCTTTGCAGTTTTTTCTACAACCATCCTTCGTTCTCGTCTACTGGCTGAGCAGGTTCGGCGACCATCTCTTGCACAACCCCATCATACTTGCTGATAGAAGCATGACGACAATCCCCGAGCCGATTGAGGACGGAGGACTACAGGTATGGTTATCCACAGGTTTTTGGCTATAATGCTTTGGCTAACGTCAGTATAGTCCCCCCGAGATTCAGCCCTGGGAGACGAAGTGGACTCCTCAACAACTACTTTGGACTCTGCTGCCACAGATTACCGATACCAAAACGGCCGCTGGTACTACGCAGACGACGACCGATCCCTGTACCTCTTCCCCAACGACGAGACGGAGCAAGAGAGACTCGATCTCGATAACGCAGTGTGGAAGCTCACGTTGGGAGAAAAGATGTTTATGGCACCCATCGAGCAGCCACAGAAAATCTTGGATCTCGGCACGGGCACTGGCATCTGGGCGATTCAAGTAGCTGACCAGCACCCGGGGGCAGTTGTGACCGGTGTTGATATTAGCCCAATCCAACCCACGTTGGTTCCGCCAAACTGCAAATTCGAATATTTTGACTACAACCTTGACTGGAATTTTCACCCTCATGACTTCATCTTCTGTCGTCTGCCCCCTGGTGGTCTGCGAACGCCAGAGGCTCTCTTCCAGAAAGCCTTCAGACAGCTCCAGCCCGGTGGATGGCTTGAAATCCATGGAGTTTGTCTTCCCACGTCTGATGACGAGACGATTCCGCCAGACAGTGCACTTCACGGATGGATCAACCACATGAGCGAAGCTCTCGAGAGAGCAGACCGCGATCCGTCTTTGGAGCTCGGTCAAAAGTACGAAGACATCCTTCGGCGTGTGAGGTTCGATGGCATCGCCCGAATCGAATACAAAGTCCCGCAGAATGAATGGCCAAAGGATGGCTCTCTCAAAGAGTTGGGTAGATACAACTTGGAAAGTGTCGATATGGGCATTGAGGCATTCTCGATGCGTCCATTCACCGAATTCCTCGGGTGGACGCCAGAAGAGGTCAAAGTGAGTGAGGCGCTCGTTCGCCGGGAACTCCGCAACCGAGAAATTCATGCATATTGGCCACGGTAAGTGAGATTCCCCCGTGTGGCTTCATCACTGTTGTTGACCTCAGAAGGTTCGTTGTCTATGGGCAGAAGCCGGTCGCAGCATAAGGTCGACTCACAGCCTACGGTTCAGAATGGCGGGCGAAGAGAAGGGTGGCTCTGGGATTGCAATTCGAGGCCAAATGAGAGCTTTACATCATGCCCATCTCACTACCAGACTTGACGGACATGAAACTGAACAACTTGATGGAACAAATGATCAGGGGCTCGATTCTCCTACTGGAAGACATAGAACGTTCCAATCTCTTGTGCCATCAAGCCCAGGTCTCCAAACCATCCAAAGGTGTCACTGTTGGTGGATTGTTGAGCGCACTTGACGGGGTGGGCTCTTCATACCATCTCGCGATTGCAACCACAAATAACAAGGAGACGCTAGATGATGCCTTGATTCGGGATGGGCGTCTAGGTGAAATACTACGAACTTCTGCCCTCTACACCAGATCAAAGGAAGGCATACTTCAAGCACTTCTACGGCGAGACGAATGGACCGTCCAGGCAGAACAAGTTGCCTCAGTGACTACGGGACCACAAAAGGCTACCTCCCCGAGTCTATTGTGGGACAAACCTTGGGGGAAGCGGAACACATACTAATCTAATTTAGAATCAGCCCCCCCCTGTCCTAGTTCCGCAACGCTAGTCGGCACTGCCAGCCTCATCACTCCTTGGGCAGCCTTGATCCCTGCATCTTTTCCAAATTTGCCCCAACTGCCTTGCCTTTCCGGCGCGACCGTACATGGCCGTGTTTCACTTTCAAAAAGATGGGAAGTACAGCCTCACGTTATTTGCCCCTGTATACCGTTCCCCTGAACAACGCATACATGGTCGCAGCGTGACGCCCGTAACACGGTGAGTACGAGGCCGACGTGTACGCCCGGCAGAACAAACTGTTGAGACGCTAGCACTTGACAGAAGGGTCGCTGCGAATGCAGAAGGCGGTCTCACTGGGGGTCAGCCTCACTTTAGGCACAAACATTGACCGGCTGCGCCAGTTGCATGCCCGACGAGGGGCGCTGGCGCACGGTCATGGCCGGTTTGGCCTTCGGGTCAGGGCCTTGGTAGGAATGGCTTTTGCGAGCCTATTTGAGCCCTTTCAGTGTTGCCCTAACCCTCCTCAGGTAGGTTAGCCGAATAATTTCCATAACGGGCACACAACAAAATCCGCAGCCGCAGCGCAGCTTGATAGATGTCCTCCCCTCACAATCAATCAAGTTCTTCTACTGATATTCAGTAACTGAACCTCGACCTTCTCTCTGAACTTCAACCTCACCCTTCTCCAGCGTTCCTCTTGTCTCGAGCGACTCTCACCATGGGCAATTGCTTTTCTGCTGAAGCGGGACCGCATCAGAGCCCCCGGCATCATCCGGCCCCCCGGCCTCATCCCGCACAGGATGGGATTGCGAAAGGGAAGAAAGCGATCCCATCGTCGTCAAAAGGGCCACAAGGATCAGTCCTGTCGGATGGGAACGATGTCACGCTCACCTCCACCGACGGCCAGCCTCCGGAATACAGCTCCGAGACAATGCATGCTCACATCCTTCAAATGTATGAAGCCGTCAACGATCAGATCGATTTATCGAGCCTGAAAACGTTCAATACGGTCCTCTGCGTCGATGACAACGCTCGAGCCACCCCCAAGCAACAGAATGCCACCAAAATGATGACCTGGCTTATTATGTGCCTGCTCCAAGCGATTGGCGCACCGGTCCAGCTGACCTTCATGGATTACCACAAGCCCGAAATGAGGTCCGCTTCTGCCGTGGAACAGGAGGCCGCGACCATATTGAGCAAACTCTTTGTGCAGGAAGAAGCGGGCGATGTCATCGCCGAGATTCGGAAGAAAGACAACTTCAGCAGGTGGCTCAAGGACAAAGGCCTGTATGATCGTCTGGACTCGATCATGGAGAGGGAGGCCATGGGAGACCGCCACCAGAAGATGCTGACAGACATACGCAAATTGCGGTCTGAATTGTCAGAACCGTGGAAAGTGAAGAATTGGTCTTTCGACAGGGTCGTGGAGACATACAATGCCGCCACCGACTTCGTTGCGAGACAGCCGTTGATTGTCAGCGGCCTCAGCTATGCTCTTGTCGGATTGGTCAAGCAGCAGATTCAGAAGCACGCCGCACGAGTAGTCGATGCCACCGAGACGGTCAGCAAGCACAAATTCATCGTGGTGACCACCACCGGGATCAGCGAGACCGGGTACAACAACGTCAAGACCGAATTGAACAGAGTGAGAGGGGGTGACACCGAGTTCAGTATCACGACCGTCTATCTCCACGACGACAAGCTGGACGACACGGTCAAGTCATTCCAGCAGAAGCTCGACGACCAAAATCAACAAGGGAAGGATATCTATGACGCCGTCTTCTTCGGTACATCGGACCTCTTGGAGTACGGTCCTCCATGGGAACTCCTGGCAAAGATCCTGGCCGGTCACGATCCCAAGTGGGATAGGCTCAAGATCAAAAAGCAGGAGTATGGTAGCGGTCGGCGATCCTATCCGGGTGGTGTGGTCCTGCCTTCTGTCGCCGACGTTCGACATCATTTGGGTGTCTAGACAGACAGGTTCCAGACGTATGCACGCCTCAATGTCGAGTGGTACTCCTCCCCCCTCCATCTGGCTCGATGGTTCCAAACATGAGCGGCCAACATGCATACCCGCTGATTATCACCGATGAAGGAATATCGGAGCGTGTTTCTTTTGTTCCAAGGCGATGGCAATGGTAGTTTGGTATCTCATTAGTGAACTGAGTTTGTAGTGGTATGCTAGGCACGTTTCAATCCTGTGATGTGATTCAAGGCTGACCGTGGATGTTCATTTCCATCTTTCACCCGTTCATTCACGCCCTCGTTCTTACTCGCTGTCTGTCCACCTTTGAGTAGAAACTTTTCCATCTTTCACCCGTTCATTCACGCCCTCGTTCGCTGTCTGTCCACCTTTGGAGCGGGAACTTTACCCTTGAGACGTCCCTCTTTGTCACGGAAATGTGTATTCCCTTGCAACCGAAGGGGAAAGATCGGAAACGAGTCTGGTCAGTTCCTCACCCAAGCCGGTGCAGACGCTCTCTCCATGGCCCACGTGCAACCTTTGGGTGACATGTGAACCTTTCTCCATGGCCCTCGGTGCACCTCGTGGGTGACATGTGAATCTTCCTTCGCCCGAGATCCTCGGTGGGCGGCGCGCGTGCGAGAGAGACAGAGAGAGAGAGAGAGAGAGGACGAAGGGCGAACACTCCCTCTCTCTCTCCTCACAGCGCTCCACCGCTACGCTCCACTCACCGCAAGGGATGCCCATTGTCTGACTCCTCTCCTTTTACCTCCCTCTTTTGTCCACGTCATCCGTCCGTTGCGAAAGTTTCCCTTTCACCTTTTGTTTCCTTTGTTTCCTTTGTTTCTCTCCCTTGCGTACGGTGGAGAACTCTCAGCTGTCAGTTGTGGGGATTCTGAATCCTTCGCGTGCGTCTTGGCCAATTAGCAGGCCGTAATTTAGTTGAATACTTTTCCAGGCAGATTCAACCAGTCAGGAGGCCTCAATTTCTCTGTATACTTTCCAGGCGCATTCAACCAATCAGGAGGGTTTAACTTCACCGAAAACCTTCCTGGCAGAATTCAGCCAACCAGCAGGCTGTAACCTAAATGTATATACTTTCCAGGCCAATTTAACAAATCAAGAGGTGGAGTTCGTCTTGGCGCTGGTCCACCAGAACCGCGCCTTCTCCTCCATCACAGTTCTCATCACAAGTTCTCATCACGGAGGACCAGTCTCACCCGATTCAAAGGCGAGTTCCCATTCTCATGATCAATCTCGCCTGCTGTATGATCTCAGTATGAGGAATTGACAGCCGTGGTGAACTTGCAAGGCGTCAGTGACTACCATTTCAGGGGGGCAACAGGGCAGGCTGAGGCATCCGGCCAAACGTGCACGGGGCAAAAGGCCACCAAGCGCCCCCTCCCCCGTTCAGCCCCCCGCGGATTGCCTTCAATGGCCCCACCGAGCTGAAACCGATGCAACAAAGGATGACGCCCCGCCCAACCTCCACAGAAGCAAGGGAGAGCGAACTATTGAGCGCTAAGGTCGATCAATGACGGGGGGCTGCGCACGTGCCCATCATTGTCGGAGCAGGCGGTCTGATCTGCCCACATGTCATGCATGACTGTCAGAGCAGGCGGTCCTGCGTACGGGCGTGGTTTTGCGCACATGTCATCATCATGACGCCTTGTTAACACATGCAGGCGGCTGCGCACGGGCCCTTAACTGTCGGAGCTGAACGTTATGGCCCGTGCGCAGACCCCCGTGCATTTGATCAAATTTGGCACGTCAAAACCATAAATCGAGGCAAAAGAAAAAGGTGGCATCAGCCCCCCGGCGGACGGGCCCCTTTCCTCTCTTTTCGAACCATTTCGATGACCATGTCCGCCATGGACGTGCAGGCAGAAACCGTGCAATTCCTTGTCCGCTTGTCTGAAGTACTCTCGGTCGACCATTTATGCCGATTTCGGGATCTTCTCGATGCCAAAATCACCATCTTGAAGGCCAGTCAAGGCGAACACGCCGCCTCGGACGCCCGCGGTGAGGCCTCGTCTTCGTCGAATCCACCTCCTGCTCCGGCGGAGGCTCTTCCTCCATGTGCGCCGACGACATCAGCAGCACCAGCTCCAGCTCCAGCTCCTGCGCCTACACCACCACCACCACCACCACCAGCTCTAGCTCCAGCAGCAGCACCACCACCACCACCAGCTCTAGCTCAACCACCACCACCAGCTCCAGCAGCTCCAGCTTCAGTACCACCACCACCAGCTCCAGCTTCAGTACCACCACCACCAGCTCCAGCTTCAGTACCACCACCACCAGCTCCGCCTCCAGTACCAGCTCCAACACCACGACGACGACCACCACGACGACCACCAGCTCCAGCTCCAGTACCAGCTTCAGTACCACCACCACCACCACCACCAGCTCCAGCTCCAGCTCCAGAACTAGCTCTAGTACTAGCTCTAGTACTAGCTCTAGCAGCTCGAGAGGCTGAAGGATGTGGGCAGAGGGATGTCGAATCTCAGCCTGACGGTCCGTCTATACTCTCACAGGATGGAGACGTCGAGATGGCAGCGGATTGTGGCCCTGTTCAACCGAGGACAGAACCTCCGTGTGTCCCTACATCGCCACTCGAGAGGTCTCCAGCACCTCTCGCAACTGACCCTGCCTTGCCGTTGTCGGATAGCTATCCGACACCTCCCGCGACAGGACCTACCTTGCCCCTGTTGGATAGACGTCCAACACCATCCGCAACTGCAGCTGGCTTGCCGCTTGAGAGCTCTCCGACACCTCTCGCAACTGC
Organism: Fonsecaea pedrosoi CBS 271.37; assembly: GCF_000835455.1. Taxonomy (NCBI): domain Eukaryota; kingdom Fungi; phylum Ascomycota; class Eurotiomycetes; order Chaetothyriales; family Herpotrichiellaceae; genus Fonsecaea; species Fonsecaea pedrosoi. Next base: position 979,758 of record NW_013550610.1, read on the forward strand.
AGCTGGCTTACCACTTGAGAGATCTCCGACGCCCTCTACAATTATACTTGGCTCACCACGTGAGAGCTCTCCAACAGCTCCCGCAGCTACAGATGGCTTACCACTTGAAAGCTCTGAAGCACCTCCCGCAACTACAGATGGCTTACCACTTGAAAGCTCTCCAACAGCTCCCGCAATCGGACCTGCCTTGTCGCCCTCTCCTCTGCCCGCGGCCGACTCTAGCGAGAGCAGTGGCCGCCCCAGGGGCACTGGCACTACCAATGGGCCTTCTCCAGTTCCCCAAAGAGCAGATTCCCCAAGCCTGAAGCGTCATGCATGCGATTCCTCTCGGCCGCCAGCGAAGAGAGCCAGAACAGCACCCCTCCAGGATTCTGCCCCGGAAGGTATCCCTGCAGAGTCCTTGGCCGCTGCTATCTTCAGCAAGCCGGCAATCGAACAATTCCTAGGCCTGGTCAGAAGCCGAAGGAACCCATGTTCTGATTTGGTCATTGGGGATCCTGATGATCCTACCGGGCAGATTTCGAGGTGTCTCACAGGAATTGACAACGCCAAATGTGACAAAAACCTCAAGCAATTCTTGACGCGACTCTATGAGCTGTATCTCTCCAGAGCGGTTGCCAACCTCTTGAGCGGTCGACTTCGATTGGACCCGAATGTTATCGGACGGATTTGGGAAACTCTTGGATGGTCTTACTCCAAATACCGTCGGCATCTTAACAGTGGCAAGCACTGGGAAGAAATCTGCGGGAAGTACGATGGCCTTCTGTGCTTCATTCCACTCGCTAGGGCGAGCAGCCGACAGAACCAAGGACTGACAGACGACGAATTTGCAATCTTCGATTCCCAACACTATTCAAAGATGAGTGAGGACGATATCAAAATCTTCCACGCACAGCTTGATCAAGAGGCCATGACAGCCTTGATCTGTCGCGCGGGAAAAGCATTCCAGGAGTCTCTCGACAGTGACAAGATGGACGTTGAGTTCTGCTTTGAGGGTCGACCGTTTCCGCCATACACCAAGGTCACCATGGATGTGCTCGAGCGACTACAGCCATTTCCATCTCTCGAGGAAAACCACTACGATGCATCTGAATACCCCGACTGGGAGAGGCCGCTTGGATGGCCCGAAGAGCTGCCCTGGCCAACCAACCCCATGTCACTCGATCCCGACGGTGTCCAATGTGACCTCTGTACGGAACGCGATTGTCGTTGCATCGAATCCATCCAAGGATCCACAGCCCGGATCAAGTCCTACGCGGGTAAAGGACGTGGTCTCCAAGCGAATGGGCCCAATGGACAATTGGCGTACCGAGAGGGGGCCCTACTCGGTCAGCTCACCGGCGAAATCCAACCAGAGGGTACTCCACCACCAGGAGACTACATTTTCATCCTTGTGAGAGGTGACATCACCGACACTGAAGATCCAGAACCGACCGTCGGCCAGCTCAATAGCGCCAGGATGGGGGGCGTTTTCAGGCTGGTCAGCCACTCCTGCAAGCCTTGTACTCGCTTTCGCCAGATGCGCGTCTCTGGCCTGATGAGGGTCGTTATTGAAGCCACCAGAGATATCCGCGCCGGGGAGGAGATTACTGCGAGCTACGGGAGTAGCTACTTTCCAAAGGGACAATGTCGCTGCGAAGAATGCCAGACACCGCTTCTCCCCTGGCAAGCCCAAGGCTCTCGTCAACAGCTGGGCAGCCTTTTGAACCCTGCGGCTGAGATTCTCGATGCCTTTGCCAAAAGTCTGGTGGGCTGGGACAAGACTGACCTGAAGAGGGCGATCCTTCAACGATCGTGGTCGGTCCTGGGCCATGTTTCTCCAGATTGCGCCCAAATCTGGCGAGCGGCGAACATTGGCCTGCCCCAGTTTGTGAGGCCGGCTCAATGCTGGGGTGCGTCTCCAAATCTGGACAAACTCTGGCAGCAAATACGGACAGTGGTCAAGTCGAGACCGGAGAAGTACTCGGGGTATGATGGCTCATTCAGCGGCGACGACCATTCACTCGCCACCTTTTTCACAATGACGAACCCGGATATCTCCAAACCGCAAAGCTTCCTCCACAACATCCCCGTCGAATTGGCTCCGGGGCAGCGTATGAAAGTCCCCAAGGAGCTATTCACGAAATACAGACCGATCGCAGCGGATCATCCGATGGCCTGTAATGTCACTCCGACCGGCAGCGTCTTCAGCCCTCACCTCGACACCAATCGAGACGGGCTCATCGCGGTATTCGGAAACTGCACCAAGTTGATCGCCTGTTGGCCCGCCAGCGCCGAAAATATCGAGTTTCTCCTCAAGACCGAGAAGATGAAGCCTTGGGAAGCCTTTAGATACCTGGTGACGAAACTCTCGGGTGGAATTCTTTTGCGTCTCACGATGGAGAACGCTCTGTTAATGCTCGCGGGCACGATTCACGGGACAATCACCATCGAGGGTGGCGTCTTGATCGGCATCAACACGAATTCGGTTGGGAGCCTCGTCGGAGCCATGGTCAGCGTCACGTACGAACTGCGGAACAACCTGTTGCCCGACGAGGACATACCTGGGCTTCTCGAACCTTTTGTCCCCCTCCTGGACGACAAGGCGTTGAAACGGTTGCAGAACGACCGGAGACACGTGGAACAGGAACTCTTGCGTGAATGGCCGGCCGCGTTTGATGCTTTGCTGTCGAGGCTCTCCCGCGTGCAGGATCCAGAGGTCTTGGAAGAAATCGTGGGAAAAGTCAAATCGACGTTCAAGCTTCTGAAATTCAGGTTGGCGAACATGGCTCGGGACAACGATTTGCCGACAGGAACTTGTTGTGGAGTGGTCAACGATGCGACACATTTCATCTCTGTCCACCTCGATGAAAAGAGATTCCCCGGCGGCGACGGCGAATGATTTGTCCCTCACAGGACGGCGAGCCTCTCTTTATCTATTTTTCTCGTCTACGTTTCTCTGCTTCTATTGTTATTTCTTGCTTCTATTGTTGTTGCATGCTTCTTTCTATTGCTATATCTCTCAAACTTCCGGGTGACCTGATGTGGTGATTTCACCACACACTTTGTGTCTGGGCAGGTGGTATGTGGTTTAATCACTGACAAAGGCAGCACGGACTCCGTCCATGGACGTGTGACTTGACCGTTCTCTCTGAGTCCTCGTCAAAGGCCGCTAATTCTTTCGTCAGACATTGGGGAGGTCTACGACGCATGTCTGCATGCGAGGAGGGGGGGCTTGGAATCAACCGTGGCACGGATTTTGGAAATTGGAGGAGGACTTACTTGACTTTGGTTACGGGCGGAACAGTCGCCCTTTCCATATATTTATCGAACCCAGCTATGCGAACCCAGGCGCAAATGCACACGAGCTTTTTGATTACTGCAGAGTATCTAGAATCTATCAATCTATATCTATCTATCGTCTCTCTCTCTCTCTCTCTCTTATTCTCTTCCTGACCTGTCCTGGCTGTTTTCCGCCTCGATCCTCTTCCGTTTCCTATGGGGTAAGCATTGGAGCCCACGACTTGGCAAAGTCCTCCTGTATCGAAATGGTGAAGTCCCAGTAACCACTTACCCGAGCCACCGTGCGGAATACAGAAAGAGGTGAGGATGACGTGGTCTTCGTCATCCAACGGAGGAAGGGTTTCTTACCATTACATGCCGAACCTAACGACCGTCCTGGCCGCCGAAATGCCGAGATAAAAGTGTTGGTTGATTGAATTGCAGTACGAAGGACTATCTGAAAAGGTCGAGGTTCTGTTGTTGTGAACAAGATCTCAAGTGGCACGTGATCAACGTGCCAAGGGACCAGTGTTAGAAACGGCCTTACATGCGACCCCGGAGCGAGATGCCTAAGAGAAGGTCTGCCGAGCAGGGCGGCTTGGCAGGGAGCATGAGCACAGGTAACAGGTATAGGGTCACGTGGCGGCACGTGACTTTCGGGAAAGGAAAAATACGAACCCTGATGACATGTCGGACTGGGGCATACCCAATATACCAACATACCATCCTCAGTTACCTATTCGGGACAGCCTCGCAACTATATAGCTGCGCTCACCGCCTTTCCACAGTTACACTCTCTGGTAGCCAACTCGTGACATCTACTTCACGATGGCTGTTCTGAAGTCACTTGACTATATTCATACCTTGCGTACTCTCGGCCCAGCTCATGCAATAAAAGGGTCTGTGACTGTGGGAAACTCAACACCATTGAGCCATACAGGAAGCAGCTCTGACAACCCAGGTCCGTGACAGACCATCGCTCTCCTGGCTATTTATTATTCGGCATTGCCTCAGAGGTCCAGACACTTACCGAACAAAGGCTCTGGCAAGATGGTTGCAGACAATGGCTTCGATTCGAGCCCATTGTCAGGGCTATATACAGCAGCCAACTAATCGATCCTATTCCCACCAGTTCTATCCGTCCTTATGCACACCGACCGGCATTCTCGTCTTATACCCCGTATCGGTAAACTACCACCGTGTTGCTGGCTGTTCGCCACAGGCAGGCCATCGAAGACGAGATCTGGACATTTCTTTTCCACCCCTGCACCTCCTCCTTCTGAGAAGGTGGAGGGAGCCATGGTCCTCGCAGACGGGGTGGCGTGGTCTGTATCGACGAATTCGACAAGCCATGGATGGCTAATGGATGGCTACCGGAAATGGGCCTCACGTTCGTCCTGCCACAGAGCACCACCCGCAGGTCCCAAACACTCATCAGGAATTACCTTCGTGCTGTGTATTGGGCGAGATGTATTGACTCTCCAGGGAGCAGCACAACTCCTCCCCTGCTCTTGGATCTCGCTCTCGCTCTCCTCGCAGGTCTGAGTGGTGGAATTGACTTGGTGATGAGCTCCTGATCCAAAAACGAATCGTTCAATCATGCAATCAGGCCATCAAGGAGTTTGACCAGAGTTATATTGAAACGGGATCATCGAACTTGTCGAAAACAGATCAGACAATGTCCTGGAAGATCATTTTCACTACAGACATGACACGACTCTTGACGATTGCGGTCTTTCCATCGAATTCCTTGACGGTGGCTAGACACTTCCAGGACCATTTAGGCTGTCGAACGGCGTCTTCAGTCGACCAGATATTCCGAATGTCCATGATTTCAAGCCATGGAGATGGTACGATGAGACAGAGATCTTCATAATGCAGCATATACTACCCTACAGAGACCTTCAATGTCTCAGTCTCGCAGTCAAGATACAGCATCTCTATAAACTTCACGCTCGCCCTTAGTTGGATTCTCAAATGGGGAAAGCTTTAGTTTTCCAATCAAACCCGCAGAGCTGCCGTGTCCCGCATTACACTATTCTGTCGAAGCGGCCTGCCTCCACTTGGCCACTTCTACTACGAGACTGAAACATACATACCCCCTTGTCGGCGACCCTTTTAGAGGTCTTGGATTCGGCGGAGATGAAGAAACCTGCAAAAGCTTCCACACTGCGGCCGTGCTTGTGCCGGAGATGGTCGCGTGTCGTGGGACCGATGATCCGTTGACGATAATGTACCTCTGCCTCTTTGCGTCTCTCATATATGAGTACTTCGTGTGTGTGTGTGTGTGTGTGTGTTTGTGAGAGAGAGAGAGAGAGAGATCGAAAAAGGCGCCAACGGAACCTTGCAACGGTTCAGCGGACAAATTAGTCGTTCATTGGCGCCAAAGGATGGCGCATGCCAGATATACTTTGCGCTTCAAGGGCGCCCGCTCCAATCTACCGCCAACGTCCGAAGAAATCCTCGGCGGAGAGTTCCCGATGGATCCATGAACCGGTGGGGTAGGATTAGTAACTTCAAAAGTTTTCATTCTCCCCTCCCGACCCCTTCCTCGTCACTTCGTGTTCCCGCCCTTTAAATGTTTGACAAAGACGCATATTGCTGTCGTTGGGACCCGAGGTATCGGCGCAGTCGCGGACGCGGACGACTCGGGGCATCGAAACCCAGACCAGAGTGACCCTTCCGACAAGTTGGGTGGTAAATGGGTCCGTGATAGGGTTCTTGATGACCTTGAGCAGTTTCTCCTCGAGGGTTTCTTCTGCCTCTCTCTCTTACCTCCAGCATCCATCCCAACTCACCCACGCTCTGTTGTGTCAAATATTCTTTTTCCGGTATCACTTCTTAGACAGACCCCCCATCCACGCAAGAAAGGCAAAAAGCCAGGATCATCCGTCTTCATCAAACCGTAACCGAATGCTTTCCCTCATCGTAATCGACAGCGTGTTCTCCGGCTCAGGGGTTGAGGACGACATCCTTGACCAGGACATCGAGGGCAGACGTACCCTCGCGCACGGTGGTACTCGAAAACTGACAAATTCCGCGGTTGAAGCGGCAGATGAAGCCGCTGGTCGTCGTCGCCTTGCGGATGAGGAGATCGGCTCCAGGTGCGTGTCTGGGGGAGGTCGATCGGGTCGCAAGGACTGGCGTCCTTGTATTTTGCCTTGTATCAGTGGACCGTTTCCCCCACGAGTAGAGTCGCGCGTACTCCTCGCCGGCCCATGCTGTACCCGAATCTTATCACGGCGCAACCTTGGACAGGAGAGATGGCTGTTAAGGGTGCAATTATGACATGAATTCTGAGACGAAGAGGTCTAAACTAGTGTAACTACTTTAACTACTTCGGCGTGAAAGATGTGTGCGCGCTCAGCCTCGTGCGGGGTGCCCAGCCTCGTGAGGGGTAGCCTACTGTGTCAGGCTACGCGGCGCAAGCCGTGATAAATTTCGCGCGTGCAACACTCCCTGGTGAAAAACTCCCCCTGTCGATCTATCCCCAGGTGGCCATGGATGCATCTACATGATTTCTATGACGTTCATTCCCTCTTTGGTGGACGTCAAGTACCGTCGGACGAGTGGGTCTCAAACTCGTTCTCGACCGTTTATCCAGCTCCGAGACCACCAGATTCTGGATGCCATGTGCGCGCGGCGCGCCCACCTGGGCATTACGACCATGGTGTGCACGCCGATAATGCGTGGTTCCAGAAATCGATCGACCTTCCGATCCCATCGTGGCCTGGAGAAAGGTCCAGCGGCTCGTCTCAACCCGGCTAACAGAAAAGCAGGTCATTTTCCAGCGGCTCTTACCAGCACAGCTAACGACGATTTGTCGTTTTCCAACTTCGAGACGGAAACCCCCCTCTGCCAGACAAACACCAGAATGTCCTCGGTAAAGCGACCCCTGCCTCGAACGCCCGTACGGCACCGGGCTCGGATCAGATGTGATGGCATGGCTGTATCCGCCACATACACAGCACCTCTTGATGGTGTCGGATCAGACCGCGGATACTTTCCGTCAAAGACCATCAGTGATCGACGCAGGTCCCAGCAATCTTACACAACGAGGTTTTAGTGTTTGTTGAAACTTTGAGAGCGGATACAGATCCTGAACAACAAGATTTGGGCAAGCCTCGAGATAACGTCCACGTGGATCAAATAACGAGTCTTGAATGGAAAGAGAACTGTTTTCAAGGAAGTATTTATTGCATACTGTTTTCGCCGAGGAGAGGTTCCCGGAAATCATCCTCAAAAACCATGGCGCTCCACCTGTTCGCTGCGCTGCGCTAAGATACTGTGTCGAGTGGAAGGAAACTCTGGGCGAGTGCGGCTACGATGTATCAAACGTTCTCAATCTCACTCTCATTCGATGCTGCTGCCGGCTGGATTGAGGTCGGGTCCAGAACAAAGTTGAGGTTGAACATTGAATTAATCGTCAGGGCAGGACGGACGGGACAGGGACAGGGACAACGGCTGGCGATTTACAGGTGATCAACAAGACCGGAGTGAATCTGGTAGCCAAATCCAAATGTGCAGCAGGCAAGATTAAGCTTGTCCTTGCTGTATGTGTCAAGTCCTCCCGCCTCCCGCCCCATCCGATATTCATCTCAACGAGCCGCGAAGAACGCATCAAGCGAAAGCTGCAGTCTCGATGTGCAGAGCTTCCGAGGGGACAGCTGTGTACGATGAAGATGCACCGAAACCGTTGGCTTTATTATTTATTCTGGGGTATTGAGAGTGCATTTTAGTGGGACTTTGACTGATCAAGAGTGAGAGCCATTCGCACCGGGAGAGGAAGTGACGGCCACCGCAGCCATACATACTCCTAGCACAAAGGAGAGAGGGAAAGAGATCATAGGAACTCCCGTATGTGCTCGGAAAGAGTCAATGGAACCTGAGGCTCTCCGCAAGGTGCTCGAGGAGTGGGAGGAGGGAACGTTCCAGTCCGCGGCCATCTGTACCTTTTCAGCTGCGCGCACCGTTCTCAGCGTTAAAAGCACCCCCAGCGTGCTTCTGCTTCTCCTTCATTGACAGCCTCGATGTCGGGCTGCCCAACTCCATGGTGCGAATCCGAGGGGTAGGAAGCCTTCAGTCATAGCTCGTCTCAGCTGAGGCCCCGCCTATCAGACTGTTGCTCGTCGTCCAGATGAACAGACCGACGGCTGAGACCCAACAAAGCCAGAAACGAAAAAAAGACACGAGACGCCACGCTGGCTCAAAGCAGTGCCGCCGCCGCCGAATGCCAAAGGCGAAAGCCATTAGCGAACATGTCTCGGCCGCCTTTCAAACGTCTCGGCGCAGCTGGCCGCAGCGCCAAAAGACGGTCTTGCACCACTGGGTCGCCCGTTTACCGAGTCTGCGTCGACACCACGTGTAGGGATCGCGCGACTCAACATCTTTGACCATCCGAAACGAGCCAGAATGATAGTCATGGCAGCGAGAATTTCCAACATGACATTGTTGGAGGTCGTGGTGAGGATGGGCCTGGACCTGAGCCTGAGCCTGAGCCTATGCCCGAGGGTGGGTTCTCAACAAACATACGATGGACCCGTGGCAAGAAAGTCCATACTGCGCTGGTGCTGTGGTATGAAGAAAGATAAAGGTCCCGACGGAGGTCTCGAGTCGGCGACCATTTTCCCTCTCTCCGTAACTTCGCTGCCTATGCTCTTCGCCGTGATTTCTCTTCTTACGTTCACTGACTCGTACAACATCCTCAAACATGTGGGTGCCATCGGTGCCCGTAGTCTGACCGCGTGGGCTACGGCATCGACCCAAAACCCGCTGAAATACCTGACGAAGCTGATGGGGAAATATCCAGGATGCCTGAGAGCAGCGATTTTCATGAGACGACAAGTGATGACCTCTCAGTCTTGCAGATGATCGACTGTTCCCAACTCAGTGATGTGGAGAATGGAGAACGAAATGAAAAAACGTTCATACGAGGGATGACCGTGCAGGTGTACGTACTCCTGGGATGAGATGCGTTTGAAACTTGACCCGCCCCTCAGGGAGGGAGTTGTAGGAGAACTCAACCTCTCATGCAAGTGGGGCCCGGCGAGAATGAATGTCAAGAATGTCAACATCAACCGAGGCGGGGACTACAAGGACAAATGGGAGGAGGATGGATAGCAGACGGGGAAAGGGCACTCACCGAGCGACCGGATCAACCTATTCATTTCCAAAGTCGACCATCTGCTGTCCAACGGAGTCCTGGTAACAAAGGTCTCCCCATGAGCTCTACACCATGGAAGCCAGCATTCACCGTCGATGAGGACGGGTCGATTGCCGAGCTGGAAAGGTGTTGATGAAAGGACTGAGTGAGGAGGAGGAGGAGGATCAACAGCCATCAGACAATGATACTGAGAGTGGAGAGGCAGGGCAGGCATTCGACCCTCTTTTTGTATACCAGGGCACATTCAATCGGATTTCATCTCGTATGAAATTTTACCCTGTTCTCTGCCTGGGCCTTGACTCGACGAGCGCTGAAAGATGGTGGTGTCACCTCCTTTGGAAGCACGAGAATCTTCCCGGCATGCCTGGGCGAAGGCCTGGATGGCAGAACAAGGCACCGTTGCCTACTGAGTTCTGACATTATTGGGTACTTTGATGCTGCTTGCTGCATGCTGCTCGTCACACCCATGCACAATGGTGAGATCCACGGTAATTCGGTCTTTAGTGGTCATGATCTGGCTCAGTTGGCCGTGAACCGAGGCGTATATTCCATCATCGAACAGAAATCGGGTGCAGTCCGCATTGCAATACCGGAGAGCGACCCCGAAGCTTGGACAAATGCACATGCTGGAGTCTCATGACTGCTTCCATAGCAAGGGCTTGGATGCAGTTCTCGACAGCCGCGAGTTTCCTCTTGTGGAACGGGGAACTTCAGGTGGCATTGCAAGAAGCAAAAAAACGTCCGTCAATGCGAAATGCTCTCCCGTACAAGCGTTGGAGCCCATAATTTATCTCAGCTCCCTCGTGTCAGGCAGCCTCAATCTTCGGATCGTGGGGGGGGGGGAGACGGGAGGTGTATGATCCTTTTTTCAACCTGAATGTGTAAAGTCGTGGATAGACAGAGTCTTGCATTTGAAGGGTGGGACTGTTTTCTGCCGGACCAGAGAGAGAGAGAGAGAGAGAGAGAGACAGAGTGGCGAGGACGTGGTTTGGGGGAGGATGAGCGAGTCTGACTGATTGCTTCGAAGTATCTCCACCGTCTTCGGGTCAGTGCGGCGCGTTCAGGGTCTCTCTCAGCTGGCGCATGTATAGTCAGACTGTTAGAATCAGGTCAAGCGTCATCTGGTCAGGACCCGTCGTCAACGGGTTTCTCAAGTGACTTGGCTGAGGGAGTGAAAGGGTCACCACACATATGTGTCATATAGGCGGCGGTCCAACCTGAACACACGTTTTCGTCGTTAAATCTAAATAGTGATCAAATGAGATCGCTACAGTCAGTGCTTTCTGGTGCTGGAACGGGATCCCCTGTGCACGACGAAGAGTCCATTCCTCATTTGAGGCGGCATGTGGCCATCATATTTGAAGGAGGTGTCATCTTTCAGTGGGGAATCCGCACATCCACGTGGAATCCAGGGAAGAGTATTGATCAAAGGGAAAGGTGTATGGGCCATACTCGCTGTGCCACAAGGGCCGGAGGGGGTGGGCCAAGTGGAAGAGTGAGAAACAGATAACCAAAGAGAATCTTCCGACCGTGAGAAGGACTAGGAGGAAGGAACGTCGGTTTTGGTTTTCTATCTCTAAAAGAGTGTCCGAGCCTGGTCATCTCCTCTCTCTCTCTCCCTTGTCCTGTTCTTCTCCTGTCTACATCAGGGTATTTCGTCTCATGCACGGACATGTGTTCCAGAGCGGACAGGACGAGAGAATTCAGGAGAGCTCCAACGCACCCTCGTCTTGGGTCCGTAAACTATCTGATGAATGAATGACTGCATTGTTGCACGATTTCCCCAACCCTTGCCACCGATGCCGTGTCTTCACATCATCCTCCCTCTTCCCGATGGGGGGTTCCCATATTCGGTTTGTGGATTCAACGCGCAGGAGTGTCTCTCCGTGCTGGAGCTGATTCATTTCAGAAGAACAGCATCTTCGTCTGGATGTTCAGAGAGTCAGCATCTTTTGTCTGGGTGTTCAGAGAGTCAGCACCTTTGTCTGGTTCGGCGGTGGCGAAGATTGTGCCGAGAGGTTCAAGAGTCCGTATCAGCTCTAGATTGGCGATGCCGGAGGCTAGGAGGTCAATTCGAAGAGCCTGTACCTCCTCTGGATAGGTGACGGCGCAGATTATGACGAGAGCTCGAACAGCCCGTTTCTTCAAGTCGCTTTCTTTCCATCGGATGGAGTTGATGAGAGCATCGACAGCGCCTTTCGTGTTTATAGCGTCGAACAATCCGCAGGTCAAACCCTTGGGTAAGTCGGTCGAGGTGTCGCGAGTAGCTTGACGCACAAAGTCAACAAATCTGCGCAATCGCCGCTGGGTATTATGCTCGCCGACGTCCGTTTTGAGTAGTTGGTTTCGAATGTCGAGGAAAGTCTTGTGGCCGCAGATTTTCATGATGACTGGATTCATTCGCTCTCCTGGCATCGTATTCGCGCTTCCGCGAACGCTATCATCCGATGAAATCAGTATCTCGTAGGCGTCAGCTATTTCATTGAGTCTCTTTCGAAACAAGGAACCCGCATAATGGTCCTTGAGATCCAATCCTGCAGCCGTGCGGATGATCGAAAGAAACAACTCTGGTTCCATTTTTCCTTCCATTTTTCCTTCCATTTTCCTTCCAGAGACTTGAAACTGGCAGAGAGTGAGCTATACAGGTCTTGCTGAGGAAGTGCAGCCATTCTATCGGGCAAACACCATACTGCGGCTGGTCTGACGTACCGTTGCTGAGCTGCGATGGTCTCGCCGGCAAAGGCAGAATAGTGTTCGTCCTCGCACGTCAGAGAGCTGCGGCCACCGATGGATGGAGGACTCGAGGCAAGCTCTTTGTCGTCCTCGTGAGATTGGTGATGAAGATTTGGAGCGAGTTTCCTCGAGAAGAAAGGTCTTTTGAGGGTGAGGTCGGGCATAGGGTGTCGTGGAATAGAAGGGTTGGTGGTGGACTTGCCTCATACCTGCGGCTCAACAGCCCAACCCATGTGCCGCAAGTGATTTGGAGGAGGGCGTTGGGGCCTGATACCAGCTCATGGGGATCCGCGACCGTCGTGGCATCCTTTGATCCTGTTCGAGCACGCAGTACTCATCAGTAAGGCGCGTGTCGTGACACAGAAAGCGTGTCGCAGGCAGCTGCTGAGATGGCCAAGCAACCAGTATTCGACTCCACCACACGTCACACAGGAGAGCGCCTGGGAAATGAGTTGACCGGTGAAGAGACATGAACATGGGGGAGCAACGGTGTATTAGGTGGTTGCGCCCAAATAGATAGAGACGCTAGCACATGGTAGGGGTGGTTGTCTTCCCATCTGCCAAGGATCTTGACACGTCATGTTGTGCTGGCGAGGCGGTGAAGGAGCCCTGCTCACCTGGGGACTGCAGGCGCTGGCACAATCCATGCTGTTTGGGGGATTTTGACACGAATGTCACTTCTGATTAGTTGATGGATGTGTTGGGTGGGGTCAGCAGGACTGCCAATTTCTGTGCGGGTTCTGGGTGTCTCTGAGGGTGGGCGAGGGTGCACGTTCAGTGGGTGAGGCCCCCCGAGGCAGCCCCCGAGGCAGCCAAGTCCAAAACACCGCACCACGCCGCACTAGGCATCCACTAGCCCATCACCAATAATTCATGGGCTGTAAGCGCCCAGGGAGTGGGGCATTCGCCATGAGATCATAGGTGCCAGCACTAGCTATTGGGCATCAATCAGGGGGAATAGCCTCACACTATACGAGTCCATTCTACAGGGATTGAGGTTGTACAGCCAACCCCCCGGTACACCACCCAGTATCACCACCACAACACCAACACCACCACCAGCGACCAATACGCCGTGAGCGACGAGGGAGTGGATATTCGCCATCGTACTCTCATGTACCATGTCTCAGACATCAATTATCAGGGCGCAGTCGTCCCTGCAAGTTGAACAACTTGATTGATTAGGCAACTCGGCACGTAGTTTCGGTGTCGAACTGGGCTGACCGCCTGCTGTCAGCGCCGCCTGCCAGCACCGCCTGCCAGCCTGTCTGTCACCAGTTGGTTATATCCTGTCTAGTTATTGTCTCTCGTGTGCTTCCAACCTTCATTTTCCGGTCAGTTGCGTCCTTCTTTCCATCACGTCAAGCAGCTGTCAAAACCTTGTCGAGTAGCCTACCTCCCATTCAAGGCCCATCTATTCTGTCACTTTGCTTCCATCCAAGCATGGCGTGGAATCTACCACAGAACTTTGACCGCGGTCCCTACTTTCTCCTTCCTCGACAACTGCTACGACGGCACCTCGGTGCAGACGAAAAGGGAGACACATGGAAGACTGAGGCAAAATCTCATCTACGCGCTCTCCACGAAGCCATCATCGCACACCACGAGGACTGCTACAACCAAAGTCAAGCGCAAAGTGGCATCTTTGCAATGTCCTCGCTCGACCGAAATGTCGTCGCTGCTATTGTCGCGGCCGAGAAAGATGAAATCCCGATTGCCAAAGTACGATTTGAGATGTTTGCCGTGTCCGAAGGACTCAAAGGGTGTGTGCGGATGTGGAATGCGCTCATCAGCGACAAACCCTCGGAGGTGACGGCCCACCTCAATCGGCTCCAAAACAACCTCTTCAGCGTTCGAATCAGAAGGGTGCCCAAGCCTTGGGGAACCCGGAGACGCTACTATGCCGCCGCAAAGGGTCCTCCAGATGACGGTGCGGCCGACACCGTGTGGGCACCTGGTGATGATCCCATCGACGAACTACTTTTGTCTCTCGGCCGCAACACCTATGAACTCGGCGCCAGGGAAATTCTGCGTAAGAAGGACGCAGCCGTCAACTTCTACTGTCCGGCGATCATGCAACCATTGCCCCAGCCCGAGAGCGACCCAAAACTGTGGGAAAAGATATGTGCGGGGTTTGATCAAGAGACTCGTCTGAATCGACTCGCTTGTTTGGAGCTCTGGTTGCAGTGGCATGTGTCCAAGGAAACCCCCGGTGCCGAAAAGGCTGCGGTGCGCATGAGAGCTTTGATCTGGCTTGAGGAACTGTCAGATGTCGGAAAAATCAAGAAATGCGCCAAAGCACTCGTGGACATGATCGATCATCCAGAAGTCGAATTCGGAGGGACGGAATCGGCCGCAAGACAGTTGCCCTTCTGGCGTGGAATCCACTTCCTCGCCGAGTGCCTTGGGCCGCCGTGGCTGGAGTATCTGCAAGGGGGTTCTGCCATCGACTGGAAAAGCATGTTTGCCGCAGCGCAGCTCACAATCATGTCATTACGTGGCGCTTGAGATGTGCTTCGTCTCATCGGCCTTGATCTCGCCAGAGGCTCTGAAAACTAGCACCTAGATAGAACAGTCTGGGTAGATCTCGATACCTGTCTCTTCCATCTCATTACCTGTATTCCTCCATCTCGATTTTTTCTCTTTGCAACACCATCATGAATCCATATGAATAATAATGTCCCTTGTGCAGTGCTTCGCCCATCGGAAAAGTAAAGTGATGGGGGGAAAAACCCCGATAGAGAATCAACTTCTTTCTTGTTTAGGCACATGACAAATAAGACCCTGCCACAAAATACGACCAGTGTGTCCATCTCCTGGTTAAATGGCTACAACTTGTGGGAAGCCCACATTCTCTCCGACCGCTCGATCATCCCGATAGTGTCGACTCGTCACAATGAGACCGAGGCCGTCCGCGAAATCCTGGGGGAACTCAGCACAGTACCTTCTGTGTCCTTCTCTCCTCCTCTTCATCTTCTCGAGGCAACCCGGCACTTCAGCGTGGTTGGATGAATGCGCGTTTTCAACGCTCCTCGGTCGAGGCTCACGACAGGAGGGGATAGGTAATGAGTTCTGCGCGGACAAGGCTGCGGTCGATGGCCTTTGATACTTCTGGGTCGACACCGCCTGCATTGACAGGAAGTATATCTTGCACGTGCGCGCTTCAAGAAAAGTCGATGATTCATGCGAGGATGCGTCCGACGCTTCAGGAGCTTCTTGCGCCGACACTGGTGGACTTGTTCGGTTTGGATGTCGAACGACTGAGGAAGAAGCCGTCAAGTCCAGGCTGATCGATGGAGCTGACCGAGTCGGGCATGATGCCGACTAATTCTGGGTGAAAGTAAGAAAATGAAATGGAAAGCTAGCTCCCTTTAAGAATACTATTGCCTTGAGGAAGCGGTCAGCAGCGTGATCTCTGCGGGCTGTGGGGGGGGGGGGGGGGAAGCGCGGCGCGGCTCGGTTCAATCTTGTTGGTTCAATCTTGTTAAAGCTGCCTGCGTCTGAACATGTTTTGGTGTTGAGAGGTACAATTCAATCCGTTCAACCCTCCATCTCTGGACGCGGTCCGCGCTCCTGCGTATGGTTTTCATCGACCTCGACCTTTGTCACCCTCGACCTTTGTCACCCTCGACCTTTGTCACCCTCGACCTTTGTCACCCTCGACCTTATACGTCTGTATGCATGCGTTTGCCGCTTGCTGCTGCTGCATACTCTGTCCCTTTGCGCCATCCCATACCACACCGCACCATATCATGCTGTGCTGTGGCACGGCGTGTCTGGTCACGTCGCGACACGTCGTTTTCCTCGATTGCTCTCGCCGTGTTCAGGATCCTTGGTCTCCTCGCCCGTCCACCAGCGCCTCCAGGTCCTGGGTGTATTTTGTCGAACTCCGCGGGAATGCATCCGGCCAGCAAGACCGACAGCAAGTTCGTACCACACCAAGTCCGCTTAATGTGCCTGGCAGAAACTGCGAACACCAAACACTTTGCCTGACGTTCGTTTCTACTATGTGCGCACACAAATGCTACAATTCAGTCGGTCATTCATCCTCGACCACGTCGTCGCCTCCCAGACCTCACTGTTGCCTGTTTTGTACGGCCAACCCTGATGCCAGCCGTGCCGCAGCCTTTCGCCTGGGACCTCGCCTGAACAAGTCCTGCCCGCGTCAACGGCGCCGCCTGCTTTTGGCAGAGGCAAGCGTGCCCACAAGCGAACGACGACGCTAGTTCAATCTCTCTTCCACCATCGCCATCATATTCGGCCCATCTACTTGATCTTCTTGGCCTTCAACGGGAGAGTCTCGTCGTTCACAAAGATCCCTTTGCCCTTGTACGGCCCGGGTTTCCTCCGCCGAATCTCCGCCGCGAACTGCTTGATGCTCGAGCAGGAGCCGGGTGGATAGCAGAGTCGAGGCCTCGACGCCCCGGGGCACGCCCGTCTTGACCGGGTGCGCGTATCCGAGCCTTCAAACTCACAAATTTCCGGCCGAGGTATTGCGCCGTCTTGGTCTGTGCGGTATCTTGCACCACCGCCTCTACGCCTCTGGGCTATTCTTGTCGGCGCGGCGAGATTCCCAACGATGAGGACTACTTCCGGCGGCTCAATCGAGGAGTGAAGACCTTGATACGTCCTCCATCTGCCAGCGCACCCCAGTCCCCAAAAGACTAAGTGCGAGAAGTACTAGACCCAGCTAACATTTACTGGCTTCAGGTGGCCACGATGAACCCATCATGTTAGACAGCAGAATGCAAAGAACATCACCGTAGCACACAACATCCGCCTCGAACATGTGTTGATCGGCAACGGCTGGTACGACCCGTTGATCCAACACCAAGCCCACTACAACTTCTCCGTATCCCCAGGTAATACATACGACTATGACTCACTGAATGAGACCGTCAAAGGTGTGTTTTCCCTCCCTTTTCTGGTTTATGCATCCTAATTCGCCAGATCCCAATCCGATTACTCAGAGTACCTCTGAAATATCATGAACGACCGGAATGATGCCCACTACCTGAATAACTACAAGGCCTCCGACGATCGACTCAGGCGGCAAGTTCAAGAGGCCTGAGAGATTAGAGGCGAAGATACCCTGGAAGGCCTTGTGGATACAACGGCCTGACCCGCGGAGAGCCCTTGTTGATATTGCACCGGGCTGGTCTTGACACATGAAACTCCTCGACGAACTCAAGGAGAATTGGTCCGTGATCGGGAAACCAACACGCGTAGATCGCTTGGGCCGTCTCATTTCATCGGCGATCGATGAGACGGCGCTAGACTTTGGGAAACCGGACGGTTTTGGTGTGCCGCGACCATCCACCCCGCTGGTAATGAGAGCAGGTTCTCAAGACGGCCAAGGCGCTCGCCGCGGCTCCTTCTGCGCCTCTGTCTGCGAAGGCACTTTATCTTCTGTCCGTCCGTTGGGCTTGTCAATATGTCATGTCCATGTTGAGGGCGTCGACTCGCACAACGCTTGCGAGGAAGTTCTGGCGCCACCGAGTACGAGTGGCAGAAGCAGCACCACTGGGGCACCGGTCCACCTTCTTCTTGAACAACGTCGCTGGTACGCCGCCTGATGACTCGTCCTGGGGGGTTCAAACAAGCCAGAGCCGATTCGACACTTGAAGTTGAAGCTTCTGAGCGCCCTTGAGATCTCTGTCTGCCCCAGAGACTTTGATTCTGTTTGGCTGCGCCCGCCCCCATCACCAATGGAAAAAGGTTACAGCTTCCAATTTGCGAGACCCCTTGGCTGGTCCTTTGGCTTGAGATAGGAGGAACCTTCAATGCCTACAGCGCAGCCCTGTGGACTTTTGCCAACTACAGATCTTGACAAGCAGCAAAGTTTGTTCGTGTCAAGTGCTCAGCACCAGCCTCACCGGTCCGAGTCAAGACCTTTCAGGCAAGACGACCATGTACATCGGTCACCAGGCGGACATCGAGTAATGTCTCGGCTCGACTCTGTCGATGCTGTCACACTGCCCAGAATATGGATGGGAATGGTCGGGGAGGCAGAGAGGTCACTCGGAGCGCGCTGCGTTGTTGGCAGCAATTCAAGAGCGTAAAAGGTCAAAAGGTCGAGCGTCAGTCTGCACTTCAGTGGCTTGTCGAGGACTCTTGGTGGCTGGACTTGTCATCACGCAAAAGATGACAGCCATACCAATTCTTCGGCTTTTCTGGGACACGGCCTCATAACTCTTTGTGGGTTCACCTGAAATTTGGTATGTTGCCATGGCTTTCCGGATACCCTGCGGCGGATCGAGTTCGTTGACACCTTCTTCATGCCCAAGGGCGGCGTTCCTACAGAATCCTACGCTGATATTGGTGGAGGCCAACAGTCAACGGCACTCACGAGGGAAACAGCCTGTCCGTGGTCCCCTTGCTTGACCCCCGGCCGCTGGTCAGGAATGGGTTCCACCGATGTCCCTCCCCAGAACGGCGTATTGGCAATGAGCAGTGCCTCCTTGACATCGATACAGAGGTCATTTCCTCCCACAAAAAGAACGGCCTGTATAAACAGATACATCCAACGACATTCGGGTCAACCCTCGTCTGTCCTCGAGGAAGCTGCAGACGGGTCCGCGGCCCGAACTCCAGCCCCGTGAGCTTTCAGCACGCCCGGTTCAACGGAGATATGTCTCCCAGTATCCTTGTTTTCCAAAAGTGGAATGCCCCGTCCATGCACGATTCTGTGAGAGGCAGTAGCCGAGATTGTGGCTAGCAGGTCAGCCTGGGTTTCAGCCGTTGGCAACTGTTGAGTCAAGAACCGCCCTCACATATAAACACACACTCTCTCTCCGTACACGTTTCAGACAACAAAGGAACGTCATATCCATGTTCTCTGGCTGTCTGCCTGTCTAACCTTTCATCCCCCGGCTCCCTCCGCAGTCGCAGATATTTCCAACATGGCTTCTTCACAGAAAAGCGAAGCGGTCGAGCCAATGCTGTCCTGTCCGGTCCCGCCACGATCGAAGCCGAAGTTGCATTGTCTTGTTCCACGCCGGACCAAGTGATTGATTGGTGTGGCTGTAACCGGAGAGGCTGGCGCTGGTTGTCGACGTTACGGTCAGCCGCTCTACAGGAGCAGGAGTAGGAAACAAGGTCCACGATCTCGAGCTTACATTGCGATTCGTCAGGGTTAAGTTCCGACATGCATCCACATCAATAGCTAATACCCAATATCAAGTGCAGGACGACCCTCGGGGGTTCGGGCATGAGCAAACTTTGCTCAGGGGTCAGTGAAGGCACACCGAAAAGCAGCAGCTGACTTGGAGCCGCAGGCCGCTTGGTTCGCCCCGTGGGATCCGAGCCGCTGCTGGCACATTGTCACCTGTTCCTACAGGCTGAGGAGATCTAATTAGCCCGGTCGGCAAACAAACACTGAGAAAACAGACGCGTGCAAGTCGTGCTGGAGGGACAAGAGAAGATAAGATGACGGCGATGGAGAACGATTAAAATCGTGCGGGAAACGATATGGGAAGGCGGCTCAGATTGCGTTGACTGCCTGAGGTGGCAGTTTCTTGACGGAAGTGGGACGAGACGCGTCGACTTGGCTTCGATCGTAGCAGGACCGGATGGGGTCGGACGCTTGACTTTACAACGAGAGCGAAAGGGAAAGCGGACGGAGGGGAGAAAGGTAGATAGACGAACATGGAATATCAACCGACAAAGGCACACGAAAACTCGGGCTCTGCGAAAGGGAATCTAAGGTTTGGGTGGCAAACCACCACCACTACACAACCACCGGGCCATTGACTATAAAATCTCGAGGAGGAGGTATTTTCTATCGTAGTATCATGTATCAGATGTTAAAAATCAAATATCAGGCCTAGGTGGTGCTGCAGCGAAAAGACACAAAACTCGCACTGAGCGACAGGCAAGAATTAAGGTTTGACGGCCAAGACACCACGACTACACCACCAGCAGGGTATTAACTATAAAATCTTTAGGGGGGAGGTCTTTGATATCGTAGAATCATGTATCGTGTGCGAAATATCAATTAGTAGATCTCAGTGGTGTTCCAGCTCAAAGACACAAAACTCGGGGTCTGTCAGCAATTAAGGTTTGCGGGAATTCAAGGTTTGGGTGGCAAAACACCGGCACCATCAGCTTCACCACCACTGCCAGAGGGCTATCAGCGACGAGATTTATTATTAAACAATACTATTATTTGCTGACGCCCAGGAAGCTGGTCGGACCTCCTGCATGGACCCCACTTCCCCCCTTCTTACTCTTATTCCTCTTTGCCCTGCTGCATTGCTGCCTAGCCTAGCCTAGCCCACACTCCCAATCCTCCCCATTCGCAGCGCCCTACTTTCGCGTCTTTTGCCTTCGCGTTTTTTGACCGGTCAGAATGTGTCCAGCTGCCATGCGCATGGGACACGAGCCAACAATCCACGAAGGAGCCACCGTAGGAATGGGCCGTACGCCCCGTGAGTCACACTGGGGTCCTTCAGATGGCACAGGAATGCACTCGGTGCCCAGCTGGTTTTATCAAAAGGCAACCACAACGCAACCAGAAAGGCGAACAAGTCGGCGGCTCAAAACGTCGACTGTTTAGCAGATGTGCGTTTGCAGCATCAAGGCGAATCGGCGACCACATGAGCGAGTGCCTATTCCCCAAGTTTTTTCGGTGCCTTTTTTTTTTTTCTTTTAGGTTCCCAATATAAGCCTTGCCACAGTCCCTGTGTACTGCTTCTTGTTTGCTCCGATTCTTCTCCAGATTTTGCCGTGTTTTCATCCCTTCACCAGTCAAGTGTTTCTCCTCGATTTGGATCTCAGCTACAGCAGCTCCGCCGCTCTTCTCATCTCCACCATGGGTGGTGGTCCGCATAACGCAAAAGATGCTCCTGCTGAGTACGTCAAGGTTGATCCCATCAACACGACTGGCATTCTGCTGACAAGTAGTAACGCACAGTAGCTGCCTCATGACCGACTCCGTGATTCATCACACCTCTGATGCATCATCGCAGTCTCCTCCTCTTTCTCCGGACGGGAACGGTTCCGTGAGTATCGGAAGCCATGAGAAGACCAAAGTGGATGATGACACAGAGGACGAGACAGCCACTGTCACCGGCCACGAACAATATTCCAGCAATGCCGTCGTCGCCAAGGAGGTTCAGACCGTCAAAGCCAACAATCAAGACCCATCACCATTTGACTCGCAACCGGGGCCCGAAATGAAGAAGCAGCTTGACACCCGTCCAATTTCGCAGGAGCAACTGGTGGACGAAGTAAAGCTCATCTATGCCGGCTTGGCGATGGTCGAACGCAAATGCATAGAATTGGTCTCAAACCTGATGCCCCCAACAGATGGCCCGCTCGACATCACCAAGTACCTGTTGATGATCCCGGAATCCAAGTTGGTACTGCTTCAGAGCAGCGAAACGAGGCCAAATCGCACGGTTCGGACTTGGTATCTCAAGGTTCACAAGGATGCGGCAGAAGGAGATCAGAAGCCTTCCCATCCCCACGTGTCAGAGAAGACTACTCCTCAAGTTGGCACCCCCGAGGATTATCTGCATGGATTCCAGGTGGCCCTGGAGGCGCGTGCCAAGGAGCTTGGATGGCCCGAGTATAAGGAAATTGCCGCGGCCACGACGGCGGAAATCGGCGACGAGGGTCGCCAGAAGGTGCTGGACGGAAAATACTTTCTCGCCATCGGGTACGAGTTGGTCGATCAGATCTTGCGAGACTTGGAGAGTGCCAGAGAGAAAGCAGAGAAGGAGGCCGCCGCTCCCGAGGAGAAGCCCGAGACCGAACTGCCATGCCATGCCGAGTTCAGGCAGCTGAGTGATCAGAGTTTGTACAAAAAAGTTGGCAGCGAATACTGGGTGCTGATCAAGGGCCAATGGGTCCCCAGTCTCAATGCGGAGCAGTTGGCGGCTCTCATTTGGCTTCACCGCACAGTATTACACGAAACCCACGACTTCTTCTTGGCATCGCAGCACCCCAGCGCGTCGGCAGCGCTCAAAGAGCTCGCAGCAAAGTATGCCATACCGTCAAGGATGTGGAGGTTCGGGATACACTCCTTTCTCGATGTCATGGTTAAACGACGTGTCGAATGCGGGGAACATCTGGCGGATTTCATCATCCTGGCATACCAAATGATGTCTTTGCTGGATGAGAGTGTCCCGCGCTTCTATGACACCTGGATCGAATGCAAAGCGGATTTGGCCCGATACGGGTAAGTAGAGGCGTTGCCCCTTCCAGGTCGTCTACTATACGATAGACAGATGTGATGACGAAGACTGACACTTGCTCTGTAGAATGGCCACTCAAAGCGATGACGAGGGGGCTTCGCAGCGCTGGCATGACATTGCCAAAGAGGGGTTCACTCGAGCAATGAGCAAGAATCCCACGACCGGCCGCATCTACCACCACCTCGCTGTCGTGGCGCAGGCTCGGACTCGGGTTTCGCCTGACGGAAAATTCGAAGCCTCTGTGTCCCAGTTTTTCTACTACACCAAGGCCCTCGTCGTCAAAGTCCCGTTTTTCCCCGCGCGGGAGACCGTGTTGTTCCTTATTAAAACGATTGTTGCCCGGAATGAGAAGGAAGCCGAGAAGCCGGCCAGCCGCCCCCAGACAGACAAAGACCACTTCCTCACCGCTGTTTCCCACCTGATTCTCGCTTCTCTGGAGCCCGAGACTCTCAGGAAAAATGGCTACGAGGACCGGAGAAGCGACCATGTTCAGGCTGTCTATGCGGCACTGAAGAAGATCAAGATTGGTGCAGCATCTTCCAAGACATCCAGAATTTGTCCAAGGTACGTGCTGGCCCCCGTGGGATGATGAGTTAGTCCCCATATCTAACTGATCATCACTTGCAGCCCCCAACTCGGCCTCCTGCTCTGCCAGCTGCTTCTGGGAATTCCCCTTGTTGATGAAAGACGGAGCCCTATGATGGCGGCGTGGGCCCCTGACCTCGTGACGGCCGCAGACCGCGCCGATTCTGACGCCATGGCCAACGCAAGGGACATCCATGAGGTAACGATCGAGCTGATCCGCACCATGGTCCCTTACCTCTTGGAGGAGGCCGATACGCGTGACCTCAGGCTGTGGGGATTCATCTATGTCATGCTGGTCTTTATGCGCTCCCTGAAAACGCGGCCCGACCTTCTGGAATGGTTCGGTTCGGCGTTCCACGCGCAGCTTCTGGCGCCTTTCCTCAACATGCTCCTGCGCGAGGACGAGGCCCGAGGCGGCCTTGCCCTGGAGAGCGCGTCCCAGTCGTCGGAACTCGTGACAATATGCTCGTTGCTCAACGAGAAAAAGAAGCTGGACAAGTACGGGCTCAGTACCGAAGACAGCCGCAGGAAGTACTTGTGCGAGCAAGAGGACCAACGAAAGGCAGAGCTTATCAAGGCCAAGGCCGAAGCAGAAGAGGCCATGGTCACCCGGGAAGAGACCACGACCAGTGATACGGCGCACGAGAAAGACCTGGACACCAAGACACCAGATTGGGAGCTGATGTACGCCAACACACTACCGGAACATAGTCTGCTTGCGGGGCACTTCTTCGCCAGAGAGGCCGAGCCTGAACCCTGTGACGAATCCCTGGAGAAACCTGCCGGGGGCGCCGTAGTCGTTGCCTGCCCAGCCGCCGCCCCTGATGCCACCCTAGCGGCGGCTGTGCAGACCGCCAAAGAAGCCGAAGAGGCAGAAGTGCGGAGGCAGGAAGGGCTGCGTCGTGATCCCCCTCTCTTCCCCAACGGCTGGCTCAAGAGGTCGAAATACGACTATGACGAGATACAGGTTCGCAGCAACTATGTCCAGGACGCCGAGACATATGATGCTCGGTCGATTCAGCTTTTGCGCCTGGCTGCTCAGCTGACCGACCACTTCTTTGTCTTCGAGACCGACGAGGAGGGACGCTATTGGATCAGCGTGCCTGGGGCCTCGTCCGTACCGAAGCCCGACCCCAACAAGAAGATGCCGGACATCGTCGAGCGCGACGGCGGCGTCAGAGTTGTTTATGTCCATCCTTCCTTCCATGCTGCCGAAATTAAGTGGGAGAAGAAGAAAGCAGCGAGGGAAGAGAAGAGGCAGAAGGAGAAGAAGAGACAGAAGGAAGAGGAGGAAGCCAAGGCTACCACGGATGTGGGTACAGATGTCAATGAGAAGGCCGAGGGCGACGCCCAAGAGGCACCGGAAGCCGTCAACGTCCCGGCCGTGGCACCAAGCACGGTGTCAGAGGACGGCGATCATGAGCCGAGCTCGGCTTATGAAATGGATTTGGACAAGACCATCGGTCTCGGAAAGGCCACCGCGGCTGCCGAGCCTACCGAGGCGGAGCCCACCGAAGCCAAGGTGAAGACGACGCTTCCAGTGCGAGGCGTGGACGGCGCGCAACGTACCAAGGGCAGCGACGCAGGTCCTGACACCGCCGCGGCCAAGGCCACGGTTCGGCTGAGCAAGGGCGTGCTCAACAATATGCCGAGGATGGAGAATCCTACCAAGGCCATCAAGCGCTGGAGAGCTTCGAGCAATGGGCCTGGTGCGGAGGACGAGGACGAGGACAAGGATGAGGAAGAGTGGGAACGCCTCAGCAACGAAAGTCACGGAGACGCCAAGGTGGAAACGAGGTCCATGTTTTCGCGTTTCTTCTTCGGGTGATGATGGGGATGAACAAGTCCAGATTGCAATGCGAGTAGAGATGCGATGAGGGCATACACTTGGACGTTGGACGTTGGGTAGGGAAGAGACGAGGACGGGATTTGGATTCCAGCTGTTGTCACTCCAGACTGTCCTAAGTAGTGACCAGAGAGATACTTGGGGAAGGTGGGAAAGGGGAGGGAGGGGGAAAGAACCACACACTCGCTTCATCCAGAACTTTCTACAAAGTCCAAAGGGCCTATCGGATAGTACGGCATCGTTTCCTTTGGTTTCTTACTCTTTCCTCCCTTCTTCCTTGTCGTTTTTCCTCTCTTTCTCGTTCTTTTTTCCTCATCCATGCGTCCTTTGGTTTCTTTTGCGCAGAAATAAAAAGTATGAAGGAGGGGCCCACTGGGGGCTTGGAAAAAGCCTGGCGACTGACTGGCACCCTGCGTGGGAGTGAGTGGGTGGGTGATAGCACTGCGTAGGTTACTTGGGATTCTAGAACTCTCATCAGTCACTACTGCGCCGTCTTCTTCGATAAACTGTGTCGTAGTTACTTGCAGAACTCTTCTGCTAGGCCGCCTGCCCCGCCCATAAACTGTATGTATCAACATATCGAAACGTTCGTAGGATATTTTGCATCGCGCGGTCACAAGTCTTTCATGGCCGCATTGGCGACTAGAAGACTGCGGGCGTTTCTCATCCTCCTGCGTGGACATCTGCATCACGGCTTCGAGGTGCGGGGTGTTTTGTCTGTCTGGGCCGGATGATCCGTGTCGTATGGCAGCCGCGGTATTTTCTGGTGCGAAAAAACAGCGCCTATTAGAATGGGGGAGTTGTCTAGACATGTTGGCGCGGGACTCGGGGCAGCGTCGTGCAAACTCCTGAACATGGGGTATGAGGAAGAAGAAGTTGAGCAAAGAAGAGGAGAAATGAGGCGAGAACAACGCTGGACCCTAAGACAAGTTCGCGGGGGGCTGAAAAAGGGTGTTGACAATCTAACCGAGGCATGAGCTCTGGCCTACATCTGGTCTCTATTCTCACTGAAAGTCCCCGTTCCGCAAAATCTCATGAATAATTCTAACGCCATCCGCTTTGTTTTTATTTTCCCCTCAGCATCTTTCCAACTTTTTAATCTTTTTTCTCACACCCAGATTCAACCCATCCTCCGGTACTTCAAGATGATGTCCACTCGCCTTGAAGGGCTTGCCGCCGTTTGCGAAGCCGGAAATGTTTCCCTTTTTCCCCGAGGTGGCAAAGCTGCCCCTCCAGGCGATGCGCAACCAGATCATCGCGTCGTCCATCCGGGCCAAGGGGAATATCGACCGTCTGCAGATGGCATTCTACGGCGCGTCGAGGACGGGCAAATCGAGTCTGGCCGAAGCTCTGATCCGGTGCTTCCAGGCCCCGAACGTGTACGTCGACTGCGAGCAGCTCGAGCCGACCGACATCCGGGGAGTGAGCGGCGCGGCGCGGCCCTTTGTCAGAAGGACCGGCTAGCTCACTAAGCTCAAGCTTATTAGGGGATATATGAAATAGCTATTCTATACTTCTATGAGGTGATGCTCAATTTCTCAGTTCCCACTACCCATCTGCCAGTCCTTTGTAATTCATTCATCATAAGGAGGAGGTGGTGGTGCCTGTGGGATGCACCTTCTGATCCTTACAGACGCCCGTCTTTGTGTTCACCAACCCGCCTCGCTTTCTCCTCCCACCGCAACAGCCGCAATTTGAGTTGTTCGTCCTCGTCATCCATTGCATCCTTTTCTGGATCAACAAACAGGGCTTTTCAATGTCCTTTGGGTCGCAGGTGCCAATCTCCATTTTCGAGCCCCACGCGTCTTGCTTTTCGTCTTCCTCTTCCGGCACCCCGGGGCCAGGATGTAGGCTCGCGGCACTCGTAGCGCAGCATAGATACTAAGACATCTCTGCCAAATATCTGAGAAACGACCACAGTGTCAGCAATCTTACACAACAGTGGACGAGGAAGGGGGGGCGGGGGGGGGGCGGGGGGGTGGTGCTTGCCGCATCGTAAGTGGTGGAAAACTCGAGGATGGTCTCATGTTCGTGCAGCCTGGGTGCGCCGCGGTATTTCCTCGCCCCAGCGCCGGATGTTTGGGAAAATGATGTTTGAGAATCTGTATCGCGGGCCGTTATCGACGCCATTGGCGGGTTGATCAGTGAGGCGTTGCTATGTGGCTGCATGGAGGGTGACAGGGACGTGACAGGGGGGTGATAGGGGGGTGATAGGGGAGTGATAGGGGATTAATAGGAGATTAATAGGGGAGTGACAGGAGATTGACAGGGGATTAACAGGGGGGTGATAGGGGGGTTACAGGAGTAACAGGGGCGTGTGTTGGTAGCCAGGGTCTTGGCGGATAATTCCTTCTACGTGACCCTTAACTGGACAACGGAAATTCCGAGCCGTAGGTCTCGGGCGTGCTCCAACATCGTGTACATGTGCCATTGGCTGCCTATTAATGGATACTCTGCCATGGCTAGTCTACTGGCTACGATGTTTCTATCGCAGAACATGGCTGTGTTACATAAAGGAAGTCCCAAACCGGGCAATACGTGAGTGCGTCAAGACGTGAGCGCGTCCGGCCGGTCTGTGGTTTGCTTTCAGCAAAAAGACCGACGAGTCGAGACTCATGTTCACCCATTTCTCCCCCAAGATCCAGAGCAAAGCTGCCGGAAGCATCTCAAACAGCCACGACTTCAGCTATGGGGCTGGGCCGACACGAAATAGCGTCACCGAAGCCTGAACGATGGGGTGACACCATAATCTGCGCCTCGACAATAGTCGAACAAGAAGAGTTAGCCCCAGCCTGCGCCAGCACACCAGGGCCTTCACCACAGGACCACCCTGAGCTTCAGGTCGTTGTCCAAATTTTTGTGACATTCGTCCTGTTCTTTCAACACCTGTAAGAGCTTTTTGGTCTGAAGCATTTGGGGCGCATCGACTTCGGTGATGTCGCGATGAAACAGGAGCCAGTTACAGCCTGCACAATGCCGTCGTCATTTCAAAATCATCGCCCGAAACAGCTCTCTCGACCAAAGACGGCTGAGAAAAAACAGAGCCCTATGCGGCGCAGCCCACGCAACCACGGCGTCGGCACGATACAACAAGAGGCAGTCCAGAGCCCTTTGCGGCGCAGCCCACGCTCCCTCACGAAACGGACATTCATGTCTGGCCGATGCGAGTCTTCGGGCTGCAAAGACGATTGCAGCACAAACGAGTGCGTGAACCGCAGGACTCGTGTTGAATGTGATCACGAAAACTGCGGTCGCTCTTGGTGCCAAAATCGGCTATTCGCCGAGCCACCAGAGCGCAAGCTCACCGTCTTCAAAACTCACACGCGTCGCGGACGCGGCCTGCGCACCGACGAGGATCTGCCGCAAGACGTCTTCGTCGGCGAGATCAAGGGCGTGGTGCGCCGCATGCGGGATTCGGACGGGTACTGGAGCAACTCGCACTTCCGCATGACCCTCAGCAACGGACGCGAGCTGGACGCGACGCACGTAAACTCGCAGGCGCGCTACCTCAACCACACCTGCGGCGAGCCGAACTGCGGGTTGGAAGAGTGGGAGGGGGCTGACGGCAGGGTGCACGTCGCCGTGTTCACCCTCATGCCCGTGGAGGCTGGCACGGAGCTGACCATCAGGTACCACGATTGCACCCAGGCTGGGATGGAGGAGCGAAAGGCGCCGCCGCCACAACAATCAGACGACGGCGAAGCGTGTCTGTGCGGGAGCGACAACTGCTGCGGTATGCTATGGGGCCCTGAACTAGCCGGGGCCGAATCGGGAAAAGAGCTACCATGTAACTAATGTTCTAATATGACTCACATTCATAAGCTCGGTGATTGAACCGGACTGCTCACAACATATACTTTTGACAGTCGAAGATGGCAACGACGGCAACGAATGCTCCTCCTCAAATCAAAACAACCCAGACTTCCCCTGCAAAGGATTCCCCGAACACGAGCCACGACACTTGCACAAGCCCAGATGACCCCGAACCAGCGGACAAGACCACCGATCAGCAGCGTGACCCTAGCGACTCGGTCTCCATACCACATTTTGACGACCTCACCACAGATGAGGCAGGGTTCAAGTCCTCATTGACGATCCGTGTTAAGAAGGACGCATCGGGAAAACGCCGCCTGGTCTATAGTATCCACTGTTCGGGGATCCGCAAATACGTACAACGCGAACTCGATGTGCTCTCCCCGGCTCCCTCCTCTGTAAGGAGCACTGAGTAACAATGATAATGCCCCCGACGAATTCAGGCTGTGCGACTGCCGGGAGGAACTGTTAAAAAAAACCTGGCTTCGCGTACCCAACATCCCTTATATTCTGCCGTCTATTACCTAAGCCCAGTGTGACGATACCCCATTAGCTCTTTAGAATCATTATCGTTTTGTTTCTTTCTATGGTGCTTTTCCACATCGGAACAGGAATGACCGGGCGTCTAGATCAGGCTCAGGTTTATTTAGTGACCGTATCAGGAACGGCCTATAGAGATAGGTAGGGGGTAGCGTTAGGTAATAGGAAGGTATAGGTTTCCTTAATAGTATATCTTAACTAAGACTTAAAGTATAAGGGAAGAAAGCTTCCCTTAAGTAGTAAGTATATAGTACTTAAATAATAAGAAGTTATTATATATTGTAATGGGCCGAGTAGGTCGAAAGAAGGATAGTACAGTCACGTGACTGTATAGAGGACATGACATAGGCTTTCCATTAAGTATTACTAAGAGAAGAGAGAAGAGGAGAGGAGAGAGGAGATCATCATTCTGTAAGGCATCGACAATATCTAAGTCTTTACTATACTGTATTCTTCCTACTACTATCGCTACTTATCACGAACACCCACGTGATAGTAGACACTCTATGTAACATTAACTAAGGAGTTAGGCCGCTAGCTAAGTAGCTAGCTTACCGTATATATAGAGTAAGAGGGGTTATACCTATTAACCTTAAAGCCTTCTTTAAGCGTTAATATCTCTATCTATAGGCTAGTTATCTATCATTATTAATCCTATAGTATATATATTTATCCTTTAGTTAGATAATAAGTCTAATAATTTATTAACGCTTCCTATTAAGGATAGTAAATATAGTATTAGTATACTATAAGTATATTAAGCGCGGTAAGGACGCGGACGTAGGCCCGTAATTAATCCTAATCGAGATTAAGTCCTAAATTTAAAGAGATTAAATAGCCTCTTTAACCTACGATCGTCCTCTTATAATCTAACGATTTCTCTACTTAAGTAGGAGAAGAGCTATTAAGTAGTATCTATCCCGTAGGGGAGGATAACGCTAGATTATAGAGAGGAGGTAAGATACCGTAACTTATAGTAAAAGAGAGATATAACGAGATTATCTAAAGGCTAGCTTAAAAGAGGATAGAAGAAGTAATATATAATAAAGAGAGAGAGTTAGTAAGCGGAGAGTCTATTAATACCGTACTTATAGAAGGTATATTAACTTAGATAGTAAAAAGACCTTTATTAATTAATTCGGGGCCTAACTAGAGTAAATAATTACGTCTAGTTAAGCTATCGAGATATTCTACGAATAATCTTAAGGAATATATTAAATTTAAGATAGTATAGGAACTCTAGTTTATAGATATAAATATCTTAAGAGAGGAGTATACGCTTCGTATTAATATAGTAACTATATATCTTAAGAGTACTACTATAAGGTAGTAGATATCTAAGGAAAGGGACGTTACTATATAGTAGGAGTTTTTATAGTTCTATCGAGATCTTATTACTACTCTAAGTAATTACCTTTTACTTACTACTTCTAAGCTATAAGTAAGGAAATAGCGGAAGAATTAGACTATAAGAGAACTTCTAGACGAGATCGTCGTTATTAAGTAGAATATTCTAGACGATATACCGTTACTTAAGTAACGGGTCTAGTATTTCCTTAACTTATTATATTCTAAATTAAGAATAGCCGTTTTAAGAGAGATACCGGAGGTAACTAGTTAAGAATAAGTTCTTACTATAACTTAATATATTAAAGAGATTAATAAAAGTTATAAAGTATATAAAGTATAGACTATAAGTAAATAGAGAGTATCTATAAGGTCTATAACTACTTCTAAAGAAATAATAGTTATTAAAAAGATAAAGAAAAAGTAGTAGTTAAAGTTCGACGGTAACTACTATAACTATAATAAGAAGGACTATCGTTCTAGCGAATATTAGACTCTAAAGAAGAACGTAGACTTAAAGTATAAGTTAAGTAATAAACCCGTAGAAAGTTTAAAAAACTAAGTACTTATATTATAAGTACCTTTATAATATTAGAGCTTTCTCTTTATAGTATAATATAAGTATTACTTTATATAATTATTAATATATAAGTAATAACTCTATAAGATCCTTATATATTAAAAGTATTAATTAACTTAGGAGTAAAAACTAACTTCGTATTATAAAGTTTTTATATTAAGAATATAATATTAGGAGAACTAATTAAGTTTATAATACGCGTCGTAGACGGAAGAATTATTCTAGTTTACGGGCGATATACTTACTTAATATATACTACTAACTTAAAGGGAATTAGGGTTAATATCCTATATAACTTTATTACTATAGATATCTACTATATTAATACGATCTTAGATATTAAATAGTTATTAGATATAGATCTAGATATCCGTTAGTTAAAAGGAACGTAGACTTATCGTCTAGGATAAGAGATTAAGATTATTAACGCGTAGACTATCTTCTAGAATGTAACTCTATATATAGCTTATTTTAAGCTTAATATACTTAGAGTAGAAGTAGCCTTTAGGATTAGATTAAACGTAATAATAATCGATTTTATCCTAGAATATATAAGAGATTACGCCGATGTTTTTAAAGAGCTAGATTTATCGATCCTACCTAAGTATATAAAGATATAGTATTTAATCTCTATTAAGGAAGGAACTAAGGTACTATTTAACTCTATCTACTCTCTTAGTAGAAACGAATTAACTATCCTTTAGGAATATATTAATAAGGCTAGTATAAAGGGCTAGATATAACCTAATAAGTCGCCTATAAGTACCCTAATCCTCTTTATAAGGAAGAAAGACGGAGATCTTAGATTATACGTAAACTATAGGGGTCTTATATTAGAAACGGCCTTTATATAACCTAGAGCGCGGGGCGACTAAAGGTAGGTCTACTAGGGTAGTAGCCTAGTAATATAAGGCTAGATTATATACCGTACGTAACTACTAAAAGAGGAAATATTTAATATATCGATATATTAGTATACTACTATATTAATATATTAATATACTATTTCTAGTTACTTATTCGGGATATACCTTATAAGTATATAGCTACGCTTATTCCCCTTTTATAGTTATACTCTCTCGTAGCTAACTTATAATATCTACTTTACTATACTATTCTAAAGTTACTCGACTACTTATACCTTACGTACTCTCGACCTAGCTTATATAAATAAAGGAACTATAACTAAGGAAGTCTAACTCTATTAGACTATATAGGAAGTAGCTCTAATATAAAGCTTAAAACTAATATCTTAGGATTAGCTATAAGTAGTATCCTCTCCTAAGAGTATAACTCGCGTACGAATAGTATAAGGAAGGAATAGCGTCCGATAACCTTCTACTTAAAGAAGTGAAATAAAGTAAAGCGAAACTATCCTACGGGGGATTAAGAGATATTAGTAATTATACGTACTTTTAAGGAATAAAGATACTTCCTTAAAGCGCCTACTATTAGTACGTTTATATTAACTAACTATACTACGTTATAGAGCTTTATAGATATAAAGATACTAGATCGAAGGTAAACTAGATAAGTAGAACTTTTAGTACTCTTTAATTTCGTAATTTACTATTAAAAGGATAAAGAAGACCCTATAGACGGCCTTTTAAGGTATTTAAATTACGTTATAAAGGAGGAACTTAGGAACTCTCTTAGCGACTTAATTACTTTACGCTTATAAGAATTAATTTATATAATTATAACTAAAGTCTCTTTATTTTATATAAGAGCGTTAATAAGAGCTTAAACTTATAGAATAAGATACGTTCTAGAAGAGAATAACTAAAATACTATACTTCTAGTATATAAGTTTTAGACTTCTAGAAAGAGGAATACGTATAAGGAATCCTCTTTAATATCTCCTAAAGAAACTCCGTCGATCTCTAAGTCTTTAGAAGACTAAATCTAAGAGTTATAGGTTGAAGATTAATAGTATATCCGCTAGATCTAGAAAGGCCTCTTTAAAGGTAAAATAGAAGATCTACTCTATAAGGGGAAGTAGTACGTTAACTCTACTAGAATTATATAAGTTAACGACGTAGTATATATTCTAGAGGACCCTACTATACGAAACGAGATTTTAAGAGTAAATTACGATAACTTATAGTAGGAGGACTATTTTAGTTAAGGTAGAACGCGCGAGATAATATAGTAGTTCTACTAGTAGTCTAGAATAATTAAAGATATTAGAGACTATATAAAGATCTATAGTATTTATTAGAGAATAAAAGTACTATAGTATAAGTTATACGGACTATTAGCGTTACTACTATAGTCTAATTAGCTATAGTAGGACCTAACTATAGATTTTATTATAGACTTACCGCCGTCGATAAGTAAGCGAAAGACTTACGACTTAATTTTTATAGTAGTCTATAGATATTCTAAGATAGTTAGATTTATCCTATACTACTCCGATATTAAGATATCTAAGTTAATATAGTTATTTAATAACGAGATCGTATCTAAATAGGGCGTTTCTTAATTAATCGTAAGCGATAAAGGCTTCTTATTTATATCTAGATACTAGAGAACCTTCTACTATTAGCTTACTATACGTAGGTATTTATCTACGTTTTATTATCCGTAAATAGATAAGTAGACGGAGTAGATAAATTAAACGCTAGAAGCGTATTTATACTATTATATTAATTATTCTTAAGATAACTAGACTTCCTTATTATTTAGAGTTAAATTTACTTATAATAACGTAGTTAATTAAGTAATTAAGACGTCCTTATTCTAGATATATTATCGCTATCCGCTAATAATATATATAAATATAGTAAGAGAAGAGTAGTTAGATAAGAATGTCTAAGCTTAAGCGATAGTTAATCGTAACTAAGAAGTAGAAGAATAAGTTAAGAACCTCTAATAGAAAGCTTAATAATCTATTAAATAGTTTTATAATCGCTATTATAAGACTATTAAGTTTAAGAAAGACGATTTCGTATAGCTCTTAACGCGTAATATTTATACGCGAAGATCTAGTATAAAGCTTATTAATAAGTTCTTAAGACCTTTCTACGTCCTTTTAAAGGTCGGAAGGAATATCTACTAATTAGTACTTTCTACGAAATATTAGCGTTTATATCCGACGTTTTACGTCTCGCTTCTTAAACTATTTTATATTTAACTTAATTAGACGCTACTAGAGTTAGAGGATATTAATAGCGATTAATTTTATAAAGTAGAAGAGATATTAAGTTCTCGTACGATAAAAGGTAGAGAAAAGTAGTATTTACTTAAGTAGAAAGAGTATAGTCTTAAGGAAGACTTATATTAACCTATAGAGAATCTATCTCTAGAACTACTAGAATAGATCGAATAAATAGATAAGAAAGGAAAATAATAAAAATAATTTATTTAATTCCTCTTATATTAAGGTAAGAAGCCCGCTAAAACTCTACTACTAGTAGTAAGAAGAGGTATATAAGGCGCGAAAAAAGTAGGAAATAGATAAGAGAATAGGACTTATACTTATTAATTAATTAAAGACGTCTATATCGTCGACGCTACTCTTACTATTATTATTATCGTTATCGTTATTACTATTAGCGCCCTCTAGCTCCCTATCGCTATCGCTATCGCTATCGTCGTTACTATCTTCTATTAGAAGATCTTCCTAGTACTCGCTAATTTAATAGTTATTAAGGCCCGACTAGCGGAGAAACGCGATATTATACTACGAGAAGTATACTATTAGCTTTAACTAAAAGGAACTTAAGAAGAGTAGGTTAGAAGTATACTTATAACTTAAGTTAGTACGGCGGTTAAAGTACGTAAAGCTTTAATAATCTATTAACTAGTAAGGTTAGTAATATCTACGCTAGTACTACTAATTATAGCGGCGCTAGACTTAAAGGGAGTTAAGATATTAAAGCCCTTAGAGGCCTTATTTATCTTCTTTTTATAACTAGTAAAGGCCTTATTAAGCTTAGTAGCCTTCTTACGGATCTAGTTAACTATATAAGAGATTAATAGAGTTAAAGTAAGTAAGTAACTAGGAAAGATAGAGAGAATATACTAAAGAAAGTAGGGACCTTACCTTCCTTAATAGGAATAGTAACGGTATATACCTCGTTAATAGCGGACTAAAAACGAGAGGGGATTAGGATATAAGGATAGTTACCTTTAATATAATAAGTATATTTACTAGTACTAGTAGGTACCTTATATCTATTATCGACGGCGTTAGTAAAATCGTTCTTAAAATTAACTATATATAGAAGTTAGTAACGGAATATACCTTAAGTACGTCGTAAGCGATAAAGGAGTATACTTATAGAGCCTAGATATAACGCTAATACTATAGAAACTTACGCTAAGCGCGTATACTCTTAAAAGGAGTAGAAGATTTAAGAAGAGATCGATAAGAAGCTATTATAATTAAGATTAAGTTAAGAGAATTATTTAATTTAAGAACGGATTAAGTAGGCGAGTATTACGTATAAAGTAATAATAAAGAGAAAGACGAGAGAGGAAAGGAAGGCCTTAATAGAGGTCGAAGACGTAGATATATATAGGACTAGAAACTACTTACCTATTAAGTATAATATAATTATACTATAAATAGAAAAAGGAAATAAATAAGTTAAATAATAATAAAGTAAATATATTAAGTAATTAATATATAAGAACGAAATATTAAGAGTATAATTAAATTAAATAAAAGGTATTTATTTAATATAATAATAGTATAGCGTACTATTATTATCTAAATATAGATACTTCTATATTAAGACTAGCGTTAAATTAACGAGACTATATAAGGCTACTAAATACTCGACTATCTTACTAGTTCGAGGGTAAACTACCTAGGGGGAAAGGGTAACTATTACGAATACCTACGTAATACTAGATACTTAATTAAGACTACTAACTAAGGAGTTAGGCCGCTAGTTAAGTAGCTAGCGTACCGTATATATATAGTAAGAGGGGTTATATCTATTAACCTTAAAGCCTTCTTTAAGCGTTAATATCTCTATCTATAGGCTAGTTATCTATCATTATTAATCCTATAGTATATATATTTACCCTCTAGTTAGATAACGGGTCTAATAAGTAGCTCTAATAATAATATCCTAGATAGATTAGTAACTTTATGAGATCTATCTTACGAGAGATCTTCTATTTAGCGAAATTAATATTATTATTATAAGCGACTTTTCTTAATTACCGCCGGTAGCTATAAAGCTATTATTTTTCTAAGGTTAATTAGTTAATCCTACTAAAGTAGGTAGTTAGACGCTTTATAACCTATTTAATAAGACTATTAAGCTTAATATAATTAAGCGCTAGAACGGCTAGACTACTAAGGTAATCGCTTTTAGAGAGGCTCTTAATACTCTTTAAGAAGATAGAGTTACGGTTAACGATTAGAGTCTCTTAATAACTCGCGTTATAAGTATTATTCCTTATAAAATCCCTACCTTTAATAACGCTATCTATATCTATAATAAGAAATAATAGATAAATAAAGTAAATTACGCTCGAATAAGAGATCTTTAATAGCTCATTCTTAAGATTATAGCTACTTATAAAGGTTTAAAAGTAAATAAGGCTAGTTTTAACGCGGTAGGAAATCTTTATACTAAACTATCTCCTACTCTTAGGACTCGAATTATACTTACGAAGAATATCTAGGTTAAGAGAGACCTCGTTAATAGCGCTCTTAAAACGGTTCGCGATATCGTCTAGAAGGTAGACGTAGACTAGCGATAGGAGCCTTCTCTTACTCTTATTATCTAATTTAATAGATATAAAGGGCCTTCTCTATAGAACGAAGGTACGGTCCTAATCTTTAGATCGAGGCGTAAGTTTTATAGAGGCGCTATTAACTACTTCTATAAGTAGTTTCCTATAATAGTAATTTACGTAAGTATAGTCTATAAAGCTTAAGGAATAACTATAGAAAGAGCTATTCTAGACTTAATAGAACGAGACTTCGCGGTAGGACTTAGTTACGTCGCTATTTCGCGTATTAAAACGCTTAGTAGTATCCTATTTAAGAAGTCCTTTAATTACGAACGCTTCTAAGTTCGTCCGTTTAAGACTATAAAGGTACGGAATGCCGATCGTTAGCGTTAATTAATATAGTATTTAGGTACTTAAACTAATTAGGAACTAGTTATTTAAAGTAGTTTACTAGTAATACTAGAGTAAAAAAAAAAGCTATAGGAAAAGGTACGCGAAAAGGTACGCGAAACGGCGCGCGAAATAGGTGAAATAGCGTAGGTAACGGCTAGTAATAAGGCGTAGGTAATAAGGCGCTAGCTAGCGCTAGCGTAAAGTAGTCGATTATAGAGGCTTTTTCAAAATCAGCTTTAATTTCCTAATTAGGTAGGTAGTACGGATAGGTAGTAAGGATAAGTAGTAAGGATAGGAATATATAGTATTTTAATATATAGTTTTCGTAGAGTTCTACTATAATACGTAAATCCCTAATTAGGCTCGTTTCCTACTATAATTATAGGGTAGGAGGGGTACGGATATTATATAGAAACTAGATAGAGGAGACTAATTAAAAACGCGTATAGTAGTTAATCGCTTCGCTAGCGTCTTAAGGAGTACCTAAAGGGTTTACTCCTTATAGTCTATTTTACTATACTCGTCTAGCGTAAGTTTATAATTTAGCGCTCTACCTCTTTTTCCTTATCTTTAGCTTTAAAAACCTTTCTAACTTTATCTTTAAACTCTCTAAAGGTTCTAAATAACGTAATTATCTCGTTCTCTCTATTATCTAGTTAATTTTCTATATAGTCCTTAATAAATAATTTAAGCTATACCTCTACGGTCGACTTAAAGTAACTTCCTATAAAGAGGATCTTCTTTATATTATCTAGGAAATTAGTAGAGTTTATTAATAAGTATATATCTACGTAGTAAATAAAAGGAGTTAACCTCTTCTAGGACTTATTAAAGGACTTTAGAGGGTTCCCTATCTTCCCTTTAGTTATCGATTTTATAGTAGTAAGAGTTAATAGAGTTAGTCGTAGTATACTAGGACCTAGAGTACTTAGTCCTACTATTATATCGTTTAAGGATAATTAAGACGCTTATCGTACGAGGAGTTCGTCCGTTAAGGATGTAGATCTTATCTACCTTCCTTAATTACTTATAGAGGTCGTCTCTCGTACTAGGTAATAATAGTTAAAGTATTAGAGCTACTTCCTATATAGCTTAATTAAGTTAAGCTTTCTTAGTTATAGTTCCTTATTATTATAGAAGCTAGATTAAGAGTACGTAAGGTATAAGTAGTCGATTAACTTTAGAATAGGATAATAA
This sequence comes from Fonsecaea pedrosoi CBS 271.37, assembly GCF_000835455.1. Taxonomy (NCBI): domain Eukaryota; kingdom Fungi; phylum Ascomycota; class Eurotiomycetes; order Chaetothyriales; family Herpotrichiellaceae; genus Fonsecaea; species Fonsecaea pedrosoi. Next base: position 1,018,112 of record NW_013550610.1, read on the forward strand.
AGTAGATATTATAGATTAGCTACGAGGGGTATAACTATAAAAGGGTAATAAGCGTAGCTATATACTTATAAGGTCTATCCCGAATAGGTAACTAGAAATAGTATGTCGATATATTAATAAACTAGTTATACTAACGTACTATTATATCGCTATATTAATTCCTTCCTCTTTTAGTAGTTACGTACCGTACGTGACCTAGCCTTATCCTAGTTCTTCTATTTCGCTAGGCTACTACGATCGGTAAACCTCCTCCCTAGGTCTCCTCGCTCGCCGGGTCATATGAAGGCCATTTCTAATAACTAGCTATACTAACGTACTACTATATCACTATATTAATTCCTTCCTCTTTTCGTAGTTACGTACCGTACGTAATCTGGCCTTACTCCTATCTCTCGTCTAGCTAGGCTACCGCAGTCCTCTAGACATCCCGCCCACCAGGTCGTATGAAGGCCGTTTCTAATAGTTAGGAACGGCCTATAGAGAGAGGTAGAGCGTAGCGTTAGGTAATAGATAGGTATAGGTATTCCTTAATAGTATATCTTATCTAAGATTTAAAGTACAAGGGAAAGGAAGCTTCCCTTAAGTAGTAAGTATATAGTACTTAAATAATAAGGGTGTATTTTGTATAAGTTATACTTGGCGGTTCGTGATAACTGTAGAATAGAGAATGAAAATACCTATATTAGAGGACTTAATATCTTAGGAGGGGTAATATTATAGATCAAGCCCCTTAGTACTAGTTTAGTACTACCTAGGACTTAATATCTTAGTACGTTAATTATATATACTACTTGAGATGTCATTTATATAATAGAACCTTAACCTTTTTAGATAGTCCTTCGTACTATAATTAATCCAATTCATTACCTATTGAGGCCGCATCCATTAGATCTGCGATCGTGATAGTTTCGTTCAATCAAATCCCCGAATCGGCTACGAATTGGTGCGCCATGCGCCCGCTGTATGAGAGCGAGCGCCCTGGGGTGATTGTGCTGCCAGCCAGCCGCGTCGGCTATTTAACACTAAGGTGGTCTGGGTCTGTAATTTGGTCGAAGAGTTGGCGTCGTTTTACCAACAAGGATCTCAATGCGGCTGCCGCTGCGGCTGGCGCAAACGACGAAGTGGTGCAGAAAGAAGGTCAACTGGAGAAGAACCTGTCACCAGACACCTTGAGAGCTTGGAGGCGGATTCAGGACAACCCACCGCGATGAGTCCACTGCTCCATATGTAACGGACCTCCACGTATTTCCTTCAACAGGCTCGACGACAGTCCATGAGACTCAAGGCCGGAAATGAATCCCTGTGTTGGCACGAAGGTGAGCTCGTGATTGGGATGTCGTTTTAACTGCCAGGGTCTCTGCATCTCAAGTTGATACCACAGGAGCCAGAGCCACACGGCCAACGTCAGGCCATGCGTGCCAGAGTGCACTGGACACACACCCTCAGATGGGCTTGAGGGGGCTAGTAGCGGCTGAAGTCAGTCATCGACGGCGTGGTTTTTCAAAGGTTGGACGCGGCGACAAATCAAACGAAGTGTGTGTGGTTTCGATCCTGGATCCCCGGCTGCAGAGCTTTTGTGACTGGCTGCTGTCTGCAACGTACAGTTTTGGAATATGGACATAAAGGGGGAGCAATGTTCATAAGTTTTCCTCAGATGCGAACGGGTTCAGGAAGTCAAAGAGAAGACGACCCATGGAAATTCAGACTTTCTGGGACTGGTTTCCCAAAGTTCTGCCCCCGAGGAACAGTACCAGCAGCACAAAGGATCCACGTCGGAGACCCTCGTGATGATGGATGGAGACGACGAAGGACACGGAGATGTTCGACTCCAAGAATCTGCACAACGGCAAGAACATCCCTGCGTGGGGGAGATGTCCAGCTCCCCAGTGCGTGGGCGTGTTCTCGTTGATCATGGTCTTCCGCTCCATCCTCTCCCTCATTATCCTGGCGTTGCGCGCGTGCATGCCGCTGACGTCGATCACGGACGTGTTCTTACGTATCATCATGGACCTCTTGAAGTCGTAGGACGACGAGTAGTCCCCGCGCAGCCCGGTGGTCGTGCACCTCTGTATGTTGCTGGACAAAACCTCGACGCGGGGCGGCGTCACCTCCTCGCGCGGGTACCAACCAGTGCGTATCCGCCGCCCCTGGCAGGTTCATGAACTCGGCGCTGATCATCCAGATGATGACGTACACCGTCTCGCAGTCGGCGGGTCGGCGGCAGGTTGCGCCAGATGGTGTGCGTGAACTCGTAGAGGCTCTCGTACACCGCCCACGAGGTCGTCCAGATTCCTGGGGCTGACGAGGATCAAGTCCGTGTCGGTCGCCTCCCTCTCGCCCACGGACACCAGCATGGTGGCTAATCTCTCCAGGGGCCGCCACGATGTCGTTGTTCAGGGACATGATGATCCAGATCGGGTTGTCGTACTCGTCCAGGTCGATGGTGATGTTCTTTCTCAGCGAAGCTCTCGGACCAGTCCGCGTCGACGTCCACGGTCGCGGCCACATGGATGTTCCTGAGTATTGTGTAGGAGCGTGGTGCTGAACGTGTGCTGCTTTACTCTGCCGTCGAAGCACATCCTCTTCAAGTTCATGGGCCTGATCATGTGCCGTCACCGCGTTCACCATCAAGGCCGTGCCATGCACTCGGGCTCAAGCCTGAAAAGCGGCCCTGATCCTGCGATTCTTCGTGTCGATGACCACGTTCCTGACCCTCACCGCGTTACTGACGCTGACCATCAATCACGGGGTTGGACATGGGCACCACGATGGACACCAATAAGTCCCGTGATGTTCATCATCTGCAGGGCGTCGCTCGGCTCCATAGACACGCTCGTCATGATCACCACGTTGCTCCCGGCCCTAGTGGTCGTGAGCCTGGCGATGCGGATGGGCCAGTCGATGTTTATGTGCCTGTTCGCCATCAGGACCGTGGTGGCTACCGGGTAGAGCTGCTCGCTCAGGCACATGTGTCCCTAAGGGACACATTCTCGTTCGTGAACTCGTGACGAACATCTGCATGACCTCAAAGAGATACTTGATGATGCCCATGTGCCCTCCCCGACACCACGTTCAGGCAGATCATGTTGAAGCTGTCTCCCAGTGACTTCTCGTACGTCATGCCGATCTCGATCAGGCACATGATGTCGGCCATGATGCCGCACACCACCTCGCTATGGCTCGGGTTCGTCTTCGAGGTCAGGATGCCCGCAGAGCCCGTGTTCATCTCCTCGACCGTCGTCGGGATCATGGTCCAGTGGGTGGGTACCCTCTCGTGCGCGTGTACGTTCCTGCTCTTGCTCATGGTGTGGCTGCGCCTCCTGCTCTTTTACGCCATGCTGAGCAAGCTGCTCGACCGCCAACGGGTCCCTCATCCTGCCGTTGAACGTCAACCCGTCCTTCAACATGTACTCCACGTGGAGCTTCGACAACTCAAGGATCAGCTCGACCAGGCCCAAGACCTCGACAGGGCACGCGCAATAGGAGAGGCATAGGAGGACCAACGCCATCGAGCTCGTGAGGACGATGAGAAATGTCGTTATGAGCGAGCTGCCGCCGCTGACGATGTCGGAGGTGCTGTCGATAATGTTCAGGCGGAGCGGGGTCCCCCGTCGCTAGACTCGTTCATGGTCATGATCGTGGGCACGGTCAGGAGGGCTATGGGCTTCAGCCCGGCCGTGGAAGAGGTACGACCTCAAGTTCATGCCGTTGGTCAGGTGGGAGTGCCCCGACATCGTGGCGAGTCTGTGGACGATCGAGCCGGTGGTGTCGAGCAACATCATCAGGGGGCCAACAGCATCGACGTCAGGTACGCACACGACATGTACTCTCCATGGAGTTGGAGTGTGCATCGAGCCGATGTCCACGACCACGCACACGACCAGCGTCAAGCCCGGCAACGAGGTCTGGGGCAGGTGGACCGGGTGGCTGCTTCTGGCGCGCGGTCCAAGGACCAGGGTTGGCTCGACTCCGTATGCTCGAGCTGCAATGTCTCCTCGTCCCGACCGCGGTGTTCTCACGAACCTGGTCACGGTCTCGTCGTTGTCCTCCGGCCCGTGCTCGGTCAGGACCTTGTAGCCGCCACGCCGTCAGGCGTAACCGTGGCCATGGACTCGAGTATGGTGAGAGCATGAACGGGTACATGCCGCTGATGCTGGGGCCATACGTCACCGAGTCCATGAACATGCCTCTGATTCTGGCGTCGGTCACGTTGTCGTTGGTCGTCGCTGCCGGGATGAGGTTGAACAGCGTGTTCATCGTCGCGCATAAAGCTTTCCATGACGGCAAAACAAAACGAGCGAAGCAGAGAATGGCGACGTAGATTCCCTCACCAGGCCAGACGGGGGCAAACAAGTCGTTGTCGTCGAGTAAGAGCCGAGAAACATTCGTAGTATCGCGCGTAGTTTGCAAGATCTGTTCGCACTGTTGTCTTCGCGTCAGTCTCCAAGGTCTAGTGCAACAGCAGGGACCAAGCAATAAGAAAAGGGAATATACATATGGACCATGAAGAAGAATATGCAAGCAGAACATGTGAAGGCCACGTGGAAGAAGAACATACAAGAGCAGCCTGTAAAAAGCGCAGTATAGAGGAATATGGCCCTGAAGATGAAGACCGCCTTGATGGTGAACGCTACATTGAAGGTAATCGCCCCCTTGAAGGTGAACACCTCTTTGAAGGTGAATATGGCCTTGAAGATGACCAGTGCCGTAAGGATGAAGATCGCCTCAAAGATGAAGGCCGCCTGGACGGTAACCACCATCTTGAAGGTGTCCGCCGCCTTGACTTCTGAGTCACCCATGTGGTTGACAGGAGAAGAAACCCCTTGATTAAACTCGTGCCAGATGCCTGTGTTTGTCACTCTCGGAGAGTCGACTGACGTTGCACGATAGGAGCTTGTAGCCCGCTTGAATTCCGTCGTCCGGGAGCAAGACACTCGGCGTCGATCTCAACCTGCCAGGGTACTAGTAAGTGCCATTGCTCATGTAGGAACAGCCTTTGGAATGTGAGCTGGGGCACGTACGGCAGGTTTCGGACATGGTCCTCTTGATCATCCTGACACGGTCGCTCACCACATTTTCGAGTTTCCTCTTCTCTCACCTGATCCTCACCACATCTTCAAGTTCCGCTCCTCTCACCTGGTCTGGTCTGGTCCTCGGCAGCCACGTCACAAGGTGAACACCGCCTTGAAGATGAACGCCGCGTGGCAGAAGAATAGCGCCGTGAGGAAGAATAACGCCTTGAAGATGGACACTGCTTGACGGTGAACGTCGCCTTGCAGATGATCTCCAGAGGCTTTGAAGGGAAATCTGCATATAGAAGGTGAAGAAGGAATAACGAAGTAGGAACATCCAAAAGCACAATACTGACGAGAAACATTCAAGTAGAACGCTCAAGGAGATGTGCCAGAAGAACATCCAACAGGATCATGCGAGAAGAATATGTGAAACGCAATATAGAAGGCGACATGGAGAGGGGCCTGTACGGCTGACCTGCTGGATTTAGATCATTCTCCCCCACCGTTAGTGGCTCTACAGCCCCAGTCGGAAAGGATTTAAAACCGGAAAAGGTCTTTTCAGCCCTTAGAGAAAGATGACAAGAACGACAAGGACGACATCGATACGGCAGGAGGCACCGGCGCGGCAGAAGACACTGATGCAGAAGACGCTGGTGCAGAAGACGCTGGTGCAGAAGACGCTGGTGCAGAAGACGCTGGTGCAGAAGAAGACGTTGATGCAGAAGAAGACGCTGGAGATGCCGATGAGGGTGAGGAGAGATGAATCAACAAGACGTTCAGTAGGTAACCTGCAAGAGGGAGGCACCATGAAGAAGAGGCCAAAGGGAGATAGAACAGGGGCGTTCCCCGTATGCAACGTATAAGACCAAAAAGTAAATACGTAGGGAGTATGAAGGACTCACATGGAACGAGCGCCTGCCACGGCAGGGAAGAATATGTAAAGCCCACTCTGAAGAGGAACATACAAGCGGGACACGCAATCGAAAGGGCTTGTAATCGGTAGGGCATCCAATCGACAGGCCATGGGCCATGGGCTAGTGGGATATCGGGCCATGAGAAATCATTTATTACCCATAAGAACATGTTCCATCATTTCTTGCTCCACTGACTCCCTCATCAATCCCCGGAATGCCTGCATTTGATTTCGACGCGTGCTGCCCAGGCTGGGTTGAAACGGATTCTCGCCACCATGAAAGTTCTGTAAACAGACTCAGGTGGCACTAGAGTGTCCTCTGGAGACAAACCCTTAAGGCCGTTGGCGTTGCTATAGGCCGATTGGCCCCCGGTGGAACAACTGAGGCGTATGCCTTCCAGGACGCCGCGAGAGGGTGTGAGTATGTCTGTTTGTCTCGGATGCCGACCTCGATGCCAATGTCACAATCAGCTTTGCTTGCGAATCCGCCCCGATATCGCTCGGGGACCCCACGAAGTCTTCAGTGGGCATCCAATCGAAAGGAGAACATGCAATTGAACAAGGAATATATAGGATGAACATTCAAGAGGAAGAGGCAAAGGGTAACATGCAAAGCGCTATTTGAAGGGGAAATATGAAAGAAGAATATTCCAGATGGAACATGCGAAAAGTAACACGAATTGAAAGACGAACGTACAGAAGGAGCAAAAAGAGGAAACAGGCAAGTGGGACATATAGAGCGCAACAATCAAAAGGCAACAAGGAAGAAGGACATGAAACGGCCATCTGGAAGAAGAAGCCGCCTGGAAGCCCAACATATAAAAGGCAAGATAGAAGAAGGAACATGCAAAAGGGACCCTCAAGAAGGAGGAAGACGGAGAAAGATTCCACATGGAGCGTGCAAAAAGCAATATTCAGGTGAATCGTCCTCGGGTTGGAATTGAAATGTGGAAAGTGAAACTCAAAGTAAAAGGTTGACACGGAGAAGTGGTAGTTGACGACTTGACAGAGAATGAAATGGTACTTTTGAGAGGGGCAGAGAGTGTAAGTCAAGTGAAGGGTTGGCGGGTGGAAGTAGTAGTTGACGATTCCGCAGAGAGGATCACAAGGTGCATCGGTGGCGACAGGCGTACCCGGTGCTAGTGGTGCACACAACCTGACGCAAGAGGGACAGGCACAGACCGCCTCGAAAAGGAATAAAATGGAGGAATAAAATGGAGGAATAAACAGAAGGTAACAAGGAACAGGTGATATGAAGGAGGCAGCACGAAAGAAGTAACATGAGAGAAGAATGTAGAAGAAGATGGTATAAAGCCCGCCTCGAAGACGAACGAATAGAGGGGAATGGGCAAGAGGAACGTTGACAAGATCATAAAGGAAGGCAGTATGAAAGAAGTAACAGAAAGGAAGACGATGCAAAAGCTGCCTCGAAGACGAACGAACATGGGGGAATATGTAAAGGGAACATGCGAAAGGCAGCGTAGAAAAGGAACACGAGCATGAACTTGGAAGAAGCGGCATGGACGAAGCAACAGACGACAAGTAACAGGCTGCAAAGCCGCCTTGAAAACGATTCGAGAGGATTCGCGAGAGGTGTATATACACCGTGCAACGACCGTCAAAAGGTTGGGTATTCCGGTCCGCATGGGGATTCCGATGGTCGTATCAATGGCCAGATTGAGCAGGTCAAGTGAGCAGGGATTTTGTTGGTGTTCCGCCACTGTTTCAGACTCGGGTGTAAGTAACTTGCTGTTCGACAGCATTCACCACAGTCTCACCTATCTTGCCAGAGGAGAAAAGGCGACATGAGGAGGACGAATGTGGGAAAACATGGAGGAATATGAAAAAGGCAGCCATATAAAAAGGAATATAAACATGAACATGATGGCAATATGAGAGGAGCAACATGAGAGGAGAGCAAGGTGGAAGAAGCAGTAGGTTGCAAAGCCGCCTTGAAGGCGACGGAACATGGAGGAAGATGGAAGAATATGCAAAATATAACATGCAAAAGGGAATGGCGACATGCAAAAGGAACATGAACATGAATTAGGGAGATGAAGAAAGGCCATGGACATGGACGAGGGAAGATGAAGGGGGGAAGATCAAGGGGGAAGATGAAGAAGGGATATGAACATACCGAGCAAGTCCCCTGGCTTCCTAGCACAACCTTTGACGGTGCGATGGGCCAACGTCTGCGGACACAACCAGACAAGACCTTCTGACGCGTCAGTGGAACAAATCGTCGTGGTCTGCCTCGTCTTGCCACCAACCAGTTGAACCTCCAGCCTCCTCAGGTCGTATGTAAAATCTTTCTTCCCGCGCCCAAGTAACCTCAAATCTCCACGGGAGGGACCCTATGGCGGTCCAGCCGTTGTTTGACTTGGGACGTACCGGTACAATCGACAGAACCACTGGATCGATGAATGAGGTCGTCCTCCGACACCTGCTGCTGCTGCTCGAATATCAAGATCCCAGCTTGCAAACTGTTTAACTCACACAGGCTTCTTCTTTGACAAGACCACCAACATTGTCGTCTGAGTCAAGAACACCGACGACGTCCAATCGGTACGACGGGATCGTGGGCCACATTGAAGCCAGACCCGGCAACTTGGACGTGACGGTTGATGATAGCCCACGGAAAATGCGGGCGAGTCGAGACAGGGCAGCTCCTGGACACGCAGGAGGTTATCCTCGTCAAGCACACGGGCCGCGGCACGACGCTTGCGTATGAACTGCATCGAACGAGTCTGCGCCATCTCATCCAGCAACACCAAGGTTTGGCAATGAGAATTCAACAATGACCTTGCCCGCGCTTTCGTGTCCGTCTCAGTCCCGGCGGGGGCTTCGGTAAGTAGCGTGTCACCGAATGAAGAATCCACGATCAACGATATAGGACAGCAAAAGGCGAAATCGACCCTGCAACTCTGGATGTGGACGAAAATCCAACAACGATCGGGGAAGGTGGTATCATCTCGGGTTCCTTGTAGCATCTCCAAGTGGAATAGTCTTCACATGGCTCCAATCTTCGATAGTCTTGGACAAACAGCTTCCGATGGGTCGCAACAGGTATTGGTCACTCTCCCAAACGAGGATGGTGTTCGAGAGCGTGATGATGTCCTTCCGGCAGCCACAGAAGAAGCCTAACTGCGCGCATATCCCGGAGAGCGGAAAGGACATGCGCATTTGGAATTCTGCCGCGGGGGCGACGTCGGTCAATGTCTGTAGCCAGCTTCGCGAGGCGCGAGAGGCGCCAGCGCAGTGATATCCAGGTTCCGACTCTGCTGAGGCGTATCGGTGAATGTAAAGGCTGGCCAGACTCGAAAGGATATCCAAGGCGCCCTCCCACCAACGTTTGCGGAGCCATTGGCGTTGTCACCGCCACTTGTGATGTCTCACGGTTCGAGGTCGAAGGCCCGATGATCGCTTCGAGTCTCGAATCCAAGGAGGCGTTGTGGCTGATGGACTGAAACGGATGCTTGGCCGCGGAATGTGCTTGCGTCTGTCGAGGGTACACCGATCGGCCTGCTCTGGCGTTTGGAAAAGCCTCCCTGTTTCTGCTAGACAGGACTTGAAGGACTCGTGGTTGAGTCGAGGTCCAGCAAATGATCCCTAGTCCAGCATCGCCGTCGGCACCAGGGCACTGTCCTTTCAATTGCCAAAAGCAACCATACGTCCACCCTCAATCCCCAAAGTGGCCCAATCCATAACTTCCCATGACCCAGAATGTCAATCAGCTCCATCCCGCCAATGCCCAAAGGTCGAGGCGTTCATCAAGAAGGTCTCTGCCAACGTGCTGATCGTCGAGATGGCCTTGTGAGAATCGAAGCGCAACTTTTGCAGCTGAGAACAATACCTTTTGGCAGAGTGCGGCAAGGCTGGGAAGACGGTCGACCGTATTACCAACCCGACATATCAAAAGTGTCCTCGACCGCATTCGCCGCATGCCGCCAAAACACGGAGCAATGGGATTGCTATTCGGTAGCTGGCCGGTTCATGCCCCGCATCAATGGACAGAATCCCCCAAGCGGTGTGCGACGTCCTCAGCGAGCCCGTTGGCGGGTAAGATCTGAGGGGGACTCTGTATTGGTTCTGAGCTTGAATGTAACATTGCCAGCCTGCTGCTTTGGTGTGGTGGCGAAGACGGCGACGTGCATGAATAGAAAGACGGCTGCGTCAATGCCCAGAGCGCGGGACAAGGCTGCTGCTCGTGATCAACCGGCACGACGAAGTTTCTTCAGAGAACTCTTTCGGTCGTCTCAATCTTCTTGGGATAGCTGAAGCCATGTTGTCGTCGGATTGTCGTCGGATCAAGAGAGCAGCCACAGCCGACGATGGAGGGGGTTGTCTCACGTATCGAAGACGTGGAAAATGAAGCGACCCCTGTATCGGCAGTAGAAAAGCTGAAAGCGGCACTCTTGTTGGAATGGATGGCCTTAGATGAGGATACATCTGACCACCGCATTTGCCTTGAGCTGGTGCTGCAGGTTGAGAGACACCAATCGTCTTGGGTACACAAAGCGGCTCGCGAATCGTCAGAGGCTGCTGCCATCGTTTCCGCGTCGTTGTACAGGTTACGTCTAGCATGGACCAGGGCAGTAAAGGCGATGGGGTGGGAGATAGTCAGTCGGGCACAGAGCCTGCCTTCCGCTTGCTGTGATCAACGGAGGCCGCTCCCAAATCGACAGTGCCTATTCCCTTGGTCGCTTTGGCATGCTCTTTGAGTTGATGCGTTGACATCGTCATGAGGATGACCAGAAATAACGCTAAATCATTCCATTGTGTCGATGTTCTTCTCGACGACGTCTGTAAAGTCATCGTCAAGTGGTGATACCCTGCAGATAGGTTGTGTGGATGGAAAGAAAGGCTTTCATAGACGGTAGGCGTCCTCGAATATATAAGGATTGGAAAGCCTGAAGACAATGCGAAGGCTGCCGTGTCTCGGCTCTTCGCTTCGCAGCTCCCGGAATAGTCCTGCGAGACGGAGGAGCATCCGGGAAAGCGATTTCTTGCCGCTACTAAACCGACGTGCAGCGCAAAAGTCGAGGCCACCGAGTCAATGAGGTCTCGAATAATGGCACCGACTATGATGGGACACTGTTCAGCGGGACGACATTCGAGTTCGTTGTGTTCGAGCAGGGGCCAGATCTGGGGCGAGAGCAGTGGGTTGACACATCTCGCGATGGAATATATCATGGGTCGCGATGGAATGTGTTATAGCTCGCGATAGAATGTATCGTGGCTCGGGATGGAATGTACCATAGATCGCGATGGAATGTAGGTAGTAATGGAATGTATAACGGGTCTCGATGGGATGTATCCCGCGATGGAATGTGTCTGACGATGGAATGTGTAACGCGTCGCGATAGGTTGAAGGTCGTGGTGGAATGTGTCTCGTCGTTGAATGTATCTCGCCACGGAATGTACCATGGGTCGCCATGGAATGTGTCGTAGCTCGCGATGGAATGTGTCTCGCCAACCGAACGCAGATTCGATGACCATCCTTTTGGCAGTACCATTCCAAATCTCCAGGTCCGGATAGTACGTGGAACAGACAGTCCGGGCCGCTTCGATTGTAGCAGGACAGCAGAGGACAAGCTCAGTGGCTTCGCTTTTCTGTGAGAGAGGCCGTGTTAGAGATATCCGCGAAAGGAGTGGAAGAATGGGAGAAATGTCGACAGGCAGACAGACCGATATATAACGTGGAGTATCAATCGGCGTATTCCTGAAGACTCTCGTAGTGGGAGGAAAGGTGAAGATCATACGCCTTTATATCCCTTCTCCTGTTCCTACTCCTTCTCTTGGAGACCGACCGACCCAACGCGGTATTGACTTAAAGATCGGCCTTTTGGCATCATCAATGCCTGGGTAGGTCTTGGGGGGCACGCTTCGGTCGTGGTAGAGTAGGGAAGGGCAAGCTCGGTCGCTTCGGTTTTCGGTGGGAGAGGCCATTTCAGAGAAATCTGCAAAGGGAGAGGACAGAAGGTTGAAAGGTAGATGGAGAGACAGATAGACATGGAACGTGGAGTATGAATCGGTGTACCCATTAAGGTTCTCGTGGTGTGAAGAAAGACAAAGGTTATGTGCATTTGTTTCTCTGCGCCTGCTCCTACTCCTTCTCTTGTAGACCGACCGACCATGGTATGGATGTTAAAATCAGCCTTTTGGCATCACCAATCCCTGGCTAGGCCCGAGCGGAACACGCTTCGATCGTGGCAGGGGAGGACAGAGTTAGTCGCTTCGCTTTCTGTGAGAGAAGTATTGTTAGGAACCTGTGAAAATGAGAGCGGAAGGATGGAGGAAAGAGAGACAGACCGACAGACCGACAGACCGACAGACCGACAGACCGACATCGAACGCAGAATATAGAACAGAATCGGCATGTCCACGAAGAGAACAGCAGTCTTGAGGATGAGGGCCACTCGAGTTGTTTCCCTACTCTTGCTCCATCTCTTGTGTTGGATTCGAGCAATCGTAGCATCGATCATCGTCTTCGGTAATGTCCACACCCATAATCACCGGACAGATCAGGGCGGAAGAAAGATAATGTGCTTCGATCGTAGTAGCAGGACAGGGTCGTTCATTTGGCTTTCTGCAGAAAGCGATGTTAGCTGTATCTGCTAACGAAGAGTAGAGGTGGAGAGGTAGATAGACAGATAAGCAGACAGACAGATAGACGTGGAAGAAGGAACATGAAATCGGTATGAATGCGGACAGCCTCGCAATTGTGGTATGAAGATCGTGAATTTTTGTTTGGCTTCTCCTGCTCCTGCTCCTCCTGCTGCTCTTGTGACTGACGGACCGCGACATTGACAGTCGATCATTCTTTTGGTACCACCGCTCATGCCCACTGCCCAGAGGGTGCATGGGCTGGGGAGGGTCTCTCCCCAGGAGGATTCTGGCTCGTCCGAGGCCGTTCTGTCGTCTGGCCTATCTAAGTCCGCACTTTCTCGTTAAACAGGAAAGACAAAAGGATTCTGGTCCCTCCGAGGCTGTTCTGTCTTCTGGACCATCCAAGTCTGCACTGTCTCGTTGAACAGGAAAGACAGAACGCCCACCACCAAGGACAACACCACCAGGACAACCATCCATTGCATGGGCTTCGTCCAGAATCCAAGGCCGTTCTGTCTTCTGGACTATCCAACTCCGCGCTTTCTCGTTAAACAGGAAAGACAAAACGCCCACCATCAAGGACAACTTTGCCAGGATAACCACCCATTGCATGGGCTTCGTCCAGGAAAGTAGGCAATGTGCCTCGATCGGACAGGACTGGACGGGACCGGGTCAATTTCTTCGCTTTCTGTCGGAGAAGCCACATTAGAATAGCTGCGAATATGGAAGTAGAGACGGTGACAATGGTAGATGGATGGACAGACGGCGGGACGGACATGAAATGTGGGATATGAACATGAAACGCGCCATCGATATCGACACAGAGAGCCTCGCAATTGGGACACGAAGATCATGAATGTTTGCTTACCTTCTCCTGCTCCGGCTCTGCTCCCGTAGACTGATGTCCGCGACGTCGACAATCAATCAGTCTTTCGATACCACTACACTGTCAATTCCCAGGACCGAGTGGCTGGAAGAAGACAACGCATTTCGATCGTGGCAGGCGAGGGATGACGGTCAGTCGCGTAAATTGTCTATGAGAGAACACTCTGTCAGGGAAGCCACGTTAGAAATGCCTTCGAGAGAGAAAGCAGAGGGGTGTAGAGAGGCAGGCAGATAAACACGCCGCGGACGGACATGGAATATGGGAAATAAAACAGGCCATCGGTATGGACAGAGAGGCTCACAGCTGTGACATGGAGTTTGTGGCTTTGTTTCCCTTCCTTCTCTTACTCTTGCAGACTGACTGGCCGCGACAATATTGACACAGAGAGACGCGCAGTTGTGACATGAAGATTGTACTTTGCTTCCCTACCCTTCTCTTGCTCTTGCAGACTGACCGATCGCGACATCAGTCTTTTTGTCGCTACCGCACTGCCAATTCTCAGGTCCGAGTGGGGTGTAAGACGGTATGCTTCGCCCTTCGATCGTGGCGGGACAGGATAGGACGGGATACGTCAGCCGGTTAGCTTTTCTGTGAGAGAAAGCCGTGTTAGCAGTGCCCGCGAATATAAAAGCAAAGGAGGTTGGAAAGGCAGATGGATAGACATACCGGCGGAAAGACATGGAATCTGCGATATGGAACGTGAAATCGGTATGGAATCAAAATCGCCTGCAGAAATCGTCTTGGGAGGTGTACGTGAAGATGTGCCCGCTGGAAGATTTCTCCGGCCATAGGTCGACGAACAACAACAGAGAGCCTCGTAGTTCTGACATGAAGATTGTGACTTTGTTCCCTTGCCTTTCTCTTAATCCTGTAGGCTGACTGGCGCCGACATCCCAGTCTTTTCGTCTCTACCGCGCTACCAATTCCCAGACCTGAGTCGGTGCGAGACAATACGCTTCGTATTCGATTGTGGTAGGATAGATAGGATGGGACGACGTCATTCGTTTCGCCTTCTGTGAGAGAACTTTCTGTCAGAGAAGCCACGCTGGAAGTATCTACAACGGTGAAAGGAGAGTAAGGTGAGAAGAGAGCAAGGTGAAAGGAGAGCAAGGTGAAAGGAGAGCAAGGTGAAAGGAGAGCAAAGTGAAAGGAGAGCAAGGTGGAAAGAGAGCGAGGTGAAAAGAGAGCGAGGTGAAAAGGTAGACAAACAGGTAGACGGGCCGCTCAGTCGCAGACTTGACAATCAGAATCAGCCTCCTCGGTACCATTGTTTTACCAATCCCCTGGCCAGGTCTGGGTTGAGGAAGACGAAGAACTTCGCTTCGATCATGGCAGGACAGGATGGGACGCCGTTATTCACTTCGCTTTCTGTGAGAGAAGGTGTGTTAGAAGCATCTGAAAAAGTGAAAGTAGAGGGGTGTGGAAAGGTATACAGACGGGCGGATGTAGAACATCGAATGTGAGCCGGTAAACACACGAATATCATCGCAGTATAATGTGATGATCGTAATTGTGGCTTTGTTTCCTGACACTTGCTCTTGCTCTGAGTCTTGTAGACTGACCGATCAGCCACGATATCGACATCCAGAACCAGCCTGTTCGGTACAGCAATACTGGTAATCCCCCGGCGAGGTCCGGACTGAAGAAGAGGACGCGCTTTGCTTCGATCGTGACAGGGCAGGCCAGTGTGAGGCGGTTCGCTTTACTGTGAGAGAAGCCACGTTAGAAGGATCTGCAAAAGTAGAAGTGAAGCGGGGTGTAACGGTAGACAGATAGACGGACCAGGAACGTCAAACGCGAGCCGATAAGCACACGAATCTCATCGCAATATGATGTGAAGATTGTGACAGTAGCTTTGTTTCCCAACCCTTGCTCTTGCTCCGACTCTTGTACACCGACCGATCAGCCGCAATATTGAAAATCAGAATCAGCCTTTTCGGTACCATTCCTCGCGGACAACGGGTTCAAGGTCGTCTGCGTGGACCGGGACATCGTAATGACGCAGCGCACGGTCGAGATAATCGAGGCCGAGGGCCATTAGGGGACGGTGATCGCGATCTACGCCGACGTGACGGACGAGGCGCAGAGCATCGTGGACACAACACTGAACTACCAATTCACCGGGAAGGTCTGGATTGAAGGGGACGACGGGTTTCGTATCAATCTTGGCTGAGGGGATTGAGTCAATCGCTTCGCTGCTCTGCGAGAGATTCCACGTTTCTGTAAGAGAAGCCATGTTAGAGGTCTGCGAAAGCGAAATTGAAATCGGAGGGAGGGTATAGACAGACAGACGGACCGGGAATGTAGAGCATGGAGCATCAATCGGCCCATGATAGATACGAAGAGTGTGGTAAAGCGAGGAACTTCCGCGGATCCTGACGGTTTGACTCGACACGGCGAGGTAAAGGTCGTGAAGACCGTGAAGCCTGTTTCCTTGCCCCTACTCTTGTAGACGGATCGACTGACTGGCCGTGGTATTGATACCGCCGTGCCGTTTCAGTACCACCTGTCACCAGGTAGTCTGGTTGCTTCCCTGCTCCTACTCTTGCAGACTGGCCAATTGCGATATCGACTGTCAGAATCCGCCTTTGTGGTACCATGGCACTACCGATTGAATCTCCTGGCCAGGTCTGATTGAAGAAGACAATGCGCTTCGCTTCGATCCTGGCAGGACATGATAGTGTCAGTGGATTCGCTCTGATGTGAGAGAAGCCACTTTTCTGTGAGAGAAACCATGTTAGAAATCTGCGAAAGCGAAAGCTAAAGCGGAGCGAGGGTGTAGAAAGACGGACAGACAGAGAATGTAGAGAGGGTGGAGCATGAATCCGCGCATGATGGACACGAAGATTGCCATAGAGAGAGTCAAAGGTCGTGAAGACCGTGAGTCTGGTTCCCTTGTCACTGCTCTTGTACACCGCCTGTAGTATCGACAACCAGCGTTTTCAGCACCAGCTATCCCCCAGCAGTCTTGCTGTCTGCCTACTCCTGCTCTTGCGGACTGATCGACCGCGATATCAACAAGCAGGCTCTCGGAAACCACTGATTGTCGCTCAGGTCTAAGTGGAAGAAGACGAGACGCTTCGATTTCGATGTCGATCGTAGTAGGATATCGTAGTATGATGGGACAGAATCGCTCGTTCGCCTGTGAGGAAGCCATGTCAGAGATATCCTGTGACTGCGACTGCGGACAGAGGGTGTAGGTGGAAAACAGGAGGACAGACCGAAGACGGTTCGACTTGGAATATGGCACTGTGGAGACGAACAAGAGAGACGAGCAGGATATGAGTATGTATGCGCCCAAGGTATTGGTGAAGGGGCGCATGTAGGTAATAAGCAATCCAGAAACAAGCAATCCAGAGGGAAAGGCTAATATAGAGGATATAAGCAGCGGAGGCAACATGAATCAAGACGGAAGAAGATGAAATTGGACTCTCGGCGAGGGGGGAAACATGCAAAACGTGTCAAAAAACAGAAAATCATTGAATGCGGAAGAGGAATGTCCAAGACGTCGAGGGGCATGAAGGGTGAAAAGAGAAAGATGTGAGAAGAATCTGCAAAATAAACAAAACGAAAAGCCACATGCAAGAGACTTTGACCAGAGCGGCCGAGTAAGCCGAGGTTTATAGTTAAATCGTGGCGGACGTATAGGTCAAAGTCGTCTGGTCCACCAGTAGTAGGCGCGCCACTACACCCAAGAAAAATATGCGTGTAATCTAGCGTTTCTTCGCTCCGTCAACATACGAGAAAAATATGCATGAAATAGAAAAATACGCAGAACGCTCAGTCATCTCTCTCCATTGCTCACATCCTCTGCATTAGCCGTTTCCTTTGCATCGATCGGGTCATGATCGTGCAGGAGGAGCTTTAACGCTTGTAGTAGGGAGGCTACAACGCCTGTAGTAAGGGAGCTGCCGCGGTGTGGTACGGGATTCGATGCTCTGGTTGGGGACTTAATGGCCGGGTGTCGACGCACCCTTCCGAATGACTTGGAACTTTTCTCCGGATGACGGTTTTTTGACAGCAACTTTTAAAAATGCACAAAGGTAAAACGTACAAAAAGCGCCACGAAGAAGGGAAAATTCCACATAGAGCATAAAATAGACTGTGAGGCGTAAACCCTTAGGGTTTCAGCCTCCAATGGCCCTGAGATGAATTGTGGAATTATGAATAGGATCTTAGGTGCGCCTTTTGCAATCTCATCCTCTCCTTGCACCCAACTCTCTTTGCCTCGCCATGACTTTGCCGAGTCGCTTCGCTTTCTTTGTTCTCATCTCATCGTTGCTTCAGAACCTATGCACGCAGGCTTCCTCGAGTCTCTCCTAAGCCAGCTTAGTAGTGTAGATGGTTGGAGAAGAGGCATGCTGTACTTACGGGACTCAGTTCCTTGGGCGCTTCGTACAGATATCGCATGCCTCGCTCAATCTATGAGTTGGTAAGTAAATATCAGTTCGGAGGTGATGGGGGTCCACGAACAAAAAGTCTTGGAATGTACGGAGGAGGAAACTCTTCGCTCAATATCTTGCACAAGGTCGGGACCGAAATTTGGCTGGATTGAACCGAATTGATGACGAACCACTCCATGCCTTCGCGCGTAGGAAGGTAACATTGCCCTGGTTCAAATGCTTTCGGCATACTGATGGTGACGATGATCAGAGGCTTGAAAGGGTTGGATGGACAGGAATCGTGCCAAAGAAGCGAACTGACTTGAGTTTTGTATGCTTTGTTACCAAGGAAGGTAAGATGTAAGAGAAAGAAGAAGGACAGGACGAGGGGGAGCATTTATGTCACGAACCGCTAAGTATCACTCACACGTAATAACCCCTTATTATTCAAGTACCACATGCTCACCACCTAAGGGAAGGAGCTTCCCTTATACTTTAGGTCTTAGTTAAGATATACTATTAAGGAATACCTATACCTACCTGTTACCTATCGCTGCCCTCTGCCTATCTCTATAGGCCGTTCCTGACAATTCAAGGCGAATATAAAAGTAGAAGTAACCATGAGTAGCCATGAGTGGCCTTAAGCAACCGTCCTGAACCGCCATCAGCCTGGGGACACGCGAATATAACTGACCATATCACCTGTGTAGGCAGCAATGCGTGAAGATGACGACCGCGGTGATGGCTCAGGAGGGTTTTGCTTGCTTTCTTGCTTGCTTGCTTGCTTCAGAATATGATCCAGGCAGTGTCGGTCCTACCAGCTCGTCGCTGTACATCATGCCTTCGGGCCCAATGCACCTTTCAAGTGCTTTGCGGCCGACTAGCGGATATCTTTGGACCTGTAGCAGGCGAGCATCGCCATGTTGTCCCATAGAAATGGACGTGCTCGCCCAAATTCCCCCTTCAAATGCTTTACGGCCGACTGACGGATATCTTTGGACGCGGATCAGGCGAACTTTGGCATGTTGCCCGTGGAAATGGATGTGCTCGACCAAAATCCACTGCCGCAACGTGCGCATGTTGCATATGCATAGCATCACGTGGGCTACGCACGTCTTGTCGTTCGGGTGCCTCAGCAGCTTCGGGTATCTGTCTATCACCACGAGCATCGTATCGCACTTGTAGCCGAGCGGGACCATGTGCGTGTCCCCGCCCATCTCCCATATTGATGATTGCATCCAGCTTGACCATGGACTGGTGGCAATCTTGAACCGTTTTCGCGTCCCAGATGACCTGCCCACCATGACAGGCTCCTTGGAGTGTCTGAGCCAGGGTGCTTTGGGCCCGGCTGGGGACTGCCAGAAAAGGCTGGAGGGAGTGGCCGAGTAGGTTCATGACAGCGTGTACTTTATCGGGCCCTGCGGAAGCTCCTCCATCGGCGCTGATCTTGATGTCGACGCGGACGAGTTCGTCATTACTCTCCTTTTCGTGTACATCGACATGCGTTCTGATGCATAAGCTGCCTGGAAGACTAGGCGGTCTGCGGAATATGCGCGATGAGGGACAGCCGGCGAATGTTTCCAATGCTTTTGGTTGTCTTGCCGCCTGCTGCGTCCTCATCTTGCGTTCAAATCGCGTGCGTGAATGAGATGACCCCTCCTCAAGCCGAGTCTCCTCGACATTCCCGCTTGGGCCATTGATAAAGTGTTTGACTTCTTTCTCTGCCCTTTAAATTCTCTCAAGCATCTCAGGATATCCAACGTCGAGACTGGGTGCCTGATGTGTACTCGGTAAAGTGCCTCTGTAGGTGTGGGAAGGGCCGGTGAATGACCGGCGCCGAAGTCCTTCCACTTGTTCAAGCCCTCTTCTGCGTTGCGGTCGGACGTCTCTGTGCCTTGGAGCGAGCACAGCGCCTCAACGCAGTGGTCGAGGCTCCTGACGCCGGTGCTGAGCCAGTGGTGCGGCGGGGTCGTCATGCATAGCTCCGGCTCGAGAATGATCAGGTTCACGCCAATGCCAGAATGCAGGAACGCCACCTTGTGCTTTGTAGAGTCGTCCGTGCCACCGCCTAGGTTGAAATACTTTGGGGGTCATATCAGCGCATGACTCGATGGAGGCAGTTCAGAGAGGTGAAGGGAAGGGTATTGAATACCTCGTCCAGGTCGTTCCAGCGCAGGAGATGGATCGAGGGGTGAACCCGGCTTTTACCAAAAGCTGCGGCTTGTCGTGAATGCAGATTGAATAGTCGATTCGACCAGTAATGTCGCTCATTTTCCAGTCTTCGCCATTGCCACCAGCTCGATGCACCGCACGTTGGGTGTCTTGAAAGGTGTACTGTGTGTGAATAGGTTTGGCAATGAGAGGGCTTCAACATAATGAACATGAAGAGCCTCGCCATGTCAAGGTCATGATCGTGGCTGTGGGTTTGCTTCCCTCCCCCTGCTCTTGTAGATCGACCAAGCTATGGACACGAAGAGGCTCGCAATGTTAAGGTGAAGATCGTGACTGTGACTTTGAATTCCTGCTCTTGTAGAGCGACTGCGGCATGCATATATTGGAGAAGCATGGACATGACAAGGGTCGTAGAGTTAAGGCGAAGATCGTGAACTCTTGTTTCCCAAGATGAAGACTGCGACTGCGACTGCGACTTTTCATTCCATCCCTGCTCTTGTAGACCGACTGCGCCATGCAGATAACGAAAGGCATGGACCCGAAAATGGTCGTAGTGTCAAGGCGATGATCGTGAAGATCGTGAACTCTTGTTTCCCTGCTTCTACTCCTGCTTCTTCTCTCGTAGACCGACAGTTCGACGTATAGACAATCAGCCTTCTCTGCACCACTGTGCTACCAGTCCTCTGGCTAGGTCTGACCAGAAACAAGGACAAGACAGCGCGCTTCGATCGTAGTAGGACAGGACAGGACAGGCTCGGAGAGGGCAGGTTTGGACTGTGCAGGCTCGGACAGGATTGCTGTGCGGTCGAATTGATGAGATTGTAGTACTGAAGAGTCTCACTGGTGGTTGCAACGGCGACACGGTAGATAATGTTATGCGTTCAGCCTCGTGAGGAGAAGCCAGCCTTGTGCGGGGTACCATGACGGATAGGATCGGACAGGCTCGGTCAGGACAAGGCTCGGTCAGGTTCGGACAGTCTCGGACAGGCTCGGACAGGACGGACTCGGTCGCTTTCTGTCCTTTACTGGAGAAGCCGTATTAGAAAGTTCTGTAAAGGATAAAGCCGAAGTAGGGTGGAACGGTAGACTGACTGATTGACTGACTGACAGACAAGCATCGAAAGACTTGCACGAGCCATGTAATCTTCCTCGCTGCAAATATTGCAAGTCATCTTTTCGGGATCGAGGACAGTCTCGAGCCAGATATGATCTCTCTCGCCACAGTCCCGGCATGGTATCTTCTCGTGCCTGAGGTTGCCTTGGGGGGTTGGTTGCTGGATCATGGTCGCGTCCGAAGGGTGAAGCTCGATAGTAGACCGGAGTCTGTAGTCATGAAGTGGAATAAATGTCAGAAGATATTCAATTTAAGTTGACAGGCGGCTAACAGTGTATGCAGAGTATGTAGTATCCCAAGACACAAAGACAGAAGGGGTATGTAGTGAGAAGCCCACGGTCTTCGGGGTCAACTGACGAAGTCTCAGAGTTGGATATCAATGGGCGAGGTGCTTCGCATCTCTGGCGGATGGGGCAATTCACGAGTCGGACAATCCATAGCCAGCCGCCACCATCTATCACGCCGACCATGCTGTGCCATTGATGATTGAGTCAATTCGGGCAGCGGTGCTGGTCAATTCTCCATCGGAATATCGATATCCAACCAGCTGCACAGATATGCCTAAGGCGCATCTTGCGGCAGGCTGGCTTATCCTTGCGTGGACAGCCCTATGGCATCATATCAGTATCAAACATCGTGATACCAGAGATAAGACGTACCTTGGCCGAATGCCCCCAAGACTCGCAGAGATCGAACACGGAACATCAATCAGCATGCTCTTGAAGATCCTCATGATATGAGGTGAAGATCATGACGTTTTGTATTTGTCTCCCTACCCCTTCTCTTGTAGATCGGCCACAGCATGGACACGAAGAGGCTCGCAATGTCAAAGTGAAGACCGTGACCGTGACTTTGTTTCCCTGCCCCTACTCTTGTAGACCAATGACGGTATGCAGATGGTGAGAGGAATGGACAACGAAAAGGGTCGAAACGTTGAGGCGAAGGCCGCGAAGATCGTGAACTTTTGTTTCCCTGCTCCTACTCTTGTGGACCAATTGCGGCATGGACACGAAGAGGATTGTAGATACGAAGAGCATCGTAACATTAAAAGACCGTGAAGATCGTGAGCTTCTGTTTTCCTGCTCCTGCTCCTGCTGTCGTAAACCAACGGATCGATGTATAGACAATCCTCCTTTTCAGTACCGCTGCACTGCCAAACCCCTGGCCAGGTCTGGATGGAACACGGACACGACAGTGTATTTCGATCGCGGAGGGAGAGGACAGGACGGACAGGACGAACAGGACGGACAGGCTCGGTCGCTTTCTATCTTCTGTGAGAGAAGCCATGTCAGAACCATATGTAAATGAAAAAGCGGAAGTAGGATAGGACAGAAAGGCTGACTGACTGGTCGACTGACAGACGAGACGAAGGACTTACACGAGCCATATGACCTTCCTTACTGCCAGTATTGCAAGCCATCTTTCGGGGTCGAGGACAGTCTCGAGCGAGGTGATCCTGGTCACCGCAGTTGCGGCAGGTCGTCTTGTCACGGTCGGACAATGGATGGCCGTATAGTTCTCATTGCAATAGTTGCGGCAGACTGGCTTGTCCTCGTTTAGACAGTCCTGCGGCATCACGTTGGTATTGAACAGCGTGTTACCAGACACAAGATGTACCTTTGCCAGATGCTCACCATACTCGCATGGAATGTCAATCGGCCTGTCCACTAACAGTCTCGCGATATGAGGCGAAGACCATAACGTTTTGTCGTGACGCTTGTTTCCCGGCCCCTTCTCTTGCTCATGTAGACCAACGGACTGTGGCACTGACAATCGGATTGAGCCTTTCCGAATCGCTCACTCCCAGACCTTTGTGGCGGACGACATCGGGCCTGGAGGACTCATCGGACCGCGTGGAGGGACACCCGTTCAGAGGCTCAAGAATGGTGGAAAGTAGCAGCCACGTCGCCGCCAGGGGATTCCAGAATGGTGAGTTTTACAGGATCGTCTGCTCCTTGCTTGTTTCTTTCGAGGCAGCTCTGAGTGGAACTAGACGCGGCTTCGACCGTGGTAGGAGGAGAGGACAGGATCGGATAATTCGCTTTCTGTGAGGAAACCAGGTTAGAAACACCTGCGAATATGAGGGCGGAGGGAGGGTGTAAGTGTAAGAGCAGACGGGCGGAGGTATTTGGAGCGTGGAGTATGGAATGTGAGACACGGAACATGAAAGGAAACATGAGAGAGGAATCCGACATGGACATGTGTATACCTGCGGCATTCATGAGGGAAAGGAACATGAGCGATGCAGAAGACATGAGGAGTGGGGTACATGAGCAATTGAGCCGATTTGAAGCGAGACGGACGGAGATGCAGTTGGACACTCGACGAGGAGAGAAGGATATACGGACAACATGGAAGAAGTCGAAGACTGCGGTGTCACGCCGTAGCCTTGACAATGTTGAGTGTTGAGAGTGGGATACCCCGCACAAGGCTGACTACCCCACACGAGGCTGAGTGTCCATTGACTCTTCTACCGCGAGTTGCGGGCTATTACCAGTTGGACTCTTCCGTCTCAGGATTCATGTTATATTCATGTCATAATTGCACCCTAACAGCAGTGGTTCCTCCTGCTCCAGGTTGCGCCGTGATACATAATATAGTATGAAGATCGTGACTTTGTTTCTCTGCTCCAGCTCCTCCTCCTGCTCCTTCTCCTGCTCCTTCTCCTGCTCCTATTCTCGTAGACCAATTGATTGACCGACCGCGGCATCGAAGCGTCGAGGCATTGATCATTCGTCATTTCCGCACTATGAGTCCGCAGGTAGATCTGGGGGGAACAAGATGACGCGGTCCGACTTCGATCGTGGCAGGCAGGGCAGGAAAGGGCCAGGTCAGGCTCGATCGCTTTCTGTTGACTGTGAGAGAAGCCATGTTAGAAACGTCTGTCGAAGAGAAAGCAGAGGGAAGGTGTACACAGGCAGATGGACATAGAATAGGGAACACGGGCATGAATCGGCCCATGGCGAGATACCTCCTCCAAAAAACCGGCTGCGGTTCGGCCAAGCACATGTCCTGAGCTCTGCGACCCCGTGGCTACCATTGACTGCGTTGACGTCCGTTTCCGTGTCTTTTCCAATTCCGTCGCGGTCCATCCGTCCAATTTGTGTGAGCCGTTGGTGTCCCAGTCTGCTGACTTTACCTGAGATCCCACGGAGGGCGGAAGGAAGGGCTCTTGTTTTTGCTATTGTTTGTTGGCCAAGGCATCTCCTGTGCCCAAGTCTGCCAATTCGATATTTCAGTTGCTGGAGATTCCACCGCAACCGTGAATGATTCAACCGTGAATGATTCAAGGTTGAGCAACAAGCCGCCGCGTCCCTGGTCTAGTCTTGCAGCTAGCGAGGTGACCCTGGCGTGAAAGGTAGGAGTGGGTGTGGGAATGGTGTGATTGGAAGAAATGCAGCGGCTTGACTGGAGCAACGTAGCCAACACGAGAGAGCCAAGTCTCAGCGCTCTGCATACTGCGAATTCTCTTGTGTTCCAGCTCTTCAAGTCGAGTGGCGTATCGGCAGCCCGTTGTGGCAAACGCCTGGTCACACCATATCGCAATCCATCCTCGGGGACCAGCACAAGCACGGCCAATTGGGCGGGACAGTCTTCTTCTTGGGCCGTGCAGCCAGATGTTCAAGGGCGGCAGAGGTTCAAGGATGTCGGATTGTTGAGCTCGAGGAGCTGCTCCAAGGGTCAAGGAGGAGGCGCAGAATCTGAATCTGGTGCATCGGCCTTGAGACGACGGCATTCCTGGGGCCATCTCCACGTCAATACCTTTGAGCAGTCAATTCGGCTGGTCACAGACCTCCTCGAGTGTGCAAAAATCCCTTCATGTCCGCCACCACTCTCACGCCAAACCTGCGAAGCGAGGATCGGGCTCGGACAATTCGAAGGGTCTGGATGGTCAAGGATGCCGGATATTCAATGAGATTGACATTGGCGCGCTTCGCTGGCGAACGCGAGACACCGCGCATAAATCGCCATGAGGACCGTTGGAGATAGCAGACGAGGGATGAACAGGCGAGTGACACGCATTGGTGGCCGCGGGTGTGAGTGATCATGATGACTTGACTGGTATGCAATCTATCTAGCGCACCTGCGGACTTGTTGTGTGCCGCGGTGGGAATTATTCGGCTGACGTTCCCGATACAGTTAAGGGGTCCCGGTGGGGCGACCATGATAAAATTGATTGGCACAAAAATCTTGGAAATTATTCGGCTAACACTCCTAATACGGTAAGGGCAAGGCGGCTGAGCTCCTTCAAGTCTAGCGGCCTCTTGGCAGCTTACTGTAGTAAATGCACTTGTCACGCCATTGAGAACAGATCGGAACTCATCCTGGGGAACCGGTAAAGCAGAGACACCGCGCAGAGATCGTCATGAGAATTGTCAGAGACAGTGAGCGACGGCCAGGAGGTGAACGAACAACCCGGGGTCCGGGGGAAGCAAACTGAAGCTTGATCTGGCCAGTCTGCGGCATTGTTTTGAACGGTTGATAGATTTCCTTTCGATATGTACATACTCGTGCCCCAATATGATGCACTGCGACGCGTCTCTCATCTGCCCGGAACCCCGAATCGGGTGGTTTTTGTCGATATTCATTGCGTTTGCGAGGGATTCTGTAAGGGGTGTCGTTCCCAAGATAAAGGGCGAGAGTGCAGGGCACGATGGCACTTTCTTCTATCTGCAGCCTTCTGGCGTGTTCCAGCCGTAGTTTTTCCATTCATATGTCTAGCTCTTTTGGCTCCACGGTCTCGCCAAGTGTGAATTCAGGACGCTGCCGCGGCCAACCTGGTGAATATCGCCTGGAAAGAAACTCCCGCCTTTTGGGCCTGTCTCTTGAATGATGCTTGGGTCTTTCGTGTCCATTGTCACCACTGGCTGCCAAATTGCAAACTGCGGTCGAACCTCTTCTTCCACTTCGCCTTCAGGCGTGGGAACTGGCGGTGGGTATCCTGCGAGAACATCGACGGAGGAACGATTACTGAATTCCTTGAGATGCTTTCTCATGCGAATAAGCGTGGGGTCTCGAACGTAGTACAGATGAACGCGACGAGCCCGGCCTCGAGGGATGTCAGGGTCGAGAAGTTGACGAGGTAGCTCCCCCGAATGCGAATCGAACGAGAAACTCCAAGAGGTCAAGCGAGGGTGGCGGGAACGCGACGGTATCACTGGCGAACCGAATTGGTTGCAATCAGTCTATGCCGGTGGACGGAAAAAAGGGCGGTTTCAAGTGACAAGTCTCATTCACGTTAAGTGTGAGATACCCCGCACAGTGTTGATTACTCCGCACGAGGTCTGCCAGAGTGTTCATTAACTCTTCTATCGCGAGTTGCGCGAGTTGCGCGCTATTACTATCTAAGACTCTTCCGGCTCAGCGGCCTTGTCGTTGGCGTCCTCCTCGTTGGCAGGCTTCTCCTGCTCATTGGCGGCCTTCTCCTCCTCATCGGAAGGCTTCTGCTCCTTCTCGGCAGGCTTCCCCTCCTCATCTGCCGGCTTCTCTTCCTTCTCGGCAGCCTTCTCCTGCTCCTCGGTGAGCATCTCCCCCTCATTTGCTGGCTTCTCCTGATCATCGATGACCATCACCTCTTCATCATTGACCGGCATATCCTCTTCATTTGCTGGCTCCTCCTGATCATCGATGACCATCACCTCTTCATTGTTGACCGGCATATCCTCCTCATTTGCTGGCTCCTCCTGATCATCGATGACCACCACCTCTTCATTGCCGACTGGCATATCCTCCACATTTACTGGCTCCTCCTGATCATCGACGGCCATCGCCTCTTCATTGTTGACTGGCATCTCCTCCTCATTTGCTGGCATCGCTTGAACGGACTCGTTCATGGCGAGCAAGCCTTGCTTTGCCCTGAAGGACGCGAGGTCCTTTATCGCCAGATCCACGAAAGGCAGCTTGTTCTCGCGGGCAAAGGTTTCGTCGAACTGCATGCATGCCATCTGGGGCACCCAGCTGAATTGACTAAAGGTTTCGTCAGCATACCTTGGTTGTTGTGAGGTAAAGTCGTAGCCACTGTAGAACGAAAGGAAAGAGAAAGTGGCAGCAAGGAAGAGACAAGACTCGGGGCACCTACTCCAGCTGTTTTCCTCCATCATCTTCGCTGTACCAGCGCGAGGGACTGGTGTCGCGGATGAAATTCTCGATGCTGGTGGTTTTGTCCGGGACGCCTCCCGCACCACCGCCCTGCTTCTCTTCCTTCTTACTCCACGCCTCGGCTTCGGAGATAAGATCTCTCAGTAGGTCTTGCAGCCTCGGGTCAGTGTTGGGCGTGCAGATACGTATGGCAAACCAGGTCTTGTCGGGACTCCAGTAACACAAACAGACAAAGCCCTCCGTGTGAAAGTCATTTTTCTCGACAGGACGCAAACCCGGCACCTCGGGGGCAGGGATCCAGCAGGTGATCGAATCATCGTCGGTATCGGGTTGCTCGCCGCTCGAGGGGGTGGCCTTGGGGGCTGTAGGTGTCCGGGGGGTGGCACGTTTGGTTGGGCCACGTTTGCCAGCGGTGCGTTTGCCAGCGATGCGTTTGCCCGCGATGCGTCGGGAGGGCGCAGGAAGCGTGAGAGTGGAGTTTGTTGACGAAGGTGGCGCTCTGGATGCCTTCCCCATGCCTCGCGTGTGGACCATTGTGAAACAAACGAACTGGACTGTGGTGAAATCTGCAAGAGAGGAATTTTGTGGCTGAAGGGTTGAAGGGTTGAATAGCTCAGCCGCACGTAGTCTCTTGGCACCATCACGTGCCACCTGAGCCCTGCTTCCTTGGCACAACCGCGTGCCACTTGGAATGTCTTCACACAACAGAACCTCGATCTTTCAAGACAGTCCTTCGTATTGCGATTGAATCAATTCATTGCCTGTTGAGGCTATTCGCATCGCTGCGATCGTGAATAACAAGAAACTCGCGAATCCTTGTCAGGCTAGCTGACCGGTGTGTGTGAGTGTGTGTGGGCCTGTTGCCCTAACCCTGTTGGGAATGTCAGCCGAATAATTTTCCCCGCTTCACACAACAAGTCCGCAGGTGCGGCAGATGGAATGCATGGCCTCTTACACGAACAACCCTCATCACCTTCTGTCTTCCACCCTCGTCGATGCCTTTCTCACAAGATACTGCTCAGGTTGCCTCCCCGGCCGGTTCACTTACGCCAACTGAACCAGCCATATCCTTTACGGCCCGCGCTGCACCTGACGAACCCGAGACCGCTTCTCCCGAGCCTCGATGGTCCCCAGCCGCTTCACTTGCGCCAACCGAACTGGCCATATCCTTTGCGGCCTCCACTGAACCTGATGAACCCGAGACCGCTTCTCCAGAGCCGACCGCTTCTCCAGAGCTTCGATGGTCCCCGGCCGCTTCACTTGCGCCAACTGAACCAGCCATATCCTTTGCGGGCCCCGCTGTACCTGACGAACCCGAGGCCCCTTCTCCAGAGCTTCGATGGATCCTGCACTTCATATACTCGTGGAAAGGAGAAATGAAGAGCGTTGATTGTTACGTCTGTGAAGGGCCGAAGATCCCACTGAAGCAGAGCGAGGCCCTGTCCACTCCGGCCCTCATCATATTCAGTAACGCACACGTTCTGTTCACTGAACCGTCCCCGAATGACGCCTTTCGCGAGACACTTTTCCTCACCTCGAAGACACTAAGGGACTTCAGCAAGGATAGCTGGGGCGCCGTGAAGCCCGACAACATCAACATCTCCCTATGCAGTGTCGGTACGCTTCTCGGGGTGAAGACGTACAAGCGTACGAGGGCTATACGCAGGGCAGCTCGAAAGATCACGAAGGGCTGTATGGACATTTCAGATGATGACGGAGAATGGGATTGCACCGCGGAAGCTAAGGACCTTTGCGAGTGTAAAGATTGCCTTGGACGTTATGGGAGGCCAACTGGTGCTGGCAGTAAACGGGAGCTGGCGATTGATGATGAGGAAAGGGATCGGATCGAAAACAGGACCGTTACATTCACGCTGTAGACCATGGTGCTTGGGATATATATATATGGGAGGAGGGTTCTCAAGCAAAGGCGAAGAGTGTGCCTGTTTTATCATGTATGTCATTTACGTATCTAGATCCTTTGAATTAATTCCCAGCTTCCAGGAATGTCAGTTCCCCCTTTATTGCCTCCTCGATAAACCCGGCTTCACTACCGGAGATAAGTGAGGAAGATCAGCAACCTTCCAGCGAGGATGGGGATGAGGATGATGAGGATCAGTGTGTCATTGAGGAGACTGATGAAAAAGGGCCGTCTGCATTCCAGCCGGAAGGGAATGAGACCGATACCTCGGCCGATCAAGCCTCCAGTGGCGGGGAGGAGGAGCAAGAGGGCGAGGATGACGACGAGGTCAAGGAGATCTCCCCGGGTGTTGCGAGCCGCTTTACACGTGAGGTGTCAGTAGCAAACCCGGGTGGTTTACTTGGTGATATAGTAGTGGAACGAAAGAAGCTGAGACGAAACCAAGAGTATAGTCTGCGGAACTATACGTAAAGCGAATAACTAAGAGAAACTCGATTATTTGTGAACGAAGTTGACTACGGAGGAAAACTATGGAAAGTAGGACAACTATATAGTCAAAGAAATTCGTAGTGCTCTCCATGGCTCTGCTCAGCCTTGAGAGCACAATAGAGCAGGTCACGTGGGGGCCATGTGACCTTTTGTTCATGTCGTCACCTTTCCTTTGCCTGTGGTGGCCTCTTCTCTGGCCTGTCCGTAGCACCGGGGAGCCCGAAATACCTAAACAACGGACACGGCAACAGTAGGCTCTTCAGACCTCTGTCGTCGAAAGGAGGAGGGAGGGCCATCAGACTGCGGAAATACGGGCTTTAGGGGATGAGGATGGAGAAGCAGCTGGGTTCATGGCGCTGTTTGAGAAAGTCCATGTTTTCTTCGCTGCCTGGCCATGCCCGGGCTCAACGTTTCTCTATCTTACCAAGGGATGGGCGGAGAGGATCACCTCCTGGACAGGAGGATGGTAATAGAATAGGTATTTTAAATTGATAGCTTTATACGCCGCCTGATTGTGCCTATATAATGAGTGTGACACCCTTTAAGTGGCGATGGCGAAGGCCTGAAACTCAAGTAGGGACCGAAAATCTGGGTGAGGGGCATCCATCATTCCATCATTCCATCATGCAATCAGAATGGCTGACCTTCTGCAGGTACCAATTTCTTCTGAAAGCGAGACATGAAGCCCCGGCGGCACCATCTGGTGAAACGTCGCCGTGGTGATCGGGCCTTCTCTTCAGAAGGTGAGGGCCTTTGGACCACGAACGTGGCCAGAGGCGTGACCTTGGACCCAACGAGAATCCCATCCTCCTCCTGTTCCCCGGACCCGAGGGTCGACCCAGGGGGGACCTGGGTCAGCCCGTCGTCGACGTCAGACCCGAGATCTAGCCAGCTGCTGTAGGCATCTTCGATCAACTTGTCCATTGCCGACATGTGATCCGACTTTGAGTGTTGTTGAGAACTGCGAGTGGCGTCTGATGAATGCCCGTCGCCGTCGTGAGACGGATCCCGAACAGGGTCTTTGGGGTCATCGAGACCTTTCGCCAATTCCGCTCTGCTAATTTTCTTCGCGGGGAGCACGCTGGCTCCCATGGCCGGCGGCTCAACAGCTTTCATTGTTGTGTTGGCGTCAGCCCCGGTCGGCTGCTGCATTTCGCCATGACTCTCGAGCGGCTGCACAGCCTGTCTTTCTTCCCATTGAATTGCCTCGACGAGTTCAGCCGGGACTTTCCTCCTAATCCACCTGGAGGGGAGATTGTTGACCTTGCAGTAATAGTCGTCGAAGAGATTGTAGGCCTGCTCTAGGGTTCCGTGGAAGACGAGAGTGGTAAAATAACGGATTGTACGGAATTCCGATAGATACCGAGGGCCGTAGTCCAGCTCTCCGGACTGTCCGCATTCAAACCAGAACACCTTGGCGTCTGTGACAATGATCAGCGTCGTGTTCACCGGTACGCTGACGGGACCGAGATCAGCTTCTTCTCCCCGGCATCGGTAAATAAGCTTGCTGTTGCGGCTGAACAGGAGCTGAGGAACAAGAGCGGGACAAAAGCGATAGGGCGAGAAGAGGAAGGTGAGCGCGCCACCCTGAACGATGTCCGAGACTAAAGTCTCATACGAACTCAGTTCAAGGAGCGGTTCAGAACGCTTCTTGTTGAGAGCCATGATGATGAGGAGGAGGATTGCTGATGGCAGTGCGAGGAGATGGATGTGCAGAACGTATCGATCGCAGCGGATGGGTGGGCGAGATCAGGCGCACTTATGCGTGCTCTGGGACCTCGATCATCGGCTGATGGACTGTGATACCTCGTGGATGAGTAGCTGATTTTTAGCATACACCTTTGTATTGAATCACGTTCGGAAACTTGGAAATTCGCCTACTAGCGCTGGCGCCCGCCGTCCGTCTCCCCTTGTTCATGCGAACGCTGGACTAGGCTATCCCAGCCAAAAGTAAATTGTTACGTCGAACGAGATGAGATGTCTGTTTGATTGGGTGCCACACTCACTGTCGCATTGGCTGATTGCTCCGGCTGTCACAACCGCTAGCGCTTTGGATGCCACGTTAAGTGAGGTCTTGGCTGCGATGCTGGATGATGCCTTGAGCGTGCACCGCCCCGCTTCCGGCAATCCCATTGGCTGGTGTATGGGGGTCTGCAGGCGCCACACCGGCTATCACACCCGCTAGAGTCTTGGCCGTCACATTCGCTAGCGCTTCAAAACGACGCTAAGTGATGTCTTAGCTGCCATGCTTGGGACGATGCCTCACGACAGTGTCAACATGCAGCACTTTCCTTCGAAACGACACCCCTTGTCAGGGTTTCTGGCCTCCCCCCCCTTTTTTTTTCAGGTCGCCACTCAGCCGGACGTGTATGTCAACTCTGCGGGAGAAGATGACGAGATCATGGAAGACGAGTTTGAGGACGTACCTATGGGGCGGTGGCGTGTCAGATTTTCGCAGCCATGCTCACGGACCCGGATGGCCAGGGGATGCCCATACGGCCGAGGAGGACAACTACCCCTTCCCGTCCCTGAAGGTGTACAGCGCGATGTGGTGTCACAGCCGTTTGGAATATTATTCTCACACAATAAAACCGCAGCCTTTTCAGATAGTCCTTTGTACTGCAATTCAAATCAATTCATTGCCTATTGAGGCTCAATTGCATCGATCGTGATAAGGAATAGCTCTTTTCCCGTTCAATTCTCAAGACGACTGCCGTTCGCCTGACGGTCACCACGATGGCGACACCCACAATCACTTCTTCGGGGGAGCCAGCGCCGCCAAAGCGGACGCCAGATACCCTCTTTGCATTCAACTCATGCTTCTGTCTCGACCATGTTGAAAACCGGGACGAATGGGCGCTTCGGCGGGGCGACCTTTGTTTCTTTTTCGGCAACATGATTGTGCTGATCGACAACGACGGCGAAGAATACGAGTACTCCGAACCCCTTGTCGGTGAAGAACACACCCGCAGTTTCGTGGAAGAGGTATTCCACGAAGATCCCGCTGCGAAGTTCTACGTGGATCGGTTCATGGACAAGTGGAAAATGTGGGAAAAGCGTCGCTCCAAGGCAGAAACTTCATACCAGTCGACCAAGAAAGATGATGACGCGTCTACCCTCCCCAAGCCGGATGACGCATCTACCCTGTGCGAAGACGGGAACGATGTTTCCAATGGTACAGACCAGCAAAAGCCGAGGCCATTCTTCAGGCACCGCTCCTTCTTCTGTCCCGGCCCTGTCGATGAACGACACGAATGGGAGCTCCTCCCGGGCGATCTTGGTTTTTTCCTGGATGGAATCGTCGCGATCAAGGCTGACGGCGAGGAAACTGTTGCCAAGACCGACAAGGAACGTTATGACCTTCTCGATAAGAAATGCTATGGCGAAGAAGTCGTCGTTTTCCTTGTGTGCAGGACCTGGAAGCGACGCTGTGACGATGTCAGGGCTTCGCAATAGACCGCCGGACGAGAAGATGCGGATCCCTCCCCCAAAGGGGACGCGGGATCCGGCCAGGATGATGAAGATGGAGATGACACAACTCAGACCAGCGGGGATGATGGCGAGAATAATGGAAACGTTGCATCTGAAGACGACATGCCGGCCGCTGAACAGCTCACGAAGAAGCGGAAGACTCACGGCGACGAGATGCGAGCCGCAAAGAAACGATGATGGACCTCGACGCTTTGGTTGGACCTACAGCTGTATAAGCCGGTGACCTACCTCTTTTACACTTCAGCGGGAATATGCGGTTCAGGATAGCTGTGAGATGTTGCGTACGTTCTATAGAGGCATAATATACTTGTTATGCTATCTCGAAGCTCTGCCGTCCTAACTTCTTGAGCATCCTACTCAGCGTATGTTCTTCCTCGGCCGAGACATCAGACCCAAGAGCACGACAAAGGAAAGAGATGGTCTGTTCCTCGGTGGAAACACCATCCTTCTCAACCACCTCGTAATATGTGTCCACGCCGTAATCCGCCTGCCTGTCATGAGCCTCCTCTGGTGTCCTATCCCCATCCCCCTTAACAATGAGGACCTGATCGCACTCCGGAAACTGCCAGCGAACGCAAATCATTCCTCGTTGCAAAGGAGTTTTTTCAGCCAGCTCCTGTCCTCTTTGCAGCGAAGTTTTGTCATCAAGCGTCAGGGACGGAGCTAAATATCTTGCGGCTTTTCGCAGGGTGGGACTGATCATCGTGAAGCCTTTTGAAACGACCGCCCCGGAAAAGTGCTTGTCCAGTCTGAGTGGAAAATGCTTTCCAGTGTAGAAATCATCGTAGTAATCATCCAGGTCGTGGTAAATCACCTGGTTGCCTCGTTTCCGGTGCAGCATGGTGATCCGTAGAAGTTTTCCGCCGAAATAAGGCATTCCGTCTTTCTCCCGCAATACGTCTTTCCCGGCGAGATTGAAGACGGTCGGACGATGGTTGGCCGGAAGCGGTTGACTACCATCTGGGACATGCTTGACGTCTGTTAGCGTCAGTAGGATTAGCAGACGAAGAAAGCTTACCGGATCGCCTCGCCGACTTTCGGAGGAGGACTTTGATGCCTTTGCTTCTTGCTGTCGATCAACTTCCGGGTCCCACCTCAAACTCTTTTTAACCATTCTGCTAAGGCTACCGAGCGTAGTTAGGTTGCGTAGAGAAAGCCTTCTTTGAAGGTCCTTTTATCAATGTGGTGCTCGTCAGTGACGCTAAGCTCTCCAGTTCCTCAGACCAATAACTACCGCTTCCAGGTGTTGCTGCACACCAGACAGTCTGCCAACATGGCGTAGATACTCACTTGCCACGTCACCCATCCCCTACTGTGACCAGCGGGCTGAATGGCTTCCAGGGAGGTGTGATGAACAGCGACTTGAGTAACATTGATACATTCGAGCGGTACGCCTGACCCGTGTGTCCGACCATTGCGTCCAACCGTTGCCCTTACCCCATCAAGTCACCGTATTGGGACCTTCCGTCCAACGGAACCAAATGATGAATTGAAGACGATCCTTTCCGTTCTGAGTGAAAGCTAACGGCACTCAACTCGCGATCACGACCAGGTGAGGCACGCTGCTGGATGCGCTGGCATGGGGCCATGTCTTGGGTGCCGCAACCCTGCACCTGATGACTCTTCCTCAGACACGCCAAGCCCAATCCTTGTTGGCTTTTGGATAGATCAAAGAAGTCAAAAACAGGTTATACCTCATTTACGAAACGATAGTTCATCTGCAGGTCGACGGAATGGCCCCCCCCAGCCGAACGCCACGATAGACGAGTAAGACACAGACTGGCCTTGGCTTACGCTACAATCAGGTCGGGCCAGCGTCTTGTACCACCCTCCTTCAGGAGACACCCATGCAGACACCGATCAAGACATAACCTGGGCACCACCTGCAGCAAGCTGCACCACGACATCCTTCTCCCAACCTTTTGCATTCCTCAGACACCGACACACACAAACAATGGCTGACCAGTCACTTCCCTGGCAGCTGGTCAACGGCGACATACGTGTCCAACACACACTCGGCGGAGCCCAAGTCGACATGACCTGGTCCAGTAAAGTACCCCGACGCGAGTACATCGCCACATCGAACCTTGAGCGAAGCCTGGTCTATTTTTTCGCCGGGCCATCCATCGATATCGCGGAGGCACTCCTTGAGCAAACCTCTGGGGAACTGGAGCCGAAATTTCGCGACTCACTGGAAAAGCACTTGAAAGAACACCCGCAGCAAGTCGTGCAAGCGCTGGTAGAATACCTGTCGCCGTGGCAATTCACTTCTCTCCGGATCATCTGTACGGACCAAAGTTACTGGCGGCTTCCGGGAACTTACATCCCCGAGTTCATGGTGACTTCCAAAGAGATCGTCTGCGATCCCCTGTATCCTCAATACAACAACTACACGCCAAGGAACTTGCTGCAGTACGCCCATCCTTATGCGACCAAGGAGCAGTTGGATGATGTCATGAAGCAGTACAACGACCAGTGGACAGAAATGTATCAGCAGCAGAACCAGGGTGTGGAGGAGACCTCTGCTGGTGGACGGAGCATGGTCCAGTATCATTCATGGTCCTTGCACAATCAACGGGGTGGCCCCGCTCCTCCATTCTCAGTGATATGGGGGTCCTCAGCGATATGGGGGCCACCAGCCTAGGGGTATTTGTAGGATAGGCCTTCACAAGGGCCCTGTCTTGGGTCATGGAGGGAGGATGACGAGGATGACCCGGCAAGCGCGCTGGTGCTCATCGCTATGAGCTTGGTTGGGTTGGGCATGAGACGTGGGAGGCCTGAAAGCGCCGATCTCTATACTGTTCTTAGTTGATGTATCCAATGATTGTACCACTTGACCTTGGCGCCTTCAGGCCACCCACCGGTACCCACGTGTGTGTGTGTGTGTGTGTGGGGGCCACGATATACTCGTCCGGCATTCGTTCTACGCTTCCCCGGCGCCACACCGCTCATCCGTATATGCCAAGGCGCTAGGCTCGCTTAGTAGGTAAAGCGTCCAATCAACGCCTCAGGATCGTTTCAGCCCTCAAAAAACTCCACAGATGCCTGAAGCAGCGGTCTGCCAGCTTGCAAGAGAGACGGGAAACAATACAATAGAAAAGAAAGGATGTAAACATCACCTTGGATCAGGAACGCAAATCTCCATCAGAGTTCTCTCTCCAAGCTCTTCCATTTTCCACTTTGTCGTCGTCGTTCGCTCAGAGTTTCTTTCCAAGCTTTCTTCAAACTTTACCTTCCTTTCGCTCAAAGTATGCCCGCATCGACAATGGCAGAGCATCTCGTGCTGTGGCAGAACACCTACAATACCGACGGCCACGGAAACCCCATCAAGGCCGAGTTTATGGGACAGTTCGGGATATCACCCGTGCGTCTCGTGTTTTGCAAGGAGGAGCCATCGGCTGATGATGTGGAACTCGCCCCATACGGGGCGACCTCGATCTTTTTTACCAGACAGACACTCGACTGGGACGCGGCTCTCGAGTTCGACAAGCGTGTCATCGTGTTTGGCAGTCGCGAGTATCGGGAA
Organism: Fonsecaea pedrosoi CBS 271.37; assembly: GCF_000835455.1. Taxonomy (NCBI): domain Eukaryota; kingdom Fungi; phylum Ascomycota; class Eurotiomycetes; order Chaetothyriales; family Herpotrichiellaceae; genus Fonsecaea; species Fonsecaea pedrosoi. The sequence goes on from NW_013550610.1 coordinate 1,054,727, forward strand.
TGCAATTCGCGCAGAAGCCAGCCCTGGAGCGAGGAGATGAAGCCGCAGCAGCACTCGTTCCTCCCCATTGAGCTCGCGGTGCTTCACGACCCGACCATCTACCTCCACGCAGCGGCTACATTGTTCCCAGACGTGACGGAGGATCAACTGGAGGCGATCAAAAGGGCCATGAAGCCCCCGCCGTCGCCGCCCCTGTCCGTTCTTCCTGTCTCGGAACCGCAGGAAGAGCCTGTCCAGACACCCACTCCGCCAAACACACCGGCTCCCGAAGAGCTGGGTCTGGAGTCTTTGTCTCTGGGAGACAGTGCTGCGACTCTCCCTGCAAAGGTCATGAACATGGGCGTTCGAAGGCAGCGGTCTCGAGGCCCTCAGCAACAACGAAAGCTACTTCACCATCGGCGAAAATGCATCACGCACCAGAGGCAAGGACCCAGGGCAGCGAGTTTGGTTCGCGGCGGTCGGAGGAAGGACGGCGTCGAACGTTTACGGCCAAGGCACAGGTTGGGCATATGGAGGAGTCTCGCTCTTGGTAATGTGGTCGATTGGGACAACATCGCGGCTCGATGTCAAAAGCGCACTGTGTTGCCTCCTTCACCCGGTGAAAGGAGGCATAGCTTTTCGTAAAGCAGCCGTCGAGCTGCCTTACAGTCCTCTCATTCAATAAATAAAAGTTATCTTTCCCCAGGCCTACCGAAGCTTCGTACACCGAATCGACCGAGTATCTAGAACCGTAGCGGCCGGGATTCACCGGCGGTTTCGCTCACATGGAAATGACGTATGACGGTGATGCGGGGTAGATGATGGTCTCCTCATTCGAGGCATTCGTGCCCTTCCACTAGGTGAACCAGCCAGAGCGCCCACCCCCCCAAACGAGTGACGGTGAGAGAAACTTGCAGAGGCGGAGGAAGGCTCCTCCACCTTTCGACCTTTGGGCCTCGACATCAAACACCCACCCTCATTTTCCCACTATTTCCAAGGCAGCTGGGTGGATACGTACGTGAGACTATTGGTGGAGGGCAGCGCCTCCTAATCAAACCAGAATGGCTGGCTGGCTGGCCGGATCCACAACTACGGCGGGTCTTTGGGGCCAATAATGTGTGAACCAATCGAAATGTTTCTGCCAAGGACAAGTCGCTGCCCAATTGAGCCAAGCCCGCAGGAGACACGGACCCACCACTACTACGACCGGGTCTTTGAGGCCCAACAATGTACGTAAACCAATGCTAAATGGATACCCACCCTACTTCGGCCTGTCTGTGGCCTGTCTGTGGCCTGTCTGTGAGGCCCAGCAATATGAACCAATGATGATGTCTTGACCAAGGACAGTCCGTTTCCTAAGTCAGAGAGACCGTCTGTCCGTACGAGGCCTGAAGCAAAAGGTCCTGCCTGCATGAGGCACTCCACCACAGCCAATAAATTCGTGTCCCACCCTTTTTGGTGGTTGCACAATTGAGCAACGCAAAAGGTCGTCTGCTGTCAATGAAGGGGCCAAGACCTTCACCGCTCCTTTTTCGTGGTTACACAAATGAACAACGCAAAAGGTCGCCTGCTGTCAACGAAAGTGCCTTGGAAAGACCTTCACCGCTCTTTTGCGTGTCGAATGAAAAAACCCCTGCGGGCCTCGTATTGCGAGACCCGTATGGGGAGGCATATCGTTGCCTGGGGAAAGCCCAGGTCATTTAGCAAAGCTGCCTCTGGGTGGATCCAGCAGAGATGTGCGGCCTCCAGGTTCATTCCCTTGTTGAAGATCCATCAAAGATCGGAAAGTGGCCGGCCGAGAACACTCGATGTCAGTGAGGGCTTGCAGATGATACGAGTCGATTGCCAGGGTGTATGTTTGGACTATTGATGCACAGCGGTGAGTTGCCTGCAGGTTGACAGTCCAGCCCACTCCCCTCCCCCATCAGGATTTTCAGCTCTGCACACCGACAGAGTCCCAAAGGCCTCACTGAGGCTGATCACAGTGAAATTACATCCTGCGTCTCGAACCGGCACTTTCGACCGGACATTCAGTTGACCTTCCATGTAGGCGTTCAGGGTTGGACAAAGATGACACAATTGGCTTCAGGTGAACTGTGGGTACTAGTTCAGCGCTGCCAGCGGCGCTGCCCGTAAGTGGAATAGCCACTGTTCGCTTCGAGACGCGAATCGCGGAGTTGGAGAAACTAAATGGGGGGAGGCTTAGTGGGCGCTGCTTAGTCATCTGGAAGACCCGATTGGGCATTTGCCCCGAAGTGGAAACTATTCGGGTGACCTTCCTCGTAGGGGTAGGGCAACACTGCTTTCGGACGTGATCCGGAACATTTGGTCTTGGCCCCCAACGTAATAACTGACGTCAGGTCTCAAGCACGTGACAGGATCACCAATGAAGGGGGAGCGGAGATGAAGATTGATATGATAGTTGCTACCAACGCTGCAAGCAATCCCTTCGAACGGTCATCCCAAGGTGTCAGCTAACCTTGTTGACGCCAAATCTTTCGCGGTTTGCGATACTTTGCCCTAAAGTTGACTGACTGTCGACAAAGGGAACCCGGGACGCCGACAGGTAAATTACGTCTCGCGATCTTGGGGAGGTTCATGTGAAGCCCATCGCTAATGGCCAAATTCAATCCCGAAGATATACTCGTAATATCCGCCGTCGGCTTCTTTCTCTTGAGAGAACTCCAACTGCTATCTCGAGACAATCGCTCGCTCATCAGGGCTCAGTCCTTGCTGGTCTTCCGAATTGCAACCCATCTCGGCCTTTCAACCTCGTCAATATTCTGTCTGGCTCTTCTGGGTTTACCAGTTCTCGGACATCAGCCAAATCAGATCCTACCTTTTTCAACACCGGGCTCGGTGCCCTTATAGCTGCCGTCTTCGGCGTCATGAATGACCGCTGGCTAGCTGGGCTGGTGATGATCAGCTTCGTCATCCCGGCCTGCCTGAGGGTGCTGTTCGACGTCTGGTGGCAATCCCAGAGCTTTCAAAGACCTTCCGGCGCCTCTCTTCATGATCACGGTCGGGGTCAAGGCTTATATGCAATATACGACATCTAGTCAACAGCGACGTGTGGTGGACATACAAGGGGGCAAACAGCTTTCCGCCAACTTTTCAATGCCGGGGCTTTCCATTACGGGATCGGAGCAGATGCTTGAGCAAGGTCTGGCTCACTCAGATATCCAGCAGCAAATTGTACGAATGTCCCATCGAAAGAGACGCACAGAGGAAGGTATATACTTGATAGTTTGGCATGAAGAGGAGGAAATTACAAGCTTCCAACCTCAGTCCGATCCCCATCGATGCGCCCATCTCTCGCTCTCTACTCTCTCTCTCCTCTTCGGCTCGGCTCGGCTTGCAAACCTCGTCCATTTCGTCTTATTCCGTCTCCTGGGGTCTTCTTCTTCTTCGTCTTCTTCCAGGACCTCGACTATAAGAGCACCACCGTCCTCGCAATGCCCTCGAATCGAATCTACATCAAAACAAAACGCTGATGTCTGACGCTGTTTCAACATCGGATTAAACCGAGAATTTGAGATTCGGTCTGGCCCGGCAGCTAGCTCCCTGCACCACTGCGAGATGACGAGCTATCCCAAAATCTCTGCAATGCTTTGTCGCCAGGGCTAGTCACTAGTGCCTGAAGGGGCTCTGACTCGGTTGATTGAGACCGACATCTCTGTCCGAGCCATCGAGCACACAAAAGGAGGTGGTGCCCTTGCGTTCTTTGCCCCTACCCGCACCCCTGCTCCGGCCACCGACTCCGCGCCTCTCCTATGCCACCTGTCGCTACCAATGGCGGCTGCTCCCAGACAGCCGTGCCCGTGACCAGCACACGCGTGTGGTTCTGCCCAGCGTCTTGCGAAATGAGAACGAAGTCGCCAATTGATGGAAGGTCAACGAGTCGACTGACTCTTGCCACGAGATGAGGAGGACGGAGCTGAGCAACAAAGAATTCGCCAAGTAGCTCTCCGATATAAAGCCTCTGAGTAACCACCAACCTCGGGATCCTGATTTTGTGTCCTGCCTTTTGATATCAAGTAGGCCCAAACCAGGGCCGCACCACCTCCGCAGGCCTGGGTTCTCGACACCTCGCTCCGAAAGTACTAGGTTGTTCTTCCGGACCATGTCCCAAGGACCACCAGCCTCCTAGGAGGTCAGCAACAGGCTCCAGGAAGGAACTCAGCAGAACGGCCAACCCGGCCCAATTGGGGCCCCTCAATTCCCGTCGCCAACCTCATCGTCGCCCGGGCAGCTCGTCGATCGAAAGCTCCATCATCTTTCCCTCGAGTGTCTTCTTCGCCTGTTGATTCTCTTGTCCCCCCCAGTCAGTGTCCATGTGGCTTCCCCCCAAGACCTTTGTGGATCATGTCTCACCAAAAATTACCAGATTGAAGCATCGGTGAAAGGTATTTCTGGGCACGTTTCCAGAAGGTCTTGCAAGGGGCTTTGATTCGCCTTGATAAGCAATGAGTTACTCATTGGCGTTGGAGTTTGTTTTTTTCTAGCGTCTTGGAGATAATATGCGTGAGGGTGTGTTTTTCAACTGAACGTCAAGGTCGGGCCCGGCCAGCTTTTGGGTCTACGGCGATCGGGGACCGTCGTCGCGAACAAGCCCTCTGAAAATTGAGTGACGGGAATAGCGGCACGCCTGCTTTACGGCGTCGTGGTAGTTCTGCATGTCGATGTCGCACCTCGCGGGTCCGCGGCACTGTCACCGTCTCGAAATCGTCGTCGTTGCTCCTTACCCGTCCCTCTTTCGGTGGCATCATGGGTGTCCGTCCAGTGGCCGAGTCGCTCTACCGTACGACAGGTTCCAGCATCGCCAATCGGCACCCGCCGCCTCCACCACTGCCGGGACAAAGATAAGTCTTGGTGTCCTATAGACACAATTTGTGGTCTGTGATCCATGTGTGTTGATGTAGATAGATGTCGCAAAAACTCGATGATAGTTCTCAGAAATCCATATACAGTATCCATCCCATCCCGTGCTTCCGTCGGCTGCGCTTGTCCACTTGGCTATCACCATGTTGACACTGCAGTTGGATATCATATCGCCAGTGATACCAACGGCTAAACAGGGAGAGGTACATTCTCTGAAAACAGCTCGACCAAGAGGACGGACGATTGCAGGCAGTTTATTTGGTGCCGGCCATCCATCGTCTGCGTCTTCGTCTTCGTCTTCGTTTTCGTCAGCGGCGTCAATGAAGGTCGTCCAGTACGGGGCCCTTAACAAAGGTTGGATTGGATGCAAAAGAAGCGATGCTGAGCTTGCTCGTCACGGATGTAGGGCGATAGATAGCCCGTTGCAGGTCTTGTCTCGCTCGCTCGCTCGCAACAAGAGCAACAACTTTGAGACACTCTTGATTACATTCATCCTCCTCAGGCTATCCGATAGCCTCTTCCCCGTTTGTGATATACCTCGCAAGTCAATTTCTGCCACCAAAGCAATGCCCTTTTTGTGGCGAGACGTTTCATGCTGTAGTGGTGTAGTAGACCGGTAGCAGCTGATAGCTAGTAAGGGTGAGTTGATCGAAAGCAAGACTGCCGCATGATGAATTCTAGCCCTGGCCCGTGGAGCCTATTTCAAAAGTATTCAGGGCTGCCTGTCGGCCGGCTTGGTGGTCCGGAGAGGGTACAATCAAGTCGCTTGGTAGAGAGCTAGGTATTGATCTAAAATTCCAAATCGACATTGGCACTTCCAGATGATCTATAGCATAGGGTCCCAATCTTCAAGCATCAGAGGTCGAAAAGATAAAACACAACAGCCCCATGAGTAAGTAAGTACTGTTACACTCGGCGTTCATGGTGTTCCTGAGATCGCTCAAAGGCCCTGGCAGGGCATCACCAATGTGACAGCCGTCGTGCATAATCTAGTATAGCATTTTCGTCTTCCATGGAGAGTGATCATTATGGAAACTATCGTCAACGTCAAGAACACATGTACCGAGCGAGGTGAGTGAGAACCGGGGGCTATTCTCCTCGCCTTTGGTATTCAAACTCCTGGCCACAACCCCCGCGCCCAGGGTGTTGCATATTGATGTTTTTCCAGCGCGAGTTCGCCATGCGCCTCTTCGCCAAACCCGGCGACATCAAGCCGCCTCCGCAAGTTGTTTGACCGTGTAGCGATCGAAATGACTTACTGCTGTGGACTGCTTGCTCCGCCGCGCACAAACTTGGGGTCCCCCCGAGCTTGAGTTGGGCCGCGGTCTTCAACCTGTGAGTGCCTTCTCTGTCCTGTAGAAGATTCACTGATGGTGGTTTAGAAAAGTGAGTATTCGAGACATTCGACGGACCGGACCGAATGTGTGCTCATTTCCGCAGCTTTTCAAAGTCCGCCATGGCTAGCAATGTCGTTTACGCCCAAGGCCTGAGCTGCCTCAAGTTCAGAGGTACCTTGGTTTGTGTAGGTGTGTGCCTGAAGGTGCCCCCATTGCTCCACCTTCGGTACATGTAAACCACTCGCCACGTCGAACGGCTTCTTCTGCGCCTTTTCTCCTTGCGATTCGAGCTTGGTGTGCATTCCACGCCATCTTGTTGCGCTTTGGTAAGGTAAGTTGAAGCCCGAATACGACGAGAGTCTCGACAAAGGTCGGCTGTGGACTGTGGCGGCATGGACGGTCCTCCGGATGTTCGTCTGGAATCAATCGCCTCTGTGGGTGAGGCAGCGATGGGCGCGGAATGTCCGCCTGCAGACTGTGATATTGAAGTCCTATGCTGAGCCTGCCACTGCTGTTGCCTCTGAACATGGAACGTCCTCGGCGATTAACCTCGCTCGTAGAAGGGGAAAGTCGGGGTTTCATGATGGTGTTTCAGTTGTCGTGTCTGCACCGAGTACTCAATGATTCGTGGTTTACTCCCAGCTAGCTCTAGGGTCCTGCCTGGCCCGACCAGACGAGGTGGACGAAATTCGTTCGGCCGGCCTTTTGGTGGTGGTGGCGACTACACCAGCAGCCGCGCACTCGAGCTTCTGATCAACGCTGTCAAAGAACCCTGAAAGGGCCAACAGTAATGATGATGAAAAGACAAGATTGACCAGAAACAGAAGAGATATTGTTGCAGAAAAAGGAGGGATCAGAACCGAAAAGCGCAGCAGCGTAACTTTCGATTGCGAAACGGCGCGAGGTTCGCTCGACCAATTGATAAACACAGTCGATTCGCAATGTGAAGAGATGGCAAAGCCTCCGAGATGTATCGAAGTGCTCCAGTCGAAGAGCAAGCTTGGATCGGGGGACGTCGGACGTTGGAGGACAAAGCATGGGAACGAATGTTCTCTGGACGAAACCAATGACATGGACAGCCGAGGACGTCCATCTGTTGAACAATACCCTGGAGCTGAGCGGCGACACCGGCCTGCAGCTTCCCGCCATACACCGCGAGGAGTCGAGGCATGAAGCATCACGTCTTGCTCCTGTGACAGTATTTGAGGATCTTGTCCGCCATGGGTCTTTTCAAGGAAGACTTCATACTTCCCTCCCTCCGACCTCGGGTGCAAAGAGACGTCGCCGGTGAGCTTGGTGAGCGACCAGCCTGGGATGTGGGAGGTAGGTCCCTCTCGATGCACTTGGCTAGTCCGTTGACGTTCTTGCCCCTCGGATTCCTGGTGGCATAACCCATGACCGGTAGGTCGATGATGCCGGCGACGTAGACGCCAAAGCGGGCGTGGAGGGCATCCGAGTCGTTGCGAATGTCGAAGAAGACTGTCAAGATGTTTGAAGACTCAGCCCAGCACCATTTCAAGGTTGGTCCCGTCTACCGGTAGCGTGGTGAGGTCGAATGCCTTTGCCTTGAGCCGGTGGACTGTCGACAAGGTTGGTAAACGACTGGGCTGGGCGGCATCGGCAACTGCATAATGGCAATCGTGCCTGAGACCGACTGCGATTGACGCCCTCGAGGTCCACAAACATCAGCTGGTCCTGCTCTGTCCGCATACGTTTCGTGATGAGAGTGAGTAGAGCGGGATGTTTGGCTTCATTGTCGACGACACGGTGCCATGGTGGAAGAACTCTCGCTCGGGCAACAGGGATTTCGACATCGACATCGACATCGAAATTTCGATATGACCACTTTCCATTTTCATCTATGGACTTGAGGATGGCCCTGAGCCACGCCGCTGCACCCTGAATCGCATCGGCAGGAGACTGAGCATGGTGTCATTCGGCCAGAGCAACGGATCAATCGTGCGCACATCGTCACTCATGCTCACACGTCGAGCTGAACCGCCATAAAGTCGCGATTCAAACAAAGTCCGCAGACCTCGCACTCTTGCAAGTCAATCAACAGACGCTCCTCCTGTCACTATCTCTGTAATTGCTTGCAAGCGCTGTCAGCCAACGGAGATCAACTGCTTCGCCATTGACAGTTGCACCACAGCCTTGCGCCTAGAATCGTTGATATTCAAGACAGTGTCAGACGTCCGCCTCGTACCAGTGATGCCCAGGGCCACGTCCGATGATTGTATGCATGCAGAGAAACTCGATGCACGTTGGTTGTGTTGGACCCATGATAATACGCCACAGACTTCCGACTCCTTTTGATGTAGGACAGTCCTACAGGGCACACTCGATGAGACAAGGCCGTTCTTCTCGTACGCGAAGATGGCGCCGTCTGCGCTCCGTTAGGCTGTGCATATGAGGTCAGGCCTTGGGATTGTGTGTGGCGATCCGGAGCCATTTGGTCGCGGACGCCATTCAATGAGCTTGGGCTTGTTTTCCCTGATTTTTATCGGGTTCCTCGCCTAATATCCCTTTCTTCCACTCCATCGCGTAATCTGATATGCCTTCTGAGGTTGGCAGGGCGCGAGTAAGGGTTGTCACAGATCTCACGCCTGAGATTTTGCTGGATCAGCCTTCTGGACCGTGGCGATGTGTCTGTTGAGGACCACTCTTTAGCTATCTTGAAGCGGGCATCACATGTACCAGTGGTCACTTACGGGGCTTCTCAATTTTTCTTCACTCAGACCGCGTCAGCAGTATACCTCTTGATCACGATCCGGGTCGCGATAGAACATCAGGTTTTGCCGTTGAGATTCTGGTCTCCGTCTTGACGTTGAGGGGGTCTTGTGCTTGCCATGATGGGGTTCCGGAGCTTTCGACTTGGGTCGTCAGACGACACCTGTGCGGTCCGAAGAGGGCGATGGATGGGGAGGCTGACACGTTAGAGTGATGAGTGGTGGGTGTGAAGCTTCACCTTTCCGCTGTCCGATCAGAAGCAGCTTGGTGCGTATCTCGTCTAACAGCGGGTGGTCGTAGCCGTGTGCTGGTCGTCTTCGTCGTGCCCACGGCTCTAATATTCTACCGGTGCGCTTATCCTTCGGGACCGACCGAGATCTCCAATCTCTGACTGGTTTTGTCTTGATGTCCATCTCTTTAAGTATCGTCCGACCTGTGTGTGACTTTGTCTTCTTTTCGTTCGGGCGTTTCGGGAGGATCTTTCCGCTGCGTGTGGATTTCTCGCTCGATCAGGGGGACACTGAGGATTTATGGCACGAACTCAATGCCTTGACGACTGATGATGGGGATGAATTCACGAGCTGTATCACCGGCTCAAGATCGGCCAGGGCCTCGAGGAGGACCTGCTCGACACGGAACTGTTTGCGAAATATGCTGTGGAATTTGAAAGAGCAGAGAGTGACATGGCACGATTGTGGACAAGCGCAGTAGACAACTCGGGAGATGAGGACGAGTCTTATAGCCAGGCTCAAGCCGCGTTATACAGTAGCTGAGTAGTCAAAGATTCCAGCAGCCGAGTTGGCCGAAGTAGATCTCCTTCCGAGGCGCAGGTCGATGACGTGCCTCCTGCTTTGACCAATCACGCGAATGCACGCATGTATCGTGGCAATGACGCTTCCAGCGCTTTGTTGCTCGCGTCATACTGTAGAGAAGAAGATGTCTGTGGCGGCTATATCAACAGCTGATGTCGTTTTAGGACTTGTATCCATGTACTCGGGAATCAGGCTGGGAGCCTCGTCAGCCTCAGCCTCGCCAACTTCAGCCTCGCCGACCTCAGCCTCACCCATCTCAGCCTTGCCCCTGATGCCAGAAAGGACGCCTCGTTCCGGTCGATCATGTCTGCCACGGGCCACAGGTCGAATCAGACGAGGGGGCGGTGCCTTTCTTGCCCGTCGACGGGTCGATCAGAACTTTGTCCCTCGCGCCGAGGACACACGTCGCTGGGCCTTTTCAGTCCCCGGATGGTCGACCGGTGGATCAAAGGAAGACCAGATGGTTAGTGGTGGTCGTGATTGTCTTGGCCACGCCGGTGACGCTGCCCTCGGTAAATCTCTCCTGACTCGGGAATTCTGTAGTCAGGGCGAAGGTTGTTATGTGAAAGAGTCGAGATCAAGGGTCTCTACGCCCCGGTCGTGACACCTATTGGGGATGCTGCCATGCGAGCCCAGAGTCGGGCTTATGGAGAGGCCAGTGGTCCGCTGTCTCTCTGTGAAGAGTATCTGGTGGCGGAAGTGAGGTTCATGAAGCCGCACGGCATGGCAAAGTCTGCCTGCCATCGTTCGTACCAGTAGTAGTAGGTGGTTTCGGGGGAGGAAATATGGGATCTCGAAAACGTCCAATCTTTCGTGGACGAGCTGCCAAGTATGCTTCAAGGCTCGCTCAACTCGACAGAGCTGGTCAACTTCGCGCCTGCCTGAGCCACTTCTCCAGGCGGAGAACCTAGAGAGCGGAAAGCCATCAAGTTGAATTCCGTAGGGGAGCTGGAAGATGGAAAAGATTGCCACTGCGGCCAAGAGCGCGGATCTATTGTCGGTGTTGACAAGGTTCGACACCAGTGCGGCTTCGACGATCAGACAGAGCTCAATTCATGCCCGCGCTGGCTATCTTTCGTTCGTTTGACATCAGCCGGTGCCGGGAGGTTGGATTTTGATCCTCCAGACTTGATAGAGTCGTAAAAGAACGGTGCGCTAGGAAAACCGTGCCGGTCAATCATTGTTCAAATCGACTCGGCACCAAGTGGTGGATGATATGCGCAGTCTGGGATTGTTTCTCAGTCTTTGGCTTCTCGAGAGAATGAATGACGGACGGTTGATCTCAAAGGATGTGTCGGCATTCCAGTCCTCCTGAGGCCATGGATCGTTAGTTCAATCCAACATGCGAACAACCAGCTCAAGGGGACACCCGAGCAAACAAGCATCCATAATGGCAGAAACACAGAGCAATCAAACCAATGGTCCTTTCTGCCCGCTCGCGTAGCCGTCGGAGCTGGTGTCGATGTGGCTTTCAATAATGTCAAATCAGCTCGTTGTTCATGCAAGTCTCCCCGAACAAACTGCGTTGCATCCAACTCGGCTTGAACCAGCGAGCGGCCAGCCAGCCCATTCTATGAATCCACCAGAGGAAATCGTTGCGGAGGAGGCGTTGATATGTAACAGCGACCTCATGGTGTTGGCGAGGCCACTATCGAGATCGGCGAAATGGATGAGATTCAGATGTCCAGGAAGTGGCGAGGTTCTCCTCGCTCGCTCGCTCCTGAAGGGACGCGAATGGCTCTGCTGATTCGAATTCCAACGGACGGCAAAGGGGTGGAGGATTTCACACATGTGGTTGAAGAAAGGAGATGAGCCGACCAGTCGTATCATCGGCCACGAGGTCCTCGACTGACGGAAGTGCCGTAGATATGTTCCGCCGCTGGCAGCCACTCGCAGTCACTGACAGCAACTGTCGTCCTCGTCGTACAGGACGATGGTCGGAACCACGTAGTACACGTCGCCGTGCACTTTATGGTCGTCGGGGTGTTGATAGAGAAGCACGCGTTGCCAACCGACCCTACCGTAAGGGATAATCCCAGGCATCTGCGAGCGGGACACCGCAGGTTCATCCACAAAGGTCGGTCCGGCCTCTTCATGGGTTTTCTAATCATATTCCGGAGCTATCGCAGCCTTTTCCGCATCGCGACCCATCGATCATGGCGTTGGTGATGGCAGTGGTGTCATCGGTCACACCGTCGCCAACTGCGCCAGTGTCTTTGACATGACGGAAGATTCTTGTAGCCTTATTTCGCTTGGATTCTCCAAAAACTCACGTACAACAGAGCAATGAGGACAATTTGTCCGATCACACGTCGTCGATTCGCTGGAACTGAGACACTGCCTTTTCAAATCCCTGACGCAAGGCTCTCATCAGTACGAAGGAGCACGTCAATGTTAAAGGATGGGAGTCGAGCTTCTCGTTCGTAGTCCGCGTGGGAGTGATTACCCGGATCAACCACTCGTGGGGCCTTGAGCTGTGGAATCCGTGGGATCTCCTCGAAGCCATTATGGAGCTGTGGGTGGACCTACTTGCTTGCTCGCCCAACGTTACGAGTAACGAGTAAGGAGTATCGAGTCGGCAAAGAGGTCTCCACCAAGTGTCGTTCGTTTTGGATCCTGGTATCAAAAGAACCACACGCAGCCTCGGAAGCATCAGGAAGAATTCCCAGCATGAAGACTGTGGAGGGCCCCAGGCCTGTTTTGTAAATTCATTGAAGGCGGCGAGATTGAGAGGCTCGTCTGACGGGAGCATGTATCCAGTGTGAGCATGTATCTGTATGTCTCAATGCACACGTCGCATGCTCATGTAGTCGTGCCGGGGATCGAGGTTGGCCATGGCCACGGCGACTGAACGATGGTTGATTCTTGACATACGTCCCAATGTTCTCTGGTTGGCGGGCCATTTGCCTGTCCATTGCGGTGGCCCAGATGGGGTGTTGAGCACAAAGATCTGGGATTGAATGGTGGCATCGCCGCCCTCGAGCGCCTCACTCGTGTTTGCCAGGAGAGATGGCCAACGAACTCGGACCACGTCTTTTCCCGGCGTCACAGTCAAGGTCTCAGTGCCTGTCTTTAAGCGAGCGACAAGGAGTCAATGATCACTCCTTTCGGACAGGATAAAATGCAACTTGCCGCCGAAGCGCCCTTTGTCTGGTCGGCCGACTTCTGTGACACGCTCGTACCAGCCCAAGATATACTCCCGACCAGGCGCGTTACCTCTTTCTCGAGGAGAAGCCTCTGTTGCTCCCCAAAGAGCTGGGTCGGCTGGGTCGCAAGCCATTCAGATCGTTTCCAGAAATGGATGCATCAAGACCCCCGTCATCGTCCTAAGTCCTAGCCCTCCCATTGCTCTGGTCAGCCCATGTTCATGTCGCAGAAAGGCAACGTTTCCCCCTTCGGATGGCGTAAAGAGATCCCGAGACAGTTAGATGTGTTGGTCGCGCATTGGTAAATTATCTTGTCCCTTTCCATCGCCGCTCAATGGAAGGAGAGCCGGAATGCCTCTCGCCACAAAAGCCTCGAGTCGATCATGACGATCTGTTGTTTGGCTTCCTATCTGGCCCCTCAGGGACTGTCGAAGCGAGGGTAGTAGTCTCTGGGATTCGGGTGTAGGAGGCCGTCGATTGGTACCATCAAGGGACACAGTCTCAGATATCGTTGGGTCTCCATTGGGGATCAGAAGCGATCAGACGTGCCGCCGTTGCCGATGTTGAACACTTCGCCCTCGAACAACGTTTGATACTGGTTTGGAAGGGTGATGACTTTCGTGTGGGATGGCAAGGGTGTGACATGTTTCCCAGGACGAGTAATCTTGCAAGATACGTCGCTGCCAGAGTTTTGCGGAAGAAACCCCTCGCTTGGAGGTAAGAACCTTCCGAGACGAGTAGAAGTGAACAACCACCTTTGTGTTGGGGCGGTCATGGCGAGTCTTTGCGGCCGATACATACCGGGTCGTCAGTCCAAGAGAGCTCAGGTGCAGAGTCCGACTCTCTGGGGTGTGAAGGTTGTACCGACTTATATGTTCTTCTTCTCTCCCTCCTCCTCAACACAAGACCGTGCCCGCCGTGTCACTCTTAGCTTAGCCATCGGCGTTCCTTTAGTCGGATCAAGGGCCCCTTGCTGTGAGCCCTCTGTTCAGCAGGTGGGCAGATAGAAAGTACTGTGAGTGAGCAAGTAGGCATTGCAACGGTCAAAGGCCAGCAGCGTACTGTTTTTCAACCTGACTCAGTATCTCACCAAAAGAAAATCCCTGGAATCCGCTTGACCTTGTCTTTTCTTATCGGAATAATGAGGTCGTCTCCGCAGGTGGTGTTCCGGTGACGGTTCGCGCTCCTGTCAATACATGGCTCTCATATGCCATCCATCAAGGCAACTTGCAACGTGGTACTTGAGCGCCAATTCTGAGACACCGCGGTCGCTTCATAGCTGCTTTGGCAGCGGAGCACGAGGAGGAATACATCGCTTGCGCACTCCTCGCTGCGAGAAGCTAGCGTGGATTACCAAAATGTCATTGTGGATGTCAAGTCTTTGTCGAAACCAGGATCAAGTGGTCGTGTGGAAGATCAGCGGTGGTCCTCGTGGTTGTCCTTGTGGTTGTCCACCTTGTTGCTGTTGTTATTGCTGCTGAGCCGCCTGCCGCTGGCTCGTGAATTTGTTTTCTTGCTTCTTCCTGCTTCATCTGGCACCCAGGGGACGTCAGAATTCCGTCCCCAGCGAGGAATGAAATCCGGGCAGAATACTCTAATAGTGGGGACGAAATTCCTTCCGCCCTGGGTGTCTGGATGGTGGCTTCTTCTGCTGACTGGCCCAGACGGGGTACAGACACCCTTCCGGACCAAGTACTCGTCCAACGAGAGAGGGTGAACCGCCCCTTTTCCGACACCTGTCGAACTCATGGTACCATATAGATATGCCATGCCGCTCCATGCACGCGACGAGCAGGATGGAGCCGCTGCAGTGTCGTGGCCTGATCATTTGCTGCGCGCACCTGAGGGCCGAGCAGAAGACGCCCTTGTGGTCGGATGATGTTCATCATCTCCTCGATCATCTAGGGCGTGCAGTCGAGTCGAGTGCGGGCGTCACGTTCTGCACGCCAAAAAAGACTCGTCCTGCTAGCGACGAGGCAGGGCAGGTCATCCCTCCGACTCATCTGTGACAGGCGACGAGTCAGAAGCCCTGGCTAGGCAAGGACGTAAACAGTTCGCCTTCCTTGATTCTCTAGATGCACACACGAGATCAGTCAAAGTTTCGATTCCGGTCCGCAGAACCCCAACGGAACGGACGCGCTCAAAGGAGAATCCCATTAGTCTCTAGGGACAGTATCGTAGTCGTCCGGACATTTGCAAGCTTGCATAGACTGGGTGATTTTCGTCCTCGACGCGGAGCAGACTCTATACGGCGAAGAGGGGGATCTGACTGACAGTGGCAGATTCAATGCGTTGTCACCAAACTTGGCCCGGCAGGGAAGCAGCTTTCGCGGCTGTCCGTCGGAGCAATCATTTGTCCGGTGCTCCTCGACAAAACTGAAATCGAAGAGAAAGGTGAACCGCCCGCCTTTTCCAGATCTGGGTGTTGGTGTATAACGTACGCCAGTCGGACAACACGGACTCGCTTCCCTGTCATGGCGTCGTATGTGGCGCGGCAGAGTTCCGGGGGATCTTTGAAGAGGGGCATGGAGCTTTGTGGTTTGACGGGATGGTGGACAGGTCGACGCGACGCATCGATCCACCCCCAAATCGACTCTCCACGACCTGTCGATATTTCATCAATGCCCGATGATTGCGCTCGTCAAATGTGAGTCGGAGGAGGACATGATTCGCGTTGCTAGGTCAGGCGAGGACCTGGAATCGGAAGATTAGGAGGATTCGCAACGTAAGAGTGTCTCGAGGAAGCGTCGTGGGAAGAGAGCTCGGTCCGCTCAGGATCTCCGAGACGGTCAGGGTCGTTCATCTTCCCTCTCCAACCCGAGTAGCCCAAAGTCGAAGCAGGGTTGATGGGCCAACCGTCCTGCACGCGCTTTCGTCGCAGGCTTTGCTGCTGGGTACCGACGCGGGTAAGTAACATCTCGCGACGTAAGGCAGGATTCAAAAGAAATCGTGGCAAAATGCAGTCAGACCTGGACACCCCATGGCGAGGAACATATCAATGGCCCTGTTCCGCTCCCCGCAAGTGCGACCAGCACAAGGTGCGAGCGAGGCCTCTCAGTCTGTGTGCAGGACAGAAGAGTGAATAGAGTGAATACCCCAGTATACACAGGAGAAGCTCACCGGCACATACCATTTATTTCCAAGACTCGTAATCATTGTACTTTGTTCCTTGTATCATGAGAGTGCTGAGGCGCGAAAACCGGGTTGATTGTAGGCTATCAGACTCCAGCAAATGTCGAGAACCTCGTTCGGATCATGAAGGTTAGAACGACGCTCGGATCTGGGACAACTCCCTCACTGTGGCGGCGAGCATACCGCCATCGCAACCATGCCGTTGGGGGAAGTTGTTCAGGCCATGGGGCGCGTGGTGGAGCTTCGCGGCTCAAAATGCGGCGGTAAATAAACAGCTGTTCTTTCATCGTTTGGCTCAGAACCATCGCCGGTCAATGGCTCCAAGGGCTTTTGAGTGAGTCGCATATCCACTCGAGGAGCAAGCAGTTTAGATTCGATGCTTCGACCTAGAGAACAACACGTGTAAGCACTGGTCGAAGACTGCAACATATGACAAGGGAAAAAACAAACCTGAAGCAAGCCCTCATGGCATTAATGCTCCAGCCGCTGATACATGTCAACATCGCCAATCTCTGCCGGTTCCGAAGGACCATATCAGCCGTGGACGCATGGGAAAGCCATTTCTTCCGAGATGTCGGTAACAAGCGTCACCACGTGCGACAGACAACATTATTTCATTTCCCCCAGGCCACATTGATGACTCTAAAAAGAAGGAAATTGATCAAGGTCCTCCCCAAAGGTCTATCCCATCAAGAAGAAATTGATCAAGGTCCTCTCCCAATGGTCTGTCCCATCAAGCTTGGGAGCAGAACAGAAAACTCTCAGCAATGGACACGCCCGCATCACAAGCGCGCAACGGAAGTCGAAGCATCCAACGACGCAGCTGCGCGACGGGCACTTCCTCATTCTTTGCACGGCAATGTCCACGCCCGTCAAGGAGCAAGAAGAAGCCGCTTCGAAAAAGGGGCGCATTCATCGGCCTCGAAGCCACAGAAGAGAGTGCCAGGTGGATCTGGAATCACCATCTCGCCGCCGTGGCGACCGACACGCTCGGGTTCGAGGCTACCCGGAATATGCACCTTGAGCATCAGGAACGCTGCATCCATCTCCTCACGATATTGTACTTTACCTGCCACAGTGCCAATGGGTATCATTTTCAAAACACAATCAGACAAAACCCTTGATCTTTCCAGTGGTTAGATGTCTGGTTGGCAAGCTTCCGAGCCCGTTGATACCGTTTTCCGAGGGTTTGTTAGATGAACCGGAGACTTCTGTTGAAAAGGAGTCGAGCCGAGGTGAGGCAGCTTTCATGAGTCCTTTCCCTGTCAACACCCTTTTTTCATGGATTCAGTAATGTACCGTGTCAATTTTTGAAAGTGATGAGACTGCCGAGCTTCGACTTTGGTTCGACCTTTATGAGCTCGACCGTGCATGTTCCATCCTGCTGCCAGACACCAGCCTTGGACGTGAAACCACTCAGTGTCAATCCTCCATGGTCCGACCAACTCGAAAGTAGAAGGGCAGAGTAGGAGTAATGTGAGGTTCGATTCCAAACGAAGGGTATAGCCCGCTCGCCATCGAAAAACGGCTGAAACCTAAGAACATCAATCACGGGGATGCTTAGACCGGCAGTTCCAGCTAACTGGAATGGCCATTCCAAGGGTATTAGCGACCCGTCGATAAATGGAGTTGGAATCGTAGGCGGTTCATCCTGCGACTGCTCCAGGACCTTGGACATCTGGACTTCCAGAAGGTCACCAACCCCCAACAAAGTACCCCGTTGTGGTAAATACCAAGAAGCAGGCCCTGGTAGTATGAAGGCTGGAGACCGAGTGTACATGAGCCTGGCAATAACGGTATCGGCCATATATACTGGTGCAAATGAAGGTAGACACCGGTACGGTGGCGGGCGACCTGTGCCACACCGAGATCCAAGGCACTTGAGAGGTAATACGTCGGCAAGTGCTGGACGTGTCCCCCTCGTAAAAATGGCGGGCCTGTTTAACGACGAAGAACCGTCACCATACTGAGCCAGATCGAGAGGACGAGTTGACGTTCGATCTTCCCCGTGGACATAAGCTGCTCGAGGACGTTGCACAGTGCACCATTCCAGACCCCGAGAACCCACACGGTCTAGTAGCGATATTTCTTCAGTCTCACTCTGTGCGTGTTGCAGATCCAAGACCGATATACGCCGGCTGTAAGGGTGCCAGCTGGGAGGAGTTCTCCTGACACGGCACAAATTATATCCTTAGGGGTTTCGAAAACGCGGGCTCACCCGGAGGGTCTGAGATAAGTGTGCCATGGATCGAGACCGCGGTAAGGATGATAGTGAAAGATTCAGAGGGCGACTTCGTCATCGATGGTAGAAGCGGACTCGCAATCAAGGACGCCGTCAGCAGTTTCCAACGAGGGTCTTTGTAATTACACGGTATTGATCTCAAGGGAAATGAGAGGGGAAAGCTTGAATCAAAACTGAGGCTGTCGATACCGTTTCACGAATCTCCGGCAAGATTTGGGGACCCTCCCTCTCGACGGGGCAGGCCGCAGCCACCATAAGAATCTTGAAATATGCCAGCATGAATGGCAGCGCCACAAATGAATGAATCTCATCGATAGGCGGGGGAGGAACCATTGACCTTGCCGCCCTAATGACGAAGAGGCGATGATCAACGGTCTGGTCGCTGATGGTGATTGCTTTGGTACGAATGGCTTTCGAACAGCTGGACGGACAACGAAAGAGGAGATCTGATCCTTCAAGGACGGCAGTGACGCCCGTCCAATCCACACTGATGCGGACTCGTCCTGCTCAACATCTCACCGTCGGTCAGTGACAAATATTCATCAACACCGGTTACCAATGGACGCAGGTCGTCAGTGCACCAGCCCTGACGAAGAGATACCACCACGTTGCGACCCAACCAAGTATGAAGATAAACAGGGCAGCCCGATTTGGCAACCGCGAGATGAGCTTGTGCACAAGGGCGAACCCCTGTAAGTGTATGTTGGCGATCTTCTGGGTTGCCATTAAAGATGGGTAATATTTTGATGCTCAGCATGCATAAAAGTCTCGTGTCCGACTGAAGGACGTCTGGTAGATCTGGCGCGCTTCTCGTGAGCTGCTTTCTTGCGGTCGTTCGTGACAAGGTGAGATAAATCGAAATCCGCCACTAGGGCGACTGAAGGAGAGGAGGGTCTTTGCGAAAACTGGAGTGAGACGTCGGCTCGACACAGAAGATGAATCAAGGCCACGAAAAGCATTTGCCTTTGATCGAGGGAGAAAGGTCAACCAGGTCTGCAATACGCAGGGGAGCTACATGGTTGACCATCCACCAAATATTCCCTCAGTATTCGGTATGGCGAGACTTTTGTCCTGTTGTGCGGCGTCAGAATGTTGCCCCCATATTTCGATTTGCCCAGGATGATGCTGTCATGCCCATTTCATGTGGCCTTAATATGTGACTGTGCAACGTATGTTTTGACCAGACGTCGCATGCGACCGTGACATTACCCCCTCTGAAACGGTGTCTTCGCCCTCGAAGACGTGTCTTTCTTCAACAGGGTAGTCATGCTTTCTGCGCTTGTTTCCTTTTCTCGACACCTCTGATCCGTCGCTTGGGCTCTCTACCAATGTCCACAGTTTTCATTGTTGCCGTCTCGAAATCGGACTCGTGAGGAGACGGGGGACCTGCATTTGCTTGGTTGGCTTCGTGAAAGTCTCTGATCAGTTCGTCGCATGCTGATAGCACAGAGGTCCAGTCCTGCCAGCTAGGTTCGGTGTAGGTTTTGTACTCCAGGACCCTGAGGCGTTCTTCGCACTGCTAAATTCAGACCAACCCTCCGTCAGCATCTGCCCGCAAGCTTTTGAGAGATACCCCGACCTCATGGAGGTATTAGACCCACCCGCTTGGGCGAGAGATGCACCAAGACACTCGGACCCGGGCTTCGGATGCGATGGCCTGGGCGACCACGACTCGGAGCTCGCGCAGTACTGGAGACTGCCGTTCCTCCGTGGTGGACAGTGTGCGTTGCTGTAACGGTACGTGAATCGGATCAGTCATAGACGTTGATGCTGTTTTGAAACCAGCTGGCCTTCAAGAGACAAGACTGCGAATGTCTGAAAGGCCGCTGAGCGATACACCGCCACGACAGCACCGGAATTGGTTGAGGTATACGGCCGGCAGATGGGCGGATCGGTGGTTTGACGGTTTTGCTGATTGATTGACTGACCAAGTACACACCTCGTACTTCGTTCACACAAGATCGTAAGGGAAGAGTGATGGTGGCCCGACAAAGCATCTTGCGTAATCCTCCCAAGCCCACAGCCTCCGTTGTCGTCCTGTCTTAACGCGAGTTGAGGATATCTTTGACTTCCCATTCTTCTTTCTGCTTACTCCTCGTCTCGGGTTGTCACCGCAGGTGGAGGAGCAGGATGAGACTGACCCAGTAACGGTAATGGGTCGTTCGTATCTGGGTGGAGAAGCCTGTATGAAACACATCGTGGATCTTCATGCTCGATGGGAGCTTGAGTCGATAAGATCGGGGGCTGACGACTTCTGATATCTCGAAGGGTCCCAAGTTCCTTCGCGTCCAACTTCTTTGATGGGCGCTCAGTGCGAATGTTCCACGCAATCATTTCAGCCAAACCTTGTCTCCGACCTTGTAATCTGGGGAGGCGTTGCGGTCTCGGATCGGCAATTCCGCATAGCGAGCCTGAGCATATGCCATCTCCTCTTTCAGGGTGGTGTGAACAGCACTTATTCATTCAGCGAACTGACCAGCTAATTCAGTGGCAAGAGCTTCTGGGGCCGTCATTGATGGTCGTTGGCTGACGGGCTCAATACCAAATCGTGGGTGGAATCTACAGGTTGCGTAAAATGGCGACACGTTTGTTGTTTCAGAGTCTTGAGTATCGGCGGCGAATTCTGTCAGGGGTGACCAGTCTACCCAGTCGTTTTGCAGGTAGTTGTAGCCGGCACGCAGATATTGCTCCATCATCTGATTAGAGCTCTCTGATTGACCATCAATCTCTGGATGAATGGTAGTTGACATTCGATTGCGTATTCTGAGGCGTCGACCGAATTCGACCCATACCACCGACGTAAACTGAGGTCCTCGATCCGACGTGTTATATTCTGGAATGCCGTGCCTCGCGATAACCGTTCGCAAGAAAAGCCGTGCCACGCTCTGAGAGTCCATATTGAGACTGGGGATATAATATCTCCACTTGGAGAATCGATCCGTTACAACCAAGTTACTGCAAAGGTGAATGGAAAGCTCACCGTAGTCCCTCCAAGCACGTAACCGGTAATAATGATCCACTGCAAACGGAGGTTTCGGATCGTCGACGTAAACCGCGAGCCTCCACGGAGCGCAAAGGCTCCAGGCTGCAGCGCCTAACAAGCCGGAGTCACATTGAGGACGTGACCTCTCGTCACCACCGGGAGATTCGGGAAAGACTCAGTCAAAAGGTCTTTACTTCCCGGGAGTTCAACGATGAAGTCGAGGGCAATCTCCTGCCATGGTAACAGAGGGATAGGTAGCTGCATCAGGGTACCAGAGTAGGCAGTTCGATTGGCTTTCGAGCGGCGGCATACGTGGCCATTCTTGACGTAGCGGCGGACGTCTTCAAGCATCCCGGGCCAGTAGTGGACACGGGACAGGCTGGCAAAAGTCTTGCTCCTACCACGGTGGCCTGCGAGTGGGTTATCGTGGAAGGCTTAAAAGACCCCCAACCGTAGTTCGTCGTCATCAGGAACCCAGGGTCTCCCTCGGTAGAGGACTTAGTTGTCCCAGAGACTCCAGTCTAAGAGGGAGATCCTTTCTTTCGGTTGAAAGCTTTTCGAGAGTACCGCCTTCTCGTAGCGCTGTCTGAATAGCTCGGAGAGTTAGGTCCCCTTAACTTCCTCCTGTGTAACGGCCTCGGCTTCGGAGAGAGAGTTTGCAGCCCATTCGACGCCCTTGACAACATCGGACATGGTGCCAGACCCATTCGACTTGAGCACCTTCACGGCGTAGACATTAGCCTTCTTGGTGACACCGAATTTCTTGCCAGGGATCGTGCCAGAGCAGTGTGTACCGCGTCCGTTACCCTGCCCTGCCACATGGAATGTGCCCTGCCGGATGGAATGTTCCCTTCAGATGGAATGTACCTTACCGGAAGGACTGTCCCCTGCCAGATGAGATGGAATGTTCCCTACCAGATGGAATGTGCCTTGCCAGATGGAATGTACCTTGCCAGATGGAATGTACCCCAACGCATGGAATGTACCCTGCCAGATTGAATGTCAGATGGAATGTCAGATGCAATGTGACCTTCAGATGGAATGCTCCCTGCCAGATGGAATGCTCCCTGCCAGATGGAATGTTCCCTGCCTGATGAAATGTTCCCTTCAAATGTAATGTCAGCCAGATGGAATGTCGATCAACTGTTCACTGCACACTGGTGACGGCGGCTCTGTAAGAGATTCTCTTCTCGCAGATAGGCTTGTCGAATCAGGTCAGGGAGAGTCTCGGAATGTACATGGTCTGCGGCCATTTGGCACAAGAGGGAGAGACGCTCGGGAGATATCTTACTCCGCAAGGGAGGATCCAGATTATGAGGCTTTCATATCACTTGGTGCTGGCGTCTAACTCAGAGATCCTGTTGTCCTTGTAGGGTATCTCCGGGCCTTCGGGTAAGAGCATCAGGTTTTGTACGTTGTTTACCAGGCCGATCTTTGGTTTCGGAGTGGAATTCGGACAGGAATTCAGCCCATATAGCGTGTCGCCGGTCCAGCTCCCTTGTTGCCATGAAGTATTTCAAGGTTCTGTGGTCGGATAGCACCTGAATGGACTTCGCTGGGTCAACACTGGCGAGCCCAGGTCGCCATTCTTCAGAGGTCGGGCAACGACAGCAGCCAGCTGATCCATGGCCCAGAGTTGTACAGGGATGAAGACAAAATGCCTCCGACACTCATCGTCTCTTCCCTCATCTAGTTCTTCGCGTACTGCTGCATTATAATCCAGATGGCAAAAGAGGAAAAAGCAAGCATCGAGTCAGCCCCACATCTGGCCAGGTCTGAGGTCCGCCCTTAAGGCTAAATCTTCCTCCTCCAAGGAGAGTAGTCGGGCGGGCTCAAGAAGGTCTGCACGCAGAGGGCAAAGGGGCAAGAGCTCGAGGCTGGGACGCTCAATGACATCCGAGCCAGAGCGTCTCGGACTTCCTCCTCTTCAGAGGTGTTGGAGACATGAGCCAAAGGGCCGTCCATGGCGTCGACCACTTCATTGCGGACAGCCTTGCGAGCCAAGGTCGCGGCGTGGCCGCTCAGCTTGTTCTGGAGGTTATGCTTGTATTTGGCCTCTGACCGACCGACCCTCCGATCTTGATCTCGGCGATTTGGCCTGCCCATGCACTTGCGGCAATTGTCTTCAGGATATGTGTGCTTGTGGCAGTGATTGTCTGGAGCCTCTTGAGCCCCTCTTGCCCATTTCTTGTTGTGGTTCTTTTCACGGAGGTACGGTTTGCCTTCGCTACGAAGGTCGTTGTTAGGCGAGGCAGCTGCAGTTTGGTGTGGATGTTTCCCCTTCAGGTGAAGAGGATGTTGGTCGAGGCTGTGGCTCGGATAATGGCCATCAGCCCCTTGTCGTAGATCTCGTAGCTACACTCGGTAGTAGTCATCTTCTTCCAAAGGAAGGTAACCGGCATCAGTACCCCATTGTGCATCTGAGAAAAGGCCGGAGCTCCGGCCACAACCAGATCAGACGAGTCCACTTCCGGGTAGGTTTCCACGTTGGAGTCGGATGGTCAGTGCACGGGGTCTGCGCACGTGCATAATGTTCAGCTCCGACAGTTGAGGGTCCGTGCGCAGCCGCCTGCATGAACAGTCGTCATGATGATGTCAACTGTCGCCCTAACCTGTTGGAAAGGTTAACCGAATAATTTCCACTTCGGGGAAAATACCCAATCGGGTCTTCTAGATGACTAGGCCTCCCTGGCTCGCTGACAGGAGGCGGTGCGATGAAAGGGGATATCTATCTTTATCAGTGCTGTCATCGACAGAGCGATTCGACTCAATCCTTCGATAAACATTCGATATGAGTTGGCAAATCCAAGGAACGATAGAATATCCTTTACTATGCGTGGAGTGGCCCCTTCAAGGATGGATGTTCTTGACCTTGTCTGGGTCCATTCCAATGCCTTGCGTCGACATGACAAGGCCGAGGTATTGGACTTCCTGGACATGGAATTCGCTCTTTGTGACGTCCATATGGAGCCCTTCTCGCGTAGTTTGACCCGAACCCTTTTGACATGGCTAATATCCTCTTCCAGTGCTTGACTGTAAACTAGAATATCGTTCAGATAGGCCGTACAAACGATATCCAAAAGGTTATGTAGGGTTTTGTTGATGTACCTTTAAAAGGCTGACGGGGCATAGCATAGGCCCAAGGGCATCACCAGGTATTCAAAGGAGCCGAACGTGGTCGTGAAAGCGGGTTTCCACTCATCTCCTTCCTTGACGCGTAGCTTATTGAAGGCGGCAATGATATCCAGCTTCGTGTAATATTTGGCGTTACACCATCGGTTGAGGGTATCCTTCATCCGCGGGATTGAGTCGCGAGTCTTGACAGTAATGGCATTCAATGCACGGTAATCGATACAGAACCGTAGGCCACCTCCGGGCTTCTTTATCAATATGATGGGAGAAGTAAGACTTGAGTTCGATCGTCGAATATATCCCTTGGATCAGTGCTCTTGAATGTATTTATGGGCAGCCTCACCTTCTAACCTCGTCTTGGGCCAAGGGTTTTTCATGCGGAAGCTTGTGAGGGACCGTTTCTGTTAGCTTGATTTGGTGGTCAAGGCCGGGGCGGTGCGGCGGAAGAGCATCAGCGAGCATCAGCATTCTCTTTGGAAAACAACTCCCACTCATCGTGGTAGCATCGAGGTACTTTGTCTGTCGGGGAACCGTAATCTTTCCCTTTCACGAAGGTATCAAAATCCTCTGGGTTGACTGCACAGCAGGAAAGGTCTCCATCTCCTTCCTTATCGTAGCACTGTGGTAGATAGGCGACACAGTAAAGCTGCTCTCCTTTGGTAAGAGACTCATAAATTTCAGTAAGAGAAATGGGTCCACAGGAGACTCCATCGATGATGACATTCCGCAGAGTGGCAGGGGGACCTTGGGAGCTGTACTCCGTACATTCCATCTGAAGGGCGCATTCCATCTGAAGGGTGTATTTCATCTGAAGGGAACATTCCATCTCATCCGGCAGGGTGAATTCCATCTGAAGAGAACGTTCCATCTAATAGAGCCCATTCCATCTAGCAGGGCATAATGCGTCTCATCTAGGGGCGTACATTCCGCCTGGCAGGGTACATTCCATCTGAAGGGAACATTCCATCTCATCTGGCAAAACATTCCACCTGGCGGGGTACATTCCATCTCATCTGCAAGGGTAAATTCCATCTGGCAGGGTACATTCCATCTGCAGGCCACATTCCACCTGGCAGGGCAACCAGGCTCCATCACAGCGAGCGGGAGAGAAAGTGATTGATCGTGCTCGCCAATCTGGGATCACGTTGTGCCTCTGTAACCAGGGCATACCAAGGATCATGGGATAGTTCAATCGGGATACGACCAGAAACACGATTCGCTCGCAGTGTTGTCCAATCCAGATCGAGTTCGACACCAAGTGAGATTCTTGACTTACTCTCATCGGGCACAGACGCTGCTCGAGGCTTTGGCAGCCGAGTCATGAACGATTCCAGGCCTTGGGCCGACAAAACGTTTGTCGATGAAGCAATTGGTAGCGCTAGTATCAATCATGGCAGTACTAGTAATAGTCCTCAGGGGCGCAATGGGTCTGAGTAAAGGGGACTTTAATCATCTGGGTCGCTCCTGGACAAGGGGTACCCACCGTACAGTCAAGAACAATGTGATCAACCTTTTCAAGGGCCATAAAGGAAATCGTCTCACCGGTGGTGTCGTCTTCAGGGAGACGATGGCATCGCATTAGTCTTTATCACGCATTGGCAATGGTTTTCCCGGGTCGCGAGCGCGTTCACCACTCGGGCCGACTAGTTTAAAGACTCATCAGAGGAGTCATGGTCAGATTCGGTTTCAAAACAGGGTACGTAGGACTGCTCTGAGTCGGAGGTTCCATCGTCTTCTTGCACGGCAGAGACATTCTCATAATGCTTGGTGAGCTTGCATTCAGGACGACCTGGTCGGCATCCGACTTCGCCACAGTCAAGACAGGCATTTCGAACCTGAAGGCCAGCCTTGACTTGAGCGTCTTTAATGTTCGGCGCCCAGGAAGGTCGTTTGCGACCAGAGACCTTTTTATTTGACAACTTAGCCTTCTTGGTGAGCTTGGAGCTTTTCCCCTTTTCTCTCCTATCGACGGGTCGCGGTAGAAGATACTGCTTCGTCTTCTTACGCCAGTCACTGGTGAGAATCTTGCGTTTCTTCTTCTTGTAGTAGTCAACAAGGTCGTCGTAGGAGTCTGGTTCACAACCCTTGACTTTTCGCCATAGGCGCTCGTCAAGTTTCTGTGTGAAGTCGCGGAAATGACGTTCTCGGGCAGGCGGATGTTCGTCGCAAAACGTCCCATTCAGCAAAAGCCACACCATACATGCCAATTCCAAATTGTCCAACGGGTACCAGGGCCACTCCGACGAGGCTCTTGGATCATCTGATGACGGCTGAAAGACGTGTTTTGACAAGGTGTTGGTCAGACGGTCGTCCCGAGTAAGCATATGCAATTTTCGGTCGCCTGCTGAAACGAAGAACTCCACCATCGGCACCAGGTCAGAGGCACCGACGGATTTTGGCGCCATGTAGGTGACTACCGTGACACCCGGAAGCCATTCTGCAATGGGGAGGATCGGTTAATCGTTCGACGAGGGGGACGACTCTGTACCCTGGTCCGGAGCACCACCGCGAGACGTCGGCACCGCGCATCAAAATCTGTGACTGTTTCATCGTTTTTCTTGGAGAGCTTACCATATTCGATCTCAGCTGACTTGTCGCGGTGTCGCTCAGCGTAGACTTTGTCAAAATATTCGATAGCCTCGACAGCAGAGCGCCACACTTTGTCTGGGTCGGCATACTGAGAGACAGGGATATACTGCTCAGCGGTATTGGGAGCTGCGCCGGCGAGAGTGGAGGCAATAAAGAGGACTGCCGACTCAGGCCCCTGATTTCGCCAGACTGATCATCGGCATTCGCCTTCAAGAGATGTACCAACTGCTGGCGATATCGTGGGTAATTGTCGCGTTCACCCTTCAGCTCTCGCGGTTCGCGGACCTTCAGACGTTGATCTCCTCCCAGGGTACGCTCATCGGCCGTATAGGCGGACGAGAGGAGGCAGGGCTCTGAGCCGCCCTTGAGCGTGAGGCTGGGGTAGGTTGTCGCGAGTGGTAGTCGTTTAGGTCTCGAGCAATATCGTAGCCCTCTTCCTGGGGTTGAGGGTAAGGAGGCTGTGCACGAGGATGGAGGTCGCTGAATGACTCGACAGGAGGACCCCTGTGGGCACTTGCTCGTACGGCGGTTTGTTTCGAGATATGAGTTTGTAGGTCGTGAATGGCTCGATCTTGTTCTTCGGACTTGCTCTGCCATAGGTCACCAACCTCTTCAAGGCGCTTCCGCTCAGTTGTCTCGGTTTTGAGGGAGTTGACAGCGTCTGACAGCGACTCGGACTTGCCGACAAGCGGAGCTTCAAGGTCGGCGACACGGGACTCCAGAGCATCTCTATCCCTGTTTCAATCTCTGAGGCTTTGGTTGTACTGAGCGATCTCAGCGTTTGTCTCCGCAGTCAACTTCTTCCAGGCCTTCTGGCTCTTCAATGCCACACCTGTCTGCTCTTCCAGGTTGTATTCGTATTGGACACAACGGCCTTGCATTCTTCTCAGGATACGACTCAAGGTGTCTGGACGGCGGTTGGCGAAATCGATGAGAGGTGCGGGCAGATCCACAAGAGGTCGTTCGGTGACTCATCCACTGTGCGTTCTGGGGCTCTCTCTTCGTCCTCGTCGATCTTCCATCTGATGAGCTAACGGAGGTCTAGTCCTCCTTTAACGGAGACAGGTTTCGTCTGATCGGGGTGTAAAGGAAGGGACGGACGCTCGGTCTCCACCTTGAATGTGTCCACGACTTGCCCTGCTCTGTGCACATCCTCCTCGTCATCCGGAACTTGAGTAGTGTCGGCTACTTCCATCGCTTCACTGTCTGGTATGAGGGCCAAGGACGGACAGCGTGGAGGCTTGTCTGGCTGGAGGTTCATGAGGTAGAGGCGGAGGACGGTCAGGAGTGCGGTTGGAGGTGTAGATAAAGGGCGTCCGGGGTTGTCGAGGACGAGAGATGCGAGGTTGTAGGCCTGGAGAGGTGGCGCTATGGTAGCGGCTATGATGGTCATACGTCTTGGATATGATAGAGTCGTCTTCAATCGAGGGTACCAGGCGCTCTGAAATCTCTCTCAGGTTGTCGTCTCCGTAGCTGATCGTTCGCTCCTTTCGGCGTCGACCAGGCTCACTAGGATTATCGATGTCAAGCGCAGAGTCGCGACGCTGAGCGCTCTGGTGATGCTTTGGGTCCATCGTGTCAGTATGATGTTGACTCTTCGTTTTGGAAGAGGTCGGGGCTGCAGAGCGAATCTGAGGTTTTGAAATCGAGGTGAATTTGTCGGACGGAGGGGTTTTCAGACGCGGTGCGCGTGTATATTGTATCCCTTTGTCTTCTTCTTCTTCTCCGACGTAGCTGTGAGTCGTAAGTCGAGGTAACAGAGGACTTCAGGTTGGTGGAGGTGAAAACTCAACCGCAGTGAAAACTCAACCGCGGCATCGTTTCGGCGAGATACTCGAGCCTAGTCGGGGGCGGGGTCGAGGGGTGATAAGGTGGTCTTTGAAAGTATCACGAAGCGTCAGAGGAGTCCTGTTTGCACAATCCCGGCCGCTGTCATTTATGGGCGGGACAACATCGTGGTCCATCGGTGGTGAGCCCCGACTGTGGCTCCCTCACTTTTCAGCTGAGTTTTAGGTGAGTCTTGGGGGGGTTAAATGTTGGTCTTGGCTGAAACCCGACCTAATCACAGATCCGAGACAGGCCCTAAGATTACCTAGCTAGGTAGGCATGTAATCATTAAGGGAATCATTTTCGGGTGATGGGCTGTTTCTGGGCGCGTACGGGTCTGGGACGTGGGCCTACTTTAAGGTCAGTGCCCAAGAGCCAGCACCCCACCATACCACCCAACCACCACCTAGAATCCAACCACCACCTGGGCTCCAACAATCACCTGGTTCCAACCACCACCTGGAATCCTGCTGGGCCTGGCGAGACCACCACCACCACTGACAAGCCTGCGCGGACCTCGGCCGCAAAGCCGCCCGGCCAACTGAAACTGAATTAAGGCTTGGGTGCCCTCTTGCAGCCAGCCTTTCCAGGGGTGCCTCTCGCCCCTTTTACCTCACTCGCCCCTCCGATCTCGCTCGGCATACCTTTACACCCCGAAACTTACCTACTTAGGGGATTCATTGGGCTGACCTTTAGATGGTGAGGCCCAGACGTCATGGCCACTCATGCTACATTTAACTAAAACCCAGGCTCGCATTACTTGATCTAGATGGGATCATAGGAATTACTATAGTTATACACTTAAGTGTACCCCAGCTAACGTAAAAATATTTCCACTCGCCCTCATCTATCCGTCGCTCCTATCGCATGACATCCCGCATCTCGATCAGCGCTCGTCTGTTTAGGTACAAGAAGAAGAGACTTGCTATTGCTGCATCTCGTTCTCATCTTCCATTGAGTCCAGGATTGACACATTATCTTTTCTCACCGATCAACCTGGAAAGACCGCACTTTTTCAAGCGCGGCCATTACCTGCACATCTTGACATTGACAGATATCACAACGGCGTCTGCAGATGCCGTTGATGCTCCAACACTGTTCGACAGGCTCCTTCATGGTTCCCATACCTCCCTCCTCCGATCCCACAACTCCTCCGATCCCACAACTCCTCCGATCCCACAACTCCTCCGATCCCACTGGCTTCACGGCGTATGATGCACATTGCGGCGACACAGGCTGCCATCTGCGCACTGGAACCATGGAACACTTGTTTAGCGACGCACAACAGAGTCCAACATCGTACTCTTCTTGGTTGTTGTCCACCATCGAGCAGCTGGAATCGCTTCGTCAGCGGGCACAGACAGCCTGTTCCCAGCTCATCATGAGCAAATTGTGCCCTCCCTCTTGGACTCGACAATAAGCGTGAGACAATCAAAAGCATTGTGAGGAAAATTGAATTGGTATGAAGTCCATTGGGACCAGGAGATCTGACACACTGGCGCAAATATGGTCATTTGATGGCCACGGCAATCTTGTGATGGACGGGGTTGATATCGCAGTGTTCCTCCACAACGATGTTGGGGCTTTGACAGTGCCAACAATGTGGTCGACTCAAAACCCGAAAACCGCGGTCCGTTTTCTCTCCACGTACAAAAGATTCGGACGCTTGACGAGAGTAACATACGGACGGCAAGCTGGAACCTATAGGTGTGATCAGTGCTTCTTGTAGCTTGAACCATTCCCGGATATCAATCCGGTGGTAACAGAAGAATTGAGAACGAATTCAAATGCCTGTAAAGTTGGCTCGCCGATCTCAGCTGTACGTGGCTGTAGTCAGTAGCCGAACACAATGCAGCACAACACGCCTTGAAGGCCTCGTATCGAATATTGTTGTTGAAACCCCAAAGGGACTCAGGATAGTTGCGTGCGACCCAGCATACTTGGTCCTGAGGGAGCATTGGGCACGGAAACGTGTCACCGTGATCAAAGTAGACTCGCCGTATCTTCCCTTGGGGATATCGTCACAATGCCTTCCACGTTCGGACAGAGTTAGGACCGAATAGCGTCAGCGAACGGCCCATCAAAGTCACCTGGAGAGTTTGCCACACTGGCATCGTCATCGTGGCCGATACCTCCAGTCGAATACCAGCAATTTGCGTCCTTGGGTACAGTATCGAGGGTTCGCAGCAGCAGTTCAACCAGCTATCATGCACTGGAATCATCAGCCACGATGGTCATTGCCGTCAAAACGCTGCACACATATGCCATTGAGTTTCTCTCCGCTGATCATGACAGGGAGTTTCTGCAGTATTTGCTCGACATCCCGCGTCCTCTTTCAACTCAAGGCCAGGTTCAGGAGAGCAGCTTTTGATGGAACAACGACGTGGGTATGATTCCATTCAAGGTGCGTACACAAAGAGTCGATGGAAGCCCGGGAGCTCGGTGTGTCAAGAGACAACATCAGTATATACTGAACCTGGAGAGTATAGCAATGCCAGTTTCTTTCCAAGGGATGCCGTGGTTCCAATCCGTGTAAGGTCGTTAGCTACAGTCATGATGTGTAGAGAAGGCATATGGCGTCGACGCTGTCGCCCTTTGGAGATTGTCCATTCGGTAATTTCCGACAACGCCCACTGCGTGCCTCGTGCCAAAACATGCCCCCGGCTGCTCAGAGTGCGACCTGGAGACGAAGGTCTCGAAGTATCAGTATCCTCTGTCGTAGCTTATGGGATCTCTCACTGGGGCCTCGATTCTCCAAAATGTCCACTTGAGCTGTCTCTTCCAGGTCCTGAATGTTTGAGAAGGCGAGCTCCAGTTCAGAAATGTCCGACTTCGTAGGCGAGGCAACGATACAGGTGTACCGTGATCTCCAACAGCGATTCTGCCAGTAGCCCTCGTCCTCGGGTCTTTCCAGACTCTGTCGTAACGCTCCTCTCCGAGATCGCAAGTCGCCAATGAGGTCCAGTGAGAGAAGGCCGAACACAACACCATAGACTGCGCCGTACCCACGATGCTCTAACGATACTCCTCCCATCAGCGAGATGGCACCACAGCGAGGTTCATGTCGAAGCTGCAAAACCCCATATTTCGTCCCAATTCGTCCTTGCCGACCGTTTCGCTGGTGGGTGTGAGGGCAGCCGTCCGCTCGCGGAAGACGGACATTCTGATACAACTGCATCCATCTTTCAAGACCCTTGCCCCTGTGACTGCGAGACCTGAGATAGTCTCGCAGTTCTCGACCGAGAATGTACCCGTCTTCAAGAATGTACCCATCTTCGATGGCTTGCCCTGCTCCTGCGCCTGCGGTCATGTTTAGTCTCTGCATTTTACTGATGCCGAGCCTGTAAAGGCACTCGAGGCTCCCTGCAGCGCTCGCCCGAGGATGAGTAAGACTGTAGAGTTGCCGATAGATAGAAGAGCGGTCGAGGCAGCCTCAAAGAGCACGGCGGCTATGAAGAGGGCGCAACGTGCGCCCGCCTGTGGACTAAGGGGGTATGTATGCGTGGTAGTGGTCTCAATCGGAGGACGAGGAGGAGGAGGTGTAAGTGCCTTGCACCGGGACGAGGTCTTTCTCCCTGTTCCTGCCACCCATTAATCTCAGAAGACAGAATTATAGAAGGGGGCGTGGGAGTGCCGCCATGGCCAAAGGTGGGTGACCAACCAGTCCGAGGATTTCGAGCCCAGAGATTGTGCCCGTGGGCGTAGTTTGGGAGCTGCGCGAGAGCAGACGAGGACGGTGCTGAGCAAGATTATCAGCAACTCTCCCACATTCCAGTGGTGTTGATTTCCCACCAAAGAGAGTGGCTCGTGCAGAGAGAATGTGGTAGCCTGCAGAGAGAATGCGGTAGCCTGCAGAAAGAATGCAGTAGCCTGCAGAAAGAATGCGGTAGCCTGCAGAAAGAATGCGGTAGCCTGCAGAGAGAATGTGATAGCCTGCAGAGAGAATGTGATAGCCGTGCGAAGCGATACGGTCAACTAGATAGCCCGCGACAGGGCAAGTGACCAGACTCCCTCCTGCATAGCAACCCAACAGCGCCGACGTCCATGGGCCAACTGAGGCCATTTGGTGTATAGCTGGGCCCAACATTGAAGAATCTCAACGTACCACTGCTCGGCGATATGCCCACTCGCTCCACGAGTGGTAAACGGGAGCACGGGGACCACCTTGCGACACGTCAATGGACACGTCAATGAAATGGTTGGAAGTTGGGGGCCCATGCACATACCACGCCGTAGAGAAATGAGTCAGTGAACGTGGCCAAGGCGCAGCTGGCCACGATGAACGCCTTGGAGGACCGAGTTCGTAACCACAGAGGAGTCCATTTGACACGACAAAGTCCCACGTTTCGCGAAAGTTCTCTGATATGTTTTGCCACCATGATGAGGGAGTCGAGCCTATCGATGGCATGTCGAGTCCGTAAATCAGGCCAAGTTGGTCTCGAAACAGGTTGTCAAATGGATGTCTGACAGTGATAGAAGGTGTTTCCGCTTGCCTGGCGAAGTTCCGCCACCACCCAGAAGGACCGGAGTCTCTGTTTTGTCCATCCGGCCCCCCATTGGAACCGACCGACACCTCTTTTGACGAGCAGAAAATGGTGCCATCTGTAACACGGAAAGTCTTTATGCAGTCGAACCACAAAGATCTCAGAAGACGCGTGCGCATTCAGTGGTGGTGACCTGAGCTTGCTCTTGTTGCCACATCTCTTTCTGTCCGTTGTCGGCAGGGATCGATCAGATGTTCGGAGATGGCTTACCCAGCCAGGTCGTTTGTCTGTGCCAACTGCGCTGAGTCATTGGAGACTGACACGTTGATGTCTGTCTTCCGTCTCTCTGGTGGTGTCTCTTTGCACTCGAGGTCAGAGGGAAGTATGAGGTCTTCCTTGGAAAGACCCGTGGCGGACGAGATCCTCAAATACTGTGAGCAAGACGTGATGCTTCATGCCTCGACTTCTCGCGGGAGCCACCTATATAGCCAGGAGTGTATTCGCGGACGTTGGGCTGCGGAGCTTCCCGGGGCGACTTTTGCTCAGGTCGCGCTGATCACGTCCCTGGACGCCGTCTTGCCATTCCTCAGTCACCGAGTCTTTTCCTGAGGTCTCAGAGGTGCAGGATTCATCTTGATCCCCGTGGCTGCTCCAGCTTCTATTGCAATATGGGTGGGCAGCACTACCGACAGACGTGGACCTAAAGCTCTTGTAAGCTTGGGATTTCTGGCCGCGGTCCCGATATTCTTGTTATTTCTCCTGATTTGAAACGACGACATTGTGGACATCATTGCTCCATCTGCTCTGCTTGCCACGCTAGGGACGGCTATGACGTGCATTGGTTCGCCGTCGATGGTAGAAATCGGTTGAATACTCCAGCCGCTGATACGTGTCATCATTGCCAATCTCTGCCAGTTCCGAAGGACGAATACCGTGAGCAACAGTAAATTGAGAATGGCCTTCCTACCCGGAACGTCCGCGTTAACAGCGGGGCGCAGATAGATATTTTTATTCGTGATAGGGCCAGGCACATCTTGTTGAGTGTCCTCTCCGCTGGCCACCGCGTCATGCGCAGGCTCGACCCGATGTTGGCGGCATCATGGTTGCTTGTGACTCCCTCAGCTCACGCTGTAGGTATTCCTTGCGTTTGTCAATGAACTCTTGTGCTGTTTCATCCTTGTAGCGGGCATTTTCGAGATCAGAGAGATCTGGCATGCTATGGGATGTTAATGTATGCCGAATAAATTCTAGGCCTGCGAGCTTCTTAACGTACCGATATGCGCTCGCAATAGAAGCCAGACAGTATTATATATAGTATTCAATTGCCCCGAGGAGCTCGAATACGAGGGTGCTGCTGCTCGAGGGTGCGCCTTGTACTTTCTCTTCGTATCCGCAGGCCACCTGGCTGGACGTCTCTAGGCAGACTTCGTAGAGAAATCTCTTGGTTAGAGGTTGATGAATCGTGCTTCCGGCCTTTCGAGAGGCCTCATGGTGATTCCGACCTGCAAAGTCACCGGAAGGAGTCGCTCACTCAAGGTCACTGCGGCCCTTGGGCTCTTCTTGGAGTCGATCCAACTTTGTTGGACGTTTGTCTCAGCAAGGGGACCCCGATGGGACGTGAGACGGCTCCATACTGGCACAAACAGCTGGGAAAACTAAATTTTATGTGTTTCAGGTACTGTAGTCCATAGATCGGCCGTCACCCGGTGCACTTTCAGGTTTTAAAGAACGTGGGGCGCATCCAAGTGTCTCACACCTGAATTCGTGCAAGTCCTGTGGGTTGTTTGTGTTTCGAACCCCAGCCTCTGTTGGAACCTGATCAGCCAGGCCTGTCGCATGGCGCTTCCCGCCTCGGCACGCGGTACAAGTTCTTCGAGGCGCTCTTTCTGAACTCTGCGATCTGGATATGTCATGGTCGAGCCATTTGATTTTCCAAGCTCGGTCTGGGCGACCTTGCAGCTGAGGATAGATATTACCGAATTGGGAGATTGTATCATGGAGCGCGACCACTGTCTCCTCGCAATTACCAGTCCGAACCCATCCCCATCAGGAAACTCCTTAATAACAGTGGGAACAACTTTCGCAGCCTCGAGGAAGAAGAAGGCCCGATCACTCCTGCACATGTCATAATAGAGGAGATGGTAGTGTATACACGAGAGGAGGAAGACGAGGCTTTGGATTGGTTCCTCTCCTGCAACGAGGGAGTTCGATCAGACCGAGGACACCGATGCTTGGCTGTGTGTGGCTGTCAAGAGTCTCGTGAAGCGCGTCGGGGGTATAGGGTACACGAAGCGCACCGCCGTCGTCGTCTCCACGCTAGGAGAAGACGGGCGACCGGTGGTAGGGAACTCGGGGGTCTTGTCGAGGACGCCTGCGAGACTCTTGCCGCCCGCCTCGGGGTCAGCGGCATGCTCACAGTACAGGAGGTGCTGGGTAATAAGGGGCGAGACGGTGCGCCGCGCGTGAAGGTGTTTGGCTATGCCGTAGATGCCGACGGTGGCACTAAGCTCGCCGAGATCAGGGTGCTGGAGATGGAGTAGAACTTGTCCCAGATCCCGTAGTAAGGAGTGACCTTGGCGCACATTGCGCAATTCTACCGTGACACTGGTCGGGACTTTGCACCAAAGGCCATCATAGACGGCAAAAACATCCGCTCGAGGATCCAGATTATCGAGCCATAGCTGGTATTAATTCAACACTCGGAGTCGGCAAGACTTCATTCGCACTTGCGCTCGCTTCGAATTTCAACCTCGAGTGGTGCAAACGCGATGTGTGCGGACGCGCCACCCACCTCTAGAAAGCCGTATGTATGGTGGCCCTTGCCATGATCGTAGTCTTCGGGCGGCCATTGAACATGCTGATGGGGACAAAAGAGGGCGGCGACGTGGTGTTACAGGCCAAACTCTGAGGGTCGCGAGAACGAAGGCATTGAGAGAAGAACAGCCGTCAAGATTCCCAAGGTCAGGAGGACTCAAAGGAGTGACCTCTGGAGGCACAAAGATCCAAAGTTGCTGGCGCAACTTCTCTTGGATGTTTGGATTGCGTGACAGTTCAAAGAGTAGTGACGTTATAGTAATTCCAGTCGTCCCATGGGCACTCAGGTTGTAGTCGAACATCTCACTGGCTATCGCAAGCCGAATATCTGTCGTAGTTCGGTCAGACCGTGGACCGACGTCACAAGATTGTTGTAGTCCGGCTCTTATCTGGGCGTGCATAACAGGATCAGCGGCCTTCTCAGGCTGTAGACCTGAAATGCCATCACCAGTGACCAAGTCTTCGACTTTGTCGCAAAGGGCGAGATTCCATTCCTCCAGCTGCTGCGAGAGGGCTGCATCGGTCGATTTTGAGATACGGGCAAGGTTCGATCGGGTCGGAAGAGCCACCTCGCCCATGTGAAAGGAGATATGGCCGAACTTGAGCATTCCTTGAGAAGTGCTACTGTCGTTTGTTCAATTTCTTCGATGAATCTCGTCTCGAGCTGGAGGCCGTAGTGGAGGGTTCGTGAAGAGGTCGATAGCGTAAGCGCGACTGAGATCGTAGACTTCAGTGTCTCGAGTATGGACGGATTGATCTTCAGGGTAGGGCGCGAGCTGTTCATAGAGGATACAGGTCAATCTCAGCACGGGGTGGCGGAAGAGATGAGCGCAGTTTTGGTAGAGACCAGCCGTCTCCGTTGTTGCGCTAACCATATCGGGAATATTAGCCGAATAATTTCCACCTCGGCACACGAAAAGTCCGCAGGTGCGCCAGATAAATCTCGATTTCCTTACCTAATCAATCAATCAATCAAGGTATTCCACTTACATTCTGTTCTCTCCGTCATGGCATACATCTTGGGGACCCTACTAGCTTGTCAGAAGGGTATGTGCAGACGGAGTGACGGCACCTACCCGTACGACTCGAAACATGCCGCGTACGACGGCTTCATCGACATCCTCCTCACCGCATCCTCGGAGTTTACGCTGACCTTGCTCGGACCTAACCTTATCACCGACCCATACTCTTTGTGGCCATCTCCGAGGCTCGTTGCGACCAACGGATATAAAGAAACCAGATTTGAGAAAAATGAGCGGTCCAATGACGGGCTAGGATGTGGCAGAGGAGTAGCCACAAAGCAAGAGAAGATCATATCCGTCCAAAAGCGGCCCAAAAAGTACATCATCAGGGAGCAGGATGTGGAAGCCAACGAGGGGACGTGCTGACATTCGCGAAGGAGAGAAATCGTCGTCTTCAGCCATCAACAGATCGTGAAGCAGCAAGTCATCTCAGATGCACGCCTCGGACAATCTGATTGATCTCGATTCCCGATCCCCGTTGTGAGAAAGGCCATGGACATTATCCAGGAGGAGGAGCTCCCCACGGTGCGGATCGTCAACATGCACCCAGGCACAGAGTCGGTGTCGTCGTCCTCCGTCCGGAGGCTGTACGGTACTTTTGGTGTGGAAGCGCGCCACTCCGTAGATAATAGATAGATTGTCTCAGGGTCGGGTCCCGAGACCGAACCAACAAGCTCCTCATCCCTCGTCTTTGCAATGCAGTGAGGAAAGACACTGCCCTCTCCGTGTCAGTGTCTGCTTGTCGTGGACGCGGCTCACCGTCGAGGCGAGCTATTAAGCGATTCAAAGCCCCCAAACATATTGGGTATCGTTTTTTGAGATCATTTGAGCACTGCCGCGTTGCCCGTCGTGGACGCCCACGAGACCCCTCTCTCCATCTATTTTCTGAGTATCCTATCCTCTGCCATGGCGGGCATGCCGGCGGAAGATGGCGCCCCTGATGCGACGAGAGCCGCAGAAGAAGAAGAAGAAGAGGACGTTCCCATGCCGGATGCCTGGTGCTTGAACGAGGAGGCGAAGACGCTCGGCCACCCACGGGTCTTCTCGATGGCGGAGGGGTTTGGAGAGACAGGAAGTAAGCAAGGAGACCTCCTTTGACATCCCGCACCACCCATCGTGATGAGTTTCACCTCCCCGGGGTAGAAGTCCCACGTCCTCCTCGTTGTTGCAGCGGCCACGCACCAAAAGAAAGCATCTGGCAGATGTCGATGCTCTTGATCCACCCTTTCTTATCCCATGACTTCAGTTTACTTGAATCGCCTTCAAGTTGTGAGGCAGCTTCGGACAGGCGAGCACCGAAGCCGCCTCCGGGCGGTCTTCCAGAGGTCGGCTACGATATCCCTGCTGATGGGGTCATCTCTAGACCAAAAGGGGCCACATTGTCTGTAGTATTTCGACCCGTTGAAAACCGGGACTTCCGTTACACACATCCCACTGTCCAAGTCCTCTCTAGACTTTCTTCAGATGCTGTATTCCGGCCCTCCAGTGATGCCGACACGACGCGAACACACCTCGCAACTCGAACCTGACGCGTCCCTCGACCTCAGACCGATCCTGCGGCCGAGAGAGCACCAGAATTCCAGACGGACGTCTGATTGAAACAATTGTTTCGTCCCGCCAGTCATTTGCCACTTGCCACTTGCCGCTTCTCGCTTTCTGTTTCACTGCCCACTATTTCGGTACATGGCCCGCTGTTGATATTGGTTGTACCGGTCCTGAAACGCGTCCACGGAGACATGATGGCGGAGCTCACGGGCATTTTCTGAATCTGAATGCCGTCCGTTGGTTGTTGGTTGTGCTCGCCCGTCTGCTGGCTATTTCTGGTCAGCCTGGGCGTGGCAAAGAGGGCAATAGTCCAAACCAACTTACTTGAAATAGAGATATTCTCTGCTTTGGACTGGTCCGAGTGAAGGATTTCTCAATAGCCTTGATCCTGTACACCCATTTCACGCTTCGAGCACCAATGTACCCCAGTACCATGGTTCTCACCGGATAGCCGTGAATGGCTGGGAGTGGCTCCCCGTTCATCTCCCAGCAGAGGGGAAAGTCTGGGGGCCGAAAGGCGGGTTGATTGAGCATGGAATCTCCCGCACTCGGATCTTGACTTGGGGGAAGGATGTCTGTTCAGTTCGATTCGCGTGGTTGAAATTCCCGTCCTACCCGGCAGAAACACACATTCGAAGGGGGCAAAATGCTGGCCAGGGATCGCACAACAGCTCTTGTCGACCCTGGTAGCCCGTTCTTGGAACTCTCGCCCACACCAGACGCTTTTCACCCCTGAGATCGAGAGGTGTCAAGTACCCTTACGTGTATGGTAAGCTTCGGCGAGCCTCTTCA
Organism: Fonsecaea pedrosoi CBS 271.37; assembly: GCF_000835455.1. NCBI lineage: Eukaryota > Fungi > Ascomycota > Eurotiomycetes > Chaetothyriales > Herpotrichiellaceae > Fonsecaea > Fonsecaea pedrosoi. The sequence goes on from NW_013550610.1 coordinate 1,094,174, forward strand.
TTCCATTTTGGAAGGGATGGCTAAAGAAGCGTGAGCTTGTCGAGTCGTCCGACGGGCTGAGCGAAGGATTCCGTACATAGTTGCACAATGATGACGAACCCGTATATCTCTCCAACCTGCTGCCCCTTATCCGCGCTCATGTGTAGAGTGAGATCTCTGATAGCACCCTCTACCAGACAAATTGAGTCAGAAAGGTTAAGAAGGGTTGAACATGAATGCCGGCGCTCGCATGACGGATAGATTCTGGGATCGGTCAGAGTCTTCCCCGGTGTACGGTGACTTTTGAACCACCAATACAACGCTAGGACTTCTCGCGGCTTTCGATCAATTTCGGGCGAGTGGCTCCAGGACATGGTGAATGACATGCATGGGAACTCTGAGTCCAGCTACCGCGTCTAACCGTCTGCTACGGCGGCGCACGCGTTTCCTCCTCACGCCTATAAATACCGCCGCCTACACGGCCACTGACTGATTCTTACTCACTCATACCTCGGTATCGCTTCGCAATAAGCGGCGAGGATCGCAGCCCCCCGCGGCGGCGGACGGCCCCGAGCGTGGCCTTGGATTCTCACAGTCTCATCCGCGAGAACTCCAGCTGCAGTGATTCAGGAAGCCTTTTGAGAGAACTCCAACTGCAATGAATGATTCGCGAAGCCTCTCGAGAGGACTCCAGCTCCAATGATTCGCGAAGCCTCTCGAGAGAACTCCAGCTGCAACGATTCTAAAAGCCTCTTGAGAGATCATGCCGTCGGCGCCGCAACTCTCTGAATCTTTGATCTGGAGACGAAATTGGCGAAGATACCTGCAGCGCTCGAGAAGAGGGGTTGAACGGCTTGGATTCAGAGACCAAAAGTGGTGATGCTCGATCTTCAGTCGTGAAGATGACAGACCCTGGACGGAAGTACCGAGATCGAGAGGAGGTTGGTAACCTGTAGGCATTGCGGGGGAGGGAAGTATATCAGAGCGCCCAAGTCGGCAGTCGATGTAGCGCTCTTCATCAAAATACATGTAGTCATTGTCACGGGACTTGTCTGATTTGATACACCATTCGAGACTCTCGAGTTAATTGAAGCGAGACACTAGTAAAGGCAATCCACGCTTCTGACTTGCGTTCCGACTTGCCTTCCAGTTCTTGAGAAGGAGGACGAGTTTCTCCTCTGGAGGAGGTATTCGTAGTCGACGGTTGGCAGACCTTTCTCTCAAGGCTCGTTGATATCTTCGACAGGGAGAGTTTTGATCTGGGTAGATGAGGCTCTCTCATAATCGCAAAATTCATCCATGGCATGAATGCCGAGGGCTTTTGTTAGGCATATCTCGGGTCTGCCGTAGATTGTCTCCCCAGCCCTAGCATCGGTATAGAGAAGAGAGAGAAAGAGAGGTGTGCCGACAGATTAGAGGCTGGCAAACACGGTGGAGCGTTTGGAGGTCAATTGCAGTGTATGCAACGATTGTGAGACTCCATCTGTGGCAATAATGAGAAACAGTTCTTCCGGCGGCTCCATAGATCCGTGAGAGGGAAAAGAAGGACAAGAGGAGAGAAAGGGTGTGGACTTGACTGACCATGGATAAACTCGACGCCACTCAGTGCCAGGTACTGGTCCCCTGCCAGTTCCATAGGAATCGGAGAGGTGTCCCATGCTTCAACAACCTCCAGTATACCTCCATCAGCGTGAGGGTTTGAACCAGTGTCCGCCAAACTTGGGACAGCCATGGACTCCCATGAAAGCTGACACCGCCGCCTTGCCCGGTCCTCTGTCTCTTCACGCGTCTTGTTTTCCACCGGTAGCTATCGCAATGACAGAAGCTTGGCAGACACAGCGAAGGTACACCTGACCCTCACCCCAGAAGGTTCTGCTCATTGACTGACTGATCGGTGACATGGGGCATTTCAATCGAGAACTGAAGGCGGAGAGTACCGACTGGCGAAGAAGGTGATACAAGATAGATGCATCTATCCAAGTCAGCAATTCGAACCACCGCCACAACGCTCCACGCCCGACGGACCGGCCTTCGAAGGGTCAGACATCCAGCACAACAGCCATGGAACGTCAACCGCCAGCGGATGGAATCAACGGGCAGCTCATCTCCGTACAGCGACTCGGTCTGACCGCGGGCCTTGCGGATCTGCCACACGGCCTCGCACTCGATGCCACGCCTAGTCCTTGCGTCTCGGAAAACCCCTTCATCATCGAAGATTGCTCTTTGTAACTGACCAGGAAGCCCATGAAGAGAGCTCAGCCATCCATGGCGCTGTTTTGTTTGACGTTTGGGGTGGTGGAGGTGGACGAAGCCTCGAGCGCCAGTGCTGCCAAGAGAGATTTTCTGTTTTCAGTAGGAGCATTTCCCAATTAGGAAATACGCTAAAATGTTTGTGACCCGACAAACAGCGTTTTTTACTGAAATTGACGAATTGGCAGGAAATTCAGCCTGACATGTGACGCACACGTGACGTGCAGCCTTGCTTAGTTATCAGGTAGGGTGGACCGTCAAGTGCAATCCTTACGGCAGGACATGTAAGCCAAAGCGAGATCGGTGATGCCAAGAGTCCCTTTCCGTTTTCGGAAAAACTGTTTCCGAAAAAGGAAATATTTTAAGGTTTTTGTGACTCGACAAAAGATTTTGTGTGACATACCGCCTCCACTTGGTTGCCATCTAGGGTGGATCGTCAAGTGCTGCTTGTACGGCACAGCATGTGAGCCAGTGGGAGATGGGCGACGGGATGGACAATCCTCGATTTCTCGACCGTCCGGAGCCATGAACGACGAAGTTCACTTCAGATCACGGAGTCGTTGTCCATCCGGCTCGTCACGGCGGGGGGAAACAAACACCAGGATGGGCTTCAGCGTCGGTATATGACTCCAAGATCAGGGACTTTGCTCGGTCATGATGAAGTACGGAGAATCACTCTGGCATCAGCTGCAGGAGGAAGTTCCAGACATGTGGATGGTTTGACTTGACGAAAGATCAGTCGCAGCGCCGGAAGGGTGACGATGAAGCACTGTGTCTTTCAGGAGTCGCTAGGTAGTTGGACTGGACCGGGCATGCTATGGCACATGGTGGAATCAGCATCCACAATCGAATAGTCATCCCCACGTACATCCTCGAATCGAAGATTCGAGCTGCCATGAGCTGTCATCGCTTGTCATTGCCTCCGTAGGAATCGATCATTTCGGCCGTTTGGGGGGTGCCAGAGTCTCATGAGTTCGCCGTATGCCAACTCGTTGCCACGGCCGCCCTTGTTGCTGTCGGTCTCTTGGTCCGCAGGCTCTTGTCGACGAAGTCTTTTGAATTTCTGCCTCCGCTGTTCTTTTTTTTTTCTTTTCCTTCAATGTCTCTTGGAATTTAGGGACCAGGGACTGATACCTAGCGACCTCGATCCCAGGTCCAAGGATGAGGGTTGCGAATGAGACTGTCGATACCACCCTACCGTGGCAACCCAGTCCCTTTTCAAAGATTCCAGGCCTTGCATCTCCCACTCATCTGGGGCCTGACTTTGGGCATGAGCCTGCAATTCTTGCCTCGCGGTAAGCCCTTTGGGGTAGGGGGGTCCTTCTCCTGGTTGGTTCCCACTGAAAATTACCTACCGACAAGAGGATGAAAGAGGCCAATCGTCTTGACATGCCCGGGGTGCTCCGCCAACAGCGCAGCTGAGGTGCTAATGACCAGTGGTCGTCACTTAGGGTGAACGTAACGGGGTGGTGCACTCATTCGCTGGGGAGCCCGCGGGCCATTACGAGTACCAGCCTCGCCAGGCGATCAACAGGGCGGAAAGATCCCTCACCAGGCTATCAAATTGAAAGCTAGCCTCTCCATCACGCAAGCTTTGCATGCGGATGCGATATCGAACTCGACGATATTCAGCAGCGGTTGCATTTGTTCCTGAAACGTCTCTTTCCAGGCTGCGAAGTATCCCTGTCAAAGCCTTTAGGACCTGGGGCGGCAACCAATTGCTGAATGCGAGATACTCTAGCTTCTCGAGGTCGAAGGGTTGTGCCGATTTGCTCCTGTCCCCGGACCCTGGGCAACAAGCTTTTGACCAGAAGTTCGAGGTACCGTGCCCTGAGAGCCCAGAAATCGATCGAGTTGGCATTCTCCGCACCACTTCGGAAGAAGATTTTCGGCTTCAAGAAGAAGGATCATCTTGCAGGGTTAACAGACCGATTCATCAGCAGGTTCACGCCCATGGTCTGCATGGTGGTGGCGACCCGAGCCCAAGCCGGCGTTGGACAACTTCATGGTGTGGGTGAACAGAGTGATGCACAAGCAGACGAACCAGACCGGGTCCGAGTCCGAGTCCGACGTCGTGCTCGTGGCCCACAACGGCATGTGTCACGGCCACGTTCTGCCCATGAAGACCATGATGGTGTGGGGGCATCAAGCCGCCCAAGTGGAGGTTGGCTAACTCGTTGCCGATCTTGAATATAGTCACGATGCCGAACGAGACCGTCACTATGGCCGTGTTGGCGAATAAATACGCGCCCTGGTTCGAGCATGTGCAGCACGACGCCCCTCAGCGACGCGTGCGCCCTCATGCATATGAACCAAACACGCGGTCACCAACTGGCGCATGGCCTGTCTCGTCTTCAGCAGCCCGTCCGAGGACTTCATCACGTCCCGTCGGCCACAACACATTCAGGGTCGGGGGTCCCCTGCCGTTCCCGAGCACAATCATCATGTAGTCCACGATTTGATTGTGTCCATGGACGAGTCCGTCGGCCTGTACGCGTCGTCCAAGACCGTGAGTCTGTTGTTGTAACAGGAGGGAGTTTCAGGCATCTGCTAACACCCACACGGTCGTGGCGGTTGGGCGTTTCCACAGTGGTGCACATGTTCACCGACATAATCATAGTGGTCAGTTGTTGTCGAAAAAGGAAACGATCTCCTCCGGGGTTTCGGTCACCTTCCTCATCATCCTGCCGAGCTCGGTCATGGTCTCGGCGGTGGGCGGGTCCATCATCTCGATGATCGACTTCATGGAGTTTTGCAGACGTCGACCCGTCGGACCCGGTTGCCCGCATGTACGCGACTATCGGCGAGGTCATCATCTCGACCATGTCCATCTGTATGCCCTCGTCCTCGATGATGGACGTCGAGATCGCCTCGACCACGTTCTCCGTGGCGTACTCCTCGACGGCGTTCGGACTCTGGAAGATACCCGTGCTGGACGGCGAGTTCCTGCTCTGGGCGACACCCGACCGTCTGTCCGCCATGACCTGCTCGTCCACGATGGCCCTCATGATCGAGCCGTCGTGCCTGCGCATCAACGGCGCTGCGGGCCGGATGTCCTCCTCCGTGACGGCGGGCATGGCCGCGACCACCGACGTGTGGCGTTCTCGAGCTCCTCGAGCTCGACCGGGGTACCTCTACTTGATCATGGCCACGACCTCGTCGAGTTCCTCATCCTCGACCGAATGCCTGTCGACACCAGCATGTCGATCTTGCTCTCGAGTTTGGCCAGGACCACACAGCCCTAGTCCTGTACGACTCCAAGACGTCGTGGAGCTTCGTCACCATAGTCTCGAGGACGATGACCTGCTGCGACTTCGACTTGCCCGAGGCGTCGTTCATCTGGCCGATGATGGAGTTGCGTGTGACGACCAAATGGCGCTCGTTCGTGACCACGTTCCCGCTCTGGTTGGCTCGTGACACCACCGCCACCCTGCTGCTGCTGTTGCTGACCCTGTCTCGCGAACGGGAATGTAGAGCTCTTCGACAGTGCAGTCGAGAAGTGCTCGTGTTAGTGATCTGATGCTGTCCTCCTTCAAGAAGTCGTTGAGGATCGATCTCTTTCAAGTACATCTTCCACTGGTAGGCCACATAGTTGTCCGGGAGCGTGTCGGGGCTCACGATGCTTGTTGATGTGCGGCCTCCATGCTGGTTATCTGGTTTCGAGATGGGGTAGGAGGCCGGGTACTTGTCAACCACGTTCATGTACGAGATTCGCGGCCAGGTTGGTGACCGACACGTAGTTCACCCTTCAAGGACAGGCCCTTGAACGAGGTGAAGGTGCTCCTCACGCTGTCCTGCGCCATCGTACCCATGGCCATGATGGTCGTGTATGGTAATCATCCTCCCGAGCCACTCCGAGAACAGCGACGCGCACCTGACACGGGCGCGGGACGCAGTTGACGAACGCCACGCCTACGACCGTACACATATACGAGCACTTGAGCAGTCTCGCGCGAACTTGGACCTCAACGCGCCCTCGCTGCTGATCTGAGGCTGGGTGGCGCACCTCCTCCTGCTCACGACTCTGTTCATCATCCTGCTGCCGACTTTAGCCATATCCTGGCTCAGGATCTGGACGCTGGGCGTGCACCCGCAGCACTTCGTGGGGGGCGTACGCCAGCGAGGTCGCGATGGGCGGTAAGATGTCCTGCTCGTACGGGCACAGGCCGATGCACCTGACTCTGATTGTCAGTGGTCATGTTGACTGACCGACAAGTTCCTACTGTAGATGTCGCCCCGCGGTCGTATGCGTGTTCTGGACATGGACATGCAGCTGAGCATGCAGTCGTTTTAGGTCACCTTCAGGTAGGTGTACGTGGTCTCCTGGATACGATGCTCCCCTCCCCCAACACCCCCCCCCCCCGGCCCTGCGCGTGTCGGCGCGCGTGTCTGCGTACGGGACCCTGCCCATGTAGCCGGTCTAGGCGGTGCTGTTTGGACCTGGACATCACCTGCGAGCTGTACCCGGAGTCGCACACAGGCTCGTCCTTGGCCTTGGTCTTGTCGCTGTGTTTGTACTCCTTCCAGTTGTTGAGCATCTCTAGGCCCTCGTTGCTGTCCGCCTCCGCCATCTTGGTCACCTTGAGGGACGTGATCCCCCTTCATGACCTCAATAATGTCCGTAAACGTGTACTTTATCTTGCCCACTGAGTAGTCGCTGAATACGATCATATCGTCGCTGATGTCCCGAGACCGAGTCCGTAGTCCTGGCGTAGAGCGCCTTCCTCCAGATACACCAGTACCGTAACATCTGATCCCGTAGGCGCTGGTCACCGGGTACCTTTTGGGTAATGTTTCATCATATGGTGCTGATCATCGACAGCTCCAAGTTATCGTAGACGTTCGTCTTCACATGCCCGTCGTAGTTACACCAACGTAGTTATGGGGTTAAAACACCAGCCTCTACGCCCTCGTGACCTGTCGGACACGTCGAGGGCGATCGAGTACAGGGGCCCTCCTTATGATCTCGATCAGGTACGTGGGCCACCTTCTCGGATGAGGCGTAGTTCACGTGCTCGCCGCACTGTTCCTTACACAGCCCGTCCGTCTCCGGGGCTGCTGTGCTCGTCTGTGGCCGCGCTCATGGTTCGTCTGCCCGTCGGCGTTTCGGCGGAGTGGTGGTCGGGAGGAAGTTCTGCCTGTAGACGGTGGCGATACAGGGCAGGATGATGTACAGCTGCGTGGTTGAAGCGTGGACTGGTGGTGCCTGTTCAGGTGGCTGGCGGTGCCACGTGTACGTGTTACTGTGCCGTGCTCACGGCCGCCTACCGCTGCTTGTAGTCAGACTGCTCAGGCCGTAGCTGCTCGTGTCTTGGGTCGCCTTCCCCCTCGATCACCTTGGCCGGGGTGGTCGTGATCGAGATGGCGATGGTGGCCAGGCACAGGGACGACCTGACCGGCCGTTTCAACATCCTCATCACGTCCACGAGGGTGTTGGTCTTCTGCAACGACTCGCCGCCCATCCACGCGAAGGTGCCCAGGAACGACTGCACGCCCCCAGGACGCATTTATCCAGTGGTACCCCTCCCGTGGTCGCCACGTAGGTCATCAGGGTGCCCGGGTACTGTGTCTTCAACGTGTTGAACAGGAGGCCGCGAACGCGTACACCGGCAGGCCCACGCCCGCTCGTGTTCCCAACCGGTCCTGTTCTGCTGCATGAGCAGGTTGTGGGACACGCACTCGATCACGACCCTCACGACCCCCTCCGAGGTCCGCTGGTTGACCAGCCAGTTGCCGTTGATGTCGACCTTGTCAACCACGTTCGCGTAGTAGTAGCGCGGGGACCCGGTGGTGTCGTACTTCTGGGGGCCGAGCCCGATGCAGTACTGACTGGCACGGGTCCAGGTTCGGACGTAGGCCTTGTCGGTGGGTACGATGGTGCCCGTGTCGTCCCTCGCGACGTACGTACTCCCCCATCGGGCCGATGACGCTGCGTCTGGTGTCGGTCAAGGGCGCCACTTGGAGCGTGGTCGCGGCCATCTGCCTGATGACGGCCAACTGGTCCTTGGACCACACTCGAGCTCCCTCTGCTCCGCACCGATGTTCCTGCCGGAGACCAGGAACCCGCCCTTGTCCACCTCGATGGTCGCGCTCCCGTTTTTGTGGGGGGGGGGGGACGTCGTCTTCTACTCGCCCGACTTCGTGGAGACGAACAGCTCCAGCTTGTTCATGTTGTAACGTTATCACTTCCTCTCGTTCGCGGCGTTGGCCCTCTCCCTGGACTTGTCCATCTTCGAGTTCTTGTCGCCAGTCTTGGACCTGGCGGTCTCGATCTTCGTATCCCCAGTCTTGGTGCCGACGCCGGTCCCACCCACATTCGGGTCTGTGTTCGCGGTCCTCCTCGTGGCCTGGTCCTTGGTCATGTCCTTGACTGCGTCCTTGGCCGGGGGCTGGACGTTGTCCCTGACCGGACTCCCCGCTCTTGGTGCCGTTGTCCTTGCTGTTCATGGTGGCGTTGCTGTTGATGGTCGTGTAATTTGTCGGTGGTGATGAAGCCCGTTCAGCTACCTGACCACGTCCGGGATCACTGTGCCGCTTCTACACCGTACTCTTTACTCACCTTCGCCGACGCGACTGTGCACGCGGGGGCTGTAGGTGGTCCCGCCAATCAACTACTGCGTGTAGTTCTCCGTCTTCGTGTCCGGGCTCTAGATGATCTTCACCACCGGGTGGTCTTCAGCGTCTCGAGGTCGAGGCTCTCTCCTTGCCCCCAGTTTCCTCATCACGTACCTGACACCGCCGGCTGGGCTCAGCTTGGACCTGATGGGGTCTGAGGCCGACGATGAACGACATGCCGTAGACAGCCGTGGCCGCGCGGCAGTCCGCGGACGTGGTGGCGCACGGGTCGATGATTCAACCCGGCGGTGATGTGATGTGGTTGATGCTCCTCCTGAACTCCGTCTCCAAGGCTATCTATCTCCAGGGACATGGGCGGCGCCCTCTCGTAGCAGTCCGCGATCGTCTGGCAGGCGCTGACCACCTCCATCCTCACGTGGCTGGTGATGGCCCCGTCAGGGAAGGGCGGCATCTTGCCGAGGGGGCTTGTTCATCCTGTTCAGGACGAGAGCCTACTTCCGATGCTGTTATTGATCGCGCCCCTTCGTGCAGAATCTCGAACTTGTTGGTGACGCCGATTATAGTCTGGGACAAGTACGCGGACACGCCACCCTTGGACTGCACCGTGGCGTTGGACGTCCACCGCTTGATGCTGTTGTAGTTGAAGTCCTCCTTAAGCCCGCCACTCGTCGCGCATGATGAGCCTCTTCTCGGCCAGCCAGCTCCATGACTGTGTCCGAGTCCGGCCACTTGGACGCCTTCCCGATGAGGTCCGTGGCCGTCGTCCAGTTTGCCCCCGGTGCCGAGTATGCGGCTGATGTTTCAATCCCAACGTGCTCTTGCCCTCCTGGCCGCTCGAGCCGTAAGAAGATGATAACGCACGGGCTCCTGACCGGGTCTATAAGCGCGTTCCCGATCAGCCACATGAAGTCGAGCTTCTGGTCGGCCCCTGAGCAGGAGGAAGATGTTGTTCAGAACTTCGCCTTCAAGGTCAACGACGGCCCTCACGGTGGCACGGGAACAGGGAACGGCATGATGATGGGCGACGTCACGAACATGTACATCCTCCCGTGCCCGTCCCCTCTTCTCGTTGTCGATCACGGTCTTGTGCGGCATGTACTCCACGATCGGCCCCCCCCAGATTCGTTACCTGACGGTGAAGGTCAGCCTGTACGTCCCGATGCACACGACTCCTGGGTCAGGGGTGCGACCGGGAAAGCCACCCTGGTAAGTTAACGGGTGGAACCTCCTCAACGCGGCCGCGTAGTTGACTGGGGCATTGATACCGGCCACGTCCGATAACTCCTGCGACGCCGTGGGCGACTCCATCTGCCACCACGAGGCCATATTCCTGCCAGTAGACGTAGTACGTGATGTCCTTCACCACGACGGACTTGGGCGTGATCGCCCACCTGATCATCCGCTGGTCCTGGTCCGACAACTCGTTGAAGCGGCCGCCGGGCCCGAACACGGGAAGTCGTCGAAGAACCGGATGTTCCCTCCGTGCCTCTCCAAAGGTACGTCCATGGTGACGACTTCGTCGCTGTACCCGTCGGCGGACACGACCGTCTCGGAGTCCGTAGCGTCGCTCATGACCACGTAGTACCGGTCGAACCTGTTCTGTACACACTCGCACATGTGAACACGACCACCTCTATCGAGAACCCCGTGTACGAGGGTCGTCCGTCAACGAGTTGGTGGACACGTGCAGCAGCACGAGCGTCACCGACCTCGACCCGCAGTACACATTCGTGTAGGTCCGGCTGTCCACGCTAAAACATGACGATGGCTGTGCACACGAACGTGTCGACGTAGACGGCGGCCGACAGCAACATATCCATGAGTACGGATAGCACGGCGGCCCGAGATCGTCGGTGTGTCCGGAAAACAGCTCCGTGGAGATGAACGCGTACCCGCTCAGTAACCTGATCATCTGCGTGGTTGTGAACAAGGTCGACACCTAACAAGCTGGACGCGCTAATGGGATATGGGCTGGGTTATCATCTCCAGCTGGATCGAAGACCCGAAGTCAGCCTGAGTATGAACTGGAGCAAAAACCATCACCGACGTCTGCTTCAGGCTCGGGGAGGGCGACCACGAGGGTGGTGGTCCTGACCACGGACATACACCACTGGCCGTGGCCTGGCCCAGGAGATGCATCGTCAATCTCGTCTCGGACCACGCGGGTAGCGAGCGCGCCCGAGATTATCACCAAACATGAAAGCAGTCGGTCCGGTCCAGAAGTTGAGGGCCGTCTCGATCCCGGGGTATATACAGCCCACGCTCACGCCCCGGGAACCTGGCCTGGGCATGAACCTGCCCCGGCGACCTGCCCAAGTTGTCGGTAGTCGGTCTGAAGGTGGAGGTGAGCACGATCAACGATCAAGCGCGGGGACGGCATGCCGCTGCCGCCGCACGACCCCATCATCATCAGCATCGTCACCACGAACGGGGCAGGGGCTGGTACGACAAGGAGTTCGACGACAAGTGCTATACTGCGTATAACACACGTTCGGGGTAGTGAACGCGAGATCGCATGGCCGGACGGGCGCCAACGTCAGCGTCATCAAGGTGGAACTGGAAACGAGGAGGTGACCAGCGCCTCGGAGGCCTCGTACGACAATCATCAACTCGCTCTGTGCCCCGACTTCGTGAAACATCCACAACGGCTTCCACTTCGACCTGAGGGTATATATACTCTCTCTCGTCCGACAGTGCGACTGACCACCCCGTGGTGGGCTACACGTTTCGAGGAGAGAGGCGTTGCGCTTGGGTATACGTCGGAGTCGGGCATCTTCTGGAGAAGCTCAACAACGGGACGATGATCGTCGACTCGATGTACACGGCCTGGGTCGGAGCCGACCAGCCACTGGCCGTCCCTCGCGAGCCCTCGCGAAGATGGCCGAGAGAGGTTTGATCTGCCGCCGAAGCTGGACAGCAGCATTGTGCAATGGCCGTCGAGGTCAGCGACGACTGCGGCGTGACGAACATCATTGAGTACAACGCCCAGGGACTCGGACCTGCTGGACGTGGGGCTGGCCAAGACTTACATGCTCATGTGCGAGCGAGCGTCTGTACATGCTGGCGGGTGCGGCCCGGGGCACCATGTCCATGTGGGACGCCGTCGCCAGCAACAGCACGGCGGTCCTGATGTTTTCTGCCTGCAAGCAGTCCTACGCCCTGTCTGTCCGTCGGCAAGATCCTAGACCTGAGCAGGAACATGTCCGTGTGACCGACGACAAGAAGTACGAGGGCGTTTGATCATGGTCGACGGCAACTCCCCTATACAGGTCGTTGATGGAAGCACCTCTAGATATTCGTCGATCGGTATGCGTGTTTATGCACCGACGTTCGAGGCCCTGAAGGCAAAGACGAGCGCTCCCCGATCAATCGACGTGGACCCGGAGAGGCTCGATCGAGTACGAAAAGGTGGTTTTGGAACGCAGATAGATGAGTGTGTCATCGTCATGAACGACCAAGTACTCGTGCATCTCCGTCATCATCCAGGGGGGCGAGGACACGCACTTGGGGCGCGATCATATCCAGCCTCTCATCGACCTGAGGACGGACGTACACGAAGGAGTAGGCGTCTGAGTACTCGGTAAGGGTTGATTGTTTTTTTTTTTTTTCCTTTTTGGGAAATTATCATCAAGGATCATAAACTCATCGTGATGGGGTTGAACCAAGGAGAATGGCTCGGTTGTGGCGAACCACTGGCGCCAAGACTAACGTTAAGTAGAACTAACGCTAGTACTAACGCTAGGACTGACGCTAGGACTGACACCGTTTCCTGATTGAGCCGAATTCGTCTGTATAATGTACAGGCAAAATGGCCGCCGGCCTCCTGGTTGGACGAGACGCGCACGGTGCAAGGGATACAAGATCCTAACAACTGAGACACCGTATATCACGAACACCCACGTCACACTGGACACTCAGCTCAGGCCTCCAACCAAGGAGTCAGGCCGCCAGCCAAGCAGCCGGCTTATCGCACGTATATATAGCAGGAGGGATCATACCTGTCAACCCTAAGGCCTTCTTCTTCAAGCGTTGGCATCTCTATCCATCGGCTAGTTATTTATCATTGTCGATCCCATAGTACACACATTCACCCCTCCAGTTAGGTATCTGGTCTGATAGTATCGTTTTTTTCCTCAAACTTTTTCGTCATGGATATTGAAGGTGTGAAACCAACTGCATTGACATACCATGTGGACCAAGAATTACGTCTCATTTTTCAGGAATTTGAACGGGAGAAGCTGGATATCCTGGATGGGTTTGACCTAAAGATCCGGAGAACGAGGATGTATCTTATTTGTCTTCAGGCAAGGGAGGAACGCCGGGAACTGCTCAGCATCTGCACGAGGGCGATGACCGGATGCGATCCGCAGGTCATTATCGACGGATATTTCAAGCACGCAGAATCGTTGCATGCCTGCAATTTTTTGATACCGGCCCGGCGCAAGGACAGGCACGAGCAGCTTCGTACCGAGGTCATGCGCGGACTCCGACAGCTGGCGATTCCCTTGCTTGCGCAACGTTTCACAGACCGCATTGATGATTTCGTGGGGAAGCACCGGACGCCGCAGCTTGAAAGCGAGCTTCGTGCCCGCAAGACGAGATACGGTCTGGATATTGACGCTGCGCAGGCACGTCTCGCTATTGTATCTCGATTGCTCGAGCTTTGGAAGAATCATGAAGATGAATAACCGGGCGCGACCTATAGATGCGCCGGTTTTTTGCTGGAGGTCGGAAGTCTTGTGCAGGAACCGCAACGCTCTGCTGCTCCCCCCATCCCTCTCCACCGAGACGATCATTTCACCATGTCGAACGAACCGACTGTTCACCCCTCCTCAGCCACCAGATCAGTCGAAGCCATATCCGACGGGCGCACGCAAAAGGATTTGGACACTTGCGTGTATGAAGCGAAGCTGTTACCTTTCGTCTCTTGGGCCCGAGGAAGAGACGGAATTGCAAAAAAGAACAACTGAACGGTCCGAGTTCCCTTCAGTCACACAACAACTTCAGGTATCTGGGCGGCCAGCGGATCCTGTTCGTCAATTTATTCTTCCATGTCCTCAGTTCGTCAGGATCAACATCATATCCTTCGTCATGAAACACGTACATGGCGTGATCCGTCGCATCATGTATCGCCTGCACGACAATCGAGTCGTATGCCGCCGATGTTTTCCACTCCTTTGATCTGGCTTTCTCGACCACATCGAGAAAGATTTCCCATTCGGCTCTACTCAACAGCACCTCCTCTCTGGGGAAAATGTGAAAGAGATGAGGTTCGCCTTTCCAGTCAATCTTTTCGTCAAAAAGGGTTTTATGAGCTTCATAGCGCTCATGATTTTGAAATTCTGTTTTGATCTTGTCGTGGAAGGACGGCCACTTGGGAGGCAGGCCAATCTTGGTGATCCTGCCGTTTTGAATAATTTCTCCCGCGTTGACGAAACGGACGAGTGGGCATGTCTTTGAAGTTTCGCAAAGAAAGGATGTGCTGTGCGAGGTTGCCACGATGACCAGATTGCCGTTGGTATTGGCGATCTCGTTCAATTTAGCCACGATTTCGTGTGCGAGGCCGCAGCTTGGCCTTTGAATTTCATCGAGATAGCCTGAAGCCGGATCGAGATAGAGGGAAAAGATAAACACATTCGTTTCTTCAACTCTTCCTTGTTTGACATAACGGAGGCCTTGATCCGGAAGCGGAGGCATTTTGTCGAATGTCCGGTTTTTTTCTTTTGTTATCGCTATGAAACAGTGGCCTTTGCTCTATCAATAAATACTCGGCCTGGCTTTGGTTGCTGCGTAGCGATGGAGATTTTCATTTGGGCGGCCGTGCAACTGGCGGTGTAAGGAGAATTGCATCAAGCCACGTACGTGTGTATGCCTCGGTCGAGCCCTGTGAACTTTTGGAACTTTCGACGGCATCGGTGTGTGATGTGGCAATCAGGTTCAGGCCGCTCGGCGCGAAAGGCTTGTGTGCCATTGGCGAAGTTTCGGGTTGAGGCGTGAGGCGTCAGGCGCCAGCCGCTTCACTTTAGTAAAACCTTTTCAAGGTATTGGTTCCTGAAAAAGGCAACCTCTGGGCCAAGCCGATAGCACGGTGGCTGCCTGGCCCCTGTCTCATGCCAGCTGGCCGGCCTGGCCGCTGGAGCCTGTTGGGGGCTGTGTGGTATCTGGGTCGGGACTGCGGCTTCTGGGCAGTGACGGTCCTCGCGTTCAAGGCGTCTGCCGGCGGCGTCTTGAACCAGCCGTCTGCTCTTTGCCAGATGCAAAACACGTCATCCTTCAGTCATGTTCGTTTGCAACGTTGATCTGCCGGTGACGGATACTCTATCGATGAAGATACTCCCGTCGAGGATGAACTGTAGTCCAATACGGAACAACTGAACTCGCTCGATTATGAGCAGCGTCGACGTAATCTGAAGTATGGGAACGCCGCGGACACGGTCCTTCCTCGCAACTCTGACACTGTTTCATCTTCGGCACACCATCCGCCACGGGATTACTTCCGGAGATGGTTGAAGTCTACTGGGATTATAATTCTGTTCAGTCCGTTCGATGCGGGCATCATCTGTCTCAATGCGACGTGACGCTTGTTGAATTGGAGATATCCTCGAGCTCCCGTGGGCTCTTTGTGTCTAATCCGAGACCGATGAGGCCGCGGTGGTCCAACCAGGCGTGAGCTTGTTCCCCAGACAATACCGGATTGTAGCTAGGCCCTTCTGGTTTTTCTCGTTCTTCAGACTGCGGAGAATTTCGGCAACGACTATTCTTCCCGGGGAAGAACAGATCGAAGTAGATATGAGCAATTTGTCGATGATGAGGATGATGAGGCTTTGGATTGGCAAGTCTGGAAACAACTTTACTCGGCCGGGCAGCAGCGCCTATGAGTGGTATGGACCGCAGGCGCCCTGAAATAAATAATCGTCAGAGATAGAGCTTTTGCCGTCAGCAGAAATCAAAATCCATTCCTGATTTGAGTTGAAAAGCATTTCCTGCGTTCGTTGATTGCTGCGGCACCGGCTTTTTTTTTTTCTCCCGAGGATATATGTCCTCGATTTGAATTGCTGTTAAGCCTCCACCTCCAAAATCGTCAGGATAATACTGACGAGAAAATGGCGAAACTTCTCTGGACTGACCCCTTGCCAGTGCTCTGAGGAACAGCCTCCGCGGACCATGCTCTTCCTGTGGCGCGGCTTCGCTGCGCTGTGAGTACAAAAAGGGGCCCGGACAAGGAGGACGTTCAAGAACGCACGCACGCCCAGCAACCCCGTTAGTTTGAAGCCTTTCGGTCTTCATCCGGAGACGACGATGTCGGTTGCCGGCAGGAGTATGGGTCGACCGAGCTTGACGAACACGCTGAAATGAAATCCGCTAGCCACCCTCAATTACTACCCTGCCACCCCAACGCACCTCGACTCACCCCTGATGCCGGTAGAAATGTCACATGGGATAGAAAAGACGCAGCAGCCTCCTCTCGCTGAGCGTAGGAACCAATATTGTCGTAGTGGCGGTCTCCTCGATGGTGGAAAGATAGTGGTATTGAGACAAATTCTGCTGTACCAAGGTGTCGTTTCGGCCAACTGTTAGACACAGCAGGACATCCGTCACAGCACGGTTGTGCAGCACAGTGGGTGGCTTCAACGAATTGAAAATGATCTGCGGGTCGGCCCAACCACTGCGGTTCCATGCCGGAGAATGTTGCCGTTGTAGTGCTTCGGTGGTGAGTTTTTTCTCTTTGATATCGAGCTTGATCGAGGTACATCGGCCAAAGATTGTGTTCGTCGAGGGATGTAAAGGATGTGGCCACAGACCGAGTAGAGAAACTGATTGTCGAGGAACTACTGTAGGTTCGTTCCTGTTTCCGACGCCCGACCCGACACCTTATTGAATCAATGTCTCGTGTGAATCACTGTCTCGTGTAGTCGAGTCGATGTCATCCTTGTTGGAGACCTCTGGGATCTCAGCATCAGCCAGAAGGGCGTTCAGAATACATGCTCAAAGGCGTGGTTGTGGTCGTTGATGTCGCCGAGTTCGCGGGTATCTTTGTAGGAGCCACGCAGGTGTTTTAGGCGCGCAGGAGGGGACATTGATGGAAGATATTTCCGCGCTCCCCCATGCTGTCCGTTGCCTCAGTGTGCCTTGCGCTGGTTTTGTTGAAATATACACACACCAATGTAAATAGGTAACTTACCCCGAGTAAGTCGGCTCTCCCGATGGGCATCAGCTACCTCCCAGGCATGAGAAGCCCCGATTTGCTGTACAGCATTCTCCCATCACGGTCAGCATCAAAACGCAGAGCATCAACCGAATTTGCTATCGAGCCGGTCGATGGCCGGAAGAATTTGGTGTCTGACCATTGAATCATTGCCCGCGCGTGGAATAAACAGTCTGCACAGCACATTGCATGGTTGGAGGCCTTGGTAGAGTAGCCCTGGTATTCTCAATGGTCTCGTGGAAGAGCTGTAACAGCATTCGATAGTCATCCCTGCTGGTTCGTGAGAGCTGGACTCGTGGAGGTAGCTGAGGTCCCTCCCCATCCGACGAGAGACGAAGAGAGGGGCAGTCTTCTGTAATGTGAAAGGGGATGGACCTGGTGCTGGATGTTGCGAGGGATCAATGGATAGGTTTGTCACTGCGGAGGAGCAGCAGACTTTCACGCAGCCTCTCCACCAAAACCAAGTCCCTGGATGGCGTTCGAACTCGAACCGCTTCGTGTGTCTCGTGCTCGGTAATTATGCGTGAAGCCGGGCGATACAATGCCTCTCCGCTGCAGCGAGTTGATTATGGCTCATGACCGAATGTGAACAACACTGGATTTCACTGTCGTGCATCAGTGAAATCGTAATGGCGATGGCGATAGCGACATAATGAATGAATGAATGGGCAGTGTGATAGAATGCAGTCCAATGGCGTCTAATATCGTAGTGTGTGATTTTGCTACCTGCGACTTTGCCAGACTCCTATTCGTACCCTCTTCAGTGTACCAGCTCTGTTTGTCTTGTATCGAAAGACGACGTCGGCATTGATCGTTTCAATTGTGTTTCTCCCCTGCAGGCTCTCCCTGAAGGCTACAGAAGCCATCTGCTTCAGACGATTGGTCTATTCGACCACCAATCCACGAGGCCAATTGTCCGTTCGCCAAGTGTTCAAGTGTGTGCGAGTACCCGGTACGAGGATGTCTGCGTCAGCATCACTCGCCGTCGCATGGAGTGTTTGTACGAGGGGTTCCGTGACAGACTGAGTCAATTCGCTTGATGTCAGGGTGAGATCCATGGGATATCTGATATCTCCTGACTCATGTATCTCCGCTTCTCACTCCATTGAAATTCCGCGCCGGTGACTCCAGAACACAGAGTGTCGTTTCGAGCTTCGCGGTCGTTGTCGCCGAGCAGTAAGGGAACATCAAGTGGAAAGGACGGAGAGATGGTTCTGGCCCGTGAACATTGTTAGTTCGGTTCTCGGTCAACTAGCCGGATGGCAACTTGCTCCGGGCTATGTCAATGGCACCAACCTGGAGCCGTCAGGTGTGTATCTTAGCACCAAGCTGATAGGACTGCAGCTTTCTCATTTGGGGCCTGCAGGTCCTTGTCTTTGGTCCACCGGCGGCCCCGCGTCCTGGGATCTGGGCTGATTACCCAATTGCGCCCAAAAAGTG
This sequence comes from Fonsecaea pedrosoi CBS 271.37, assembly GCF_000835455.1. NCBI lineage: Eukaryota > Fungi > Ascomycota > Eurotiomycetes > Chaetothyriales > Herpotrichiellaceae > Fonsecaea > Fonsecaea pedrosoi. The sequence goes on from NW_013550610.1 coordinate 1,112,625, forward strand.
ACCATCCAACGAGTGAAACAGAACGCTTTTCCTGCTCATGTTTCTTCTCAAGAGGATGGGCAAAATCGTGCACGACACTCTAGCTCGAACTGCAAAATTGGGCCCCCCCCAGAAGGTCGTGGAGACGGTCGCAGATGTAAAACGACGTTTCGCCGTTGCAGTCAATATAGCCCGTAGGGCTTCGGTTTGAGCTTTGAGAGATTCTTCTCATGGAGTTTGGCAATACTTGGTGTACGCGCCCGTGCCCTGGACAGCTTCTCTTTCGCTTTTCGGTCGGCAATGCGAGTTCTGGACACTGTCGAAATCGCCTCCCAGGGCCGGCTCAAGTTCGAATTCAACCGTCAGATATGCGGCGGATGCAGTATCGACAAGCACGGGACGCCTATTACGGATGAGGTGGTGAGGATTGTAAAGGAAGAGAGCGATGCCGTGTTGTTTAGGAGTGCGGGAGGACCTGATGGTAAGTCTTATTCCCCCTTTAATGTCAGCTTTTCGTCGCTGGTTGCGTTTCATTGCTTAGAAACTGAACGCCTGACAATGACATTCCGTAAAGGAGAACGGCCTGGCTAATCCCGGAATCTGGTCTCCTGCGTCTCCGCCAGCACCTCGACACTTTCGCCAATATGCGCCCATATACATTCTGCTCCCCCTCGTTGCTGTCACTGTCCCCTCTGAAAGCTTCTATCGCCAAGGGCACGAATTGCATCGTCCTGCGCGAGAACTGCAGCGGTACCTCCTTCGGTACCAAGGTCGAAGAAGCCGACTTTGCCAGTGACTCGTGGGCGTATCGACGGGACGAAGTCGAACTAAGCAAGAATCAGATGAGTGAAGATGTTGAACGACTCGTTGCGCAGGTGACCCATGAATAGGCCACCGGGCGATATCCCGACCTGGTGAAGTGATTGTCTTGATACCATTCGGGCAGTTCTTCAAACGTACAGCGCACCAATAGGCGTGCTTGTGTATCCAGTCTGCAATACCATGTTGGCCAGTAGCTTCGTATCCGTTTGATGTGGCATACGTGAATGAGACTGTGAGGTTCTATTTCTGAAACGGTTTGGGAGTGGCACGGTCGTAGTACATCGTGGATTGAGATTGTAGGGATGGTGGCATCATAGTTCTTGTTTTGAACATAGAAACCATGTCTGACCCTCGATAGCGTGGGAGTAGCAAGCGCATTCGGTTGAGGGGTTCGACGGGCAGATCTGACGTGGTCCAAGACTTGGCCGAACGTGGAGAGCTAGCCAGGAACGCAACGGGGACTGTATCGAATCAGCTTGAACAAGAGCCACCGGTAAAAGATGGGGTTCACAATCTCCTAGAACCCAGCGCGCGCGCGCGCGAGAGAGAGAGAGACATACAATCCAAGTAGAAGAGTTCAGGGGTGAGTGTAAACCTTTGGCGATAACAACGCCCCTCGGCGAAAGTAAACCCAAGATCTGCAACGCCACAGTTCCACCTTTTCTGACCAACGCCAGCAGGGCCTTCAAGGGCCAAAGATTGAGTGGTAGAGAGGAGTAGGTTTCAGATGGGCAAGAGGCGATTTAAGTGCCCTGTAAATCGGTCAGTTTCGTGGCTCCACAACTTGGCTCACAGAGATTTTTCTGAGCGAGGCTTACCACAGACGAATGGATGTTGCTAGATAAACAGGTTGAGACCGTTTGATGAAGGCTTAATGAGGTTTTGGTAGAGTTGTTGATGAAGGTGTTGACGAAACTGAGATGGTGGTGGCGGAGATGAAGTGGAAAGTGAGATTAGGAGCGGAATAACTATAATCCGCTAGTCACGTGTTTTGTGTTTTTAATAACTAATGGATGGGCTGGCGCTCTTTTAGTCAGTTTTGCTGGTAATACTAGCTCAGCTACGCTTCGCTAGATAAGGACAAGGCGGGGCCTTTCCACCAGCTCGCCGAAGCTAGAATAGGGAAAATAGGTCCCCGATGCTCCGTAGTTAGTAAGGTAAATGGCTCATCAGATGACGTGCATCGCCTGTTGCGCAAGCGTCGGTGGGAAAGGGACAATCATCCAGGGTGAAACAGGAACACGGTAGAGGGGACAAGCAAATAAAGGACAAAAGGGTCCAGGTGGAAATGCTGCATGAGAGTCCTGGTTGTTGAGAGTCTTTCCACCTATGGCATTTCTTCGTGATGAGACTGTGAGGTTCTATTTCTTGCCCGACCAGCTTCCCCCCGGTTAGTAAAGAATGTGGACGGCCCCGTTGAATCGAAAGGCTTTGATTGCCAACACGGCGTCTTTTTCAGGTTCTTCGTCATCGTTGGTGAGGTCAGTGGATCGATTGAAGGGCAGCCTTTTTCCACACCGAGAATTTCCATCCGCCGCCAAATCTGTCTGATGGGCTCCGTCATTACACAGGCCGATCGAATTTCCCAGCACCATTCTGCGCCTCGTTCTTTCGGCAATTGAGTATTCATGCTTTTGAGGTTGTTTCCAGGAGTCTTGTGGGCAAGGCAAGGTCAAACCCACATTCTTCACCCTCTTTGTAGATGTAGATGTAGATGTAGCCGTTGAGGTCCAGGCACTTTAATGTACTCAGCCAGATGGAATGTACCCTACCAAATGAGATGGAATGTTCCCTTCAGGTGGAATGTACCCTGCCAGATGGAATGCACCCCGCCGGATGGAATGTAACCTACTAGATGGACTGCTCCCTTCAGATGGAATGCCAAATGGAATGTCAGATGGAATGTACCCTTCAGATAGAATATTCCCTTCAAATGGAATTAGAATTGTAACACGAGCGCCTGTTGTGTTTTGGCGCAACCTTTTCACAAAACGGGAACTCCGACGACATCTCGTACACGGGCGTTGTTGGCGAGTGGTTCCAGCAGCGCATCCATCTTCAGGTTGACGATGCCCGTCAGCTGAACACGGAGTGACCGCCGTCGAGAAAGGCAAAGGTCACCTGTCGCACTGCTGGGCGCTTGAGCGCCAGGTCGCGTCCATGTGGCAAAGGACATACACGATGCGATCCTCTTTCAGTTACCAGGCCATGTCGAGACAATTGTCTCCCTGGCGAACATAAACCGTCGTCATTCAGGTCTAGCGGCCGCCGTTGCCGTGTACCAAAGTCACCTGGAATCTCCGAGCGTCGAATCTGCAGCAAAAGCTGCCCTGGTGGCCGAATGGGCGAAACTCCTCGGGAAAGTTAAGGGCTCAACGGAAGAGGCTCGATGGACATTCGGAGCGCGGAAACAAGATCCAGTGATGGTTCGTGATGGCCTGCTGGATGCATTCAATGAAAACAAGTCATGTCCAAGCTGGCAGAGTCGTTCATTGTACTTGGTCCTTGGGATTCCAGGCCTTCGGGGAAAGCAGCAAAGGTGCTCGGCTTCGGTGACGCTCTGAACTGCTCAAAGCTCACTGCGGTGTAGAAGCCGACAGCACATTTGGTGTCCGTGCACTTGAAGTATGTTTGCGGAGACCAGTTGAACTTGCGGCAGTTCATGACCTCTGACACACTCCCTCCCGTTCTCCCGGTAAAGTAGAAGGCATTCTCCTCTGGTTTGACCACTTTACCAGGCACCCAAGGGGCGGCAGACAGACCAGTCTCATCAGTATCCGCTACGATGTTGCTGATGGGATTCTCTCCGGTAACGTCGCCCACTGTGAAGTCCTTCCCAAAGTCGGTGAAGATGCAGCCGAATAGACCAAACGTATCAGCAATCACCAGGTAAATGCCGTTCTGGTGGCAATAATCGGAAATCGTGAGTTGATCTTTCAGAGATGTAGTTGTGAGCACGATGACTTGGTATTTTTTAAGTTGGCTCAAGTCATCAGTTAATGCCTTGGCCTTGCCCGGATTCCTGACTCACTGGAGACGGAGTTCTGACGGGGACTGGGTGCCAGGAGACTGAACGAAGATGTGGAAGTCGACGCCGCATCGTGGCAAATCCCTGACCTGTATCGCCACACGAACTTCCGACCAGCTCGCGTGCCCTGGAGAGACCACCAACCATACAATCAGATCTCCGTGCCATGGGATCTTCTTGCCATAGGATATAGATAGATTGCCAGTTCTTCGTCTGCTTGCGTATATCGCTTGCTGAAAGACCCCGTTTTGCTGTAGTGCGTATACCGGGAGTGAATTTCGCTCTTCTCGACTTCTGGGGCCAAAACCCTTGCCGTGGATAGCGAGTTGAGTTTCCGGTAGCCCAAAGGGCCGACAAATCGTCATCCAAGTGGTCACTACTCGTGACAGAACGCAGTAAGATGGTGAAAACCTAGCATGGTGTGCCAGTGCATTCTCTCACCGAATGTTCGTGCCAATCTTTCGGTTTCGGTTTCGGTCGAATTTGCGGTACCGAAGCTGGTATAACAACTCCCATCGGTGATTCGACATTTGTGACCGTGGAGGTTCCATTCTGGTGGCTGGAGCTGTCCTTGCTCCTTGATACCCTCGGCTTCGCGTTGCGCCCTTGAGCCCTTGCATCCTCCTCGCTACCCAACCTTGGGCCGATTTTGGCGCCCTTTGGCCCTTTGTGTGTTGGTGTTTGCATTTCTTTTCCCTCTCTTCTCCTGTGTGTGGATCGGGCAGACATGATACCGTCGAAGAGGACGTTGGGATGTAGGACGTCTGGGATCGGAGGTGGCTGGCTGGCTGGCTGGCTGGCGAGCGAGTGTGACCGAGAAATGGCCAGGTCAGGAACCTGTTCGAAGAGATTGATGGATATGCTATCCAAGGCCGAATCTGACCCTGCAAATCGTCTTTGTTGCGACAATAATTCCGGCAGTTGAGCTGCCTCTGGAAGTGTCTCCAGGAGGCACATCTCAGATTCGTGTCGGCCGCGCATCCCAGGCATTTCTGCCTTTGGAGCATAGGCTGGAGGTACACTTGAGATCTCCGACGCTTCTGAGGCGCTGCTCATCACGGAAGTCTGTGTCCAGTGGCGTGCCTCGCGGTGCAAGGTATATGGTGGATGGACGTATCGTGTCTTTGAAAGGTATTCGATAGCCTGGCGCCTTGTTGTCATCCACCTGTCGAGGGGAGTTACACCAATGGAAGTCTCTGTAGAGGACAATGCCTCAGTCGTAACGGGGACCCCTGCTGGTGTCTCACAAACCTCCGGACCTCCGCCACCGCCTCCAGCACCCATCCCCGTCTCTCTACCCTAGATCGACTACCCAGAGATCAGTAGAGATCAGTCTTTTCCCGCGAAGTGAAGACCGACCCTTGGCAGCTTCGTTGTCTCCTTCTCCAGCGATGGGTATCTTTCGCGCAGACGGACTGCCGATCCAGTCCTCGATTTCTTTGCCAATTCGACTTCCATGTTCAGCGTCAAGTTGTGAAAGATCAGAGTCGTGTGTCTGCACTTTGGCTTTGTATCGATCCACCACGTTCTCAGCGCCTTGATTTATTCCGAGCGTTGTGCATCGAAGTTCTGGTTGTCCATCAAGACAGCTTCCTCGGTGTCGGGGATCTTCAATTGTGGTCGAAGATATTCAACCTCTTTGACGGCGCGGACCCGTTGTCGCTCTAATCTTTCGTAAGCTTTGATGTCTTGATCCGCGTCCGGTTGTGCAGTCTTTGTAGATTTCAACGTCTCCATCTCGGTGGTCAAGGCCGCTTTGATTGTCTCATCTTTGTTCCATGGCGCCCGCCTTCCCATGGTCCAAACGACAATCACCATCTCGCCGTGTGCGAGCTGATCACCTAGGAAACTGCCCTCGCGCTCTTCAACCAGGGTTTCGACGATGGCGGCCTCCGCCGCAACACAACTTGATCGGGTGCCAAAATTAGACACACCACCACGAGGCTGTGGCATACACCCCTCAAGAGGAGGATACCGAGGATCGGTCACGTCGAAACGACGGCTACCGGTCCCGGCTTACCCCCAGAAATCTGGACAGAATCTTAGCCAAGGGCCAATCATCCACAGACCTCATCCTCACCGAGGCGCTGAAAGCATCTCGGGTTTCGGCCAATCCTTCACCCCTTCAAGGAGTCCAGTGATAGACCACTCACCTATGGCTGAACGGTCGGCTTCGCCGGCCAATGGAACCAGTGCGACATTAAAGTACGGAAATGGCCGACGCGCAAAGCACTCTAGGAGACATCCGTAACGAGCCGAGTCCTTTCTTGATCTCTGGCGCTGGAGACGACACGAGACGGTTCCACCGGCTGGCTACCAGATCACCTCGTGTTGATATCAACCCCAGCCCCTCCCCCCCTCCCCGCGAGGATTGGACGAAAAGATGATGGCGGTGGACCCAGCCAACGTCGACGTCTCCGCCTATGGCCGCGAACGTCAGACGAAGGTGGAAATCGACAAGGATTTGGCTCCGCCCGTCTAGGACAGCGTTGTCCTCTCCACTTTGAACTACGCGGCGGCGCCGTTCTGAAGCGGATGTCGCCTGTACTGGGGGCCAAGGGCGCCGTGAGAGGGTTTTCAGCCGTGGACACTCCATCCTTTGTTGCTGTAGAGCCTGCAGGCCCAGCATGTATGCAAAAAGTTGACATTGAACGCGTAGAGCGAGCCAACACGCCCTCTGATCTCTGGAGTCGCTACCTCTGAAGCGTATGTCGGACACACAGAAAAGATAGTTCCTGTTGCGATGCCAGTGATGACACGTCCGGTTCAGAAGACAGAGAAGTTGGTTGCGTCGACCTAGCCTGCCGACAAGTTGACGGGCGGTAACCGTCGACAAGCCACCCAAGGTCCCCCAAACACCTGTCAGGATCGGGGGCTAAAGACATTGGTGAACCCCAGCTTCGTGTAGATTGTGACCTGGTAGTTCTGGAGCGGGATGATTCGGGCGAACTGGCGGAAGCTCACAAACAACAAAATCAGGTACATGCGTTTGCGGTACGACTTTTTCTTGAAGATGGCGACGAGGCCGAGCTTGTTGGCCTTGTCGATCTGGTACTGCGTCTTGATCTGGTGGAGCTCCTTGACGTAAAAGTCCTCTTCGTATCCCTCGATGCCCTCGTGTAGCTTCCGGAGCACTTCCAGCGCCTCGTCCTCTCGTCCCTTCATAATCAGCCACCGAGGCGAGAAGGGCGTCCAGAACGAGGCAATCAGCATGAAAGCCGCCGGGGCGTGCTGGAGCCCCAGTAGAGTGCGCCATGCGGCATTGCCCTTGATGTAGTAGAAACCAAGACCTACCCATCCTAGCTCCGCCGAAGAAATACGCGCTGTTGCTCGAAGCCGAGGGGCGTGAGCGAAAAGGACAAGGCCTCGACTGAATCTCTGGCAAACGTCGTACAAGCAGGTTTCCGAAGGCGGTGATCCCCGAAGTTGGCCAGCGTGGGACAGCAGCAGGTAAGTGACTCCCTCGAGAGGATCCAAAATATATCGATGGCGTTTCAAGCTAGCCAAGTGAACTGTCATACTCTGAGGGCTGAGGATATGGGAATTGGCATGTCCCTCGTCCTGTGTGATATCCACCCTCGACGAGTACAATTCCCGGCGCTTGTCTGTCGCTCGACGTAGTTGGAACATGACCCCGAGCCTGGTAAGCCTGGGTGCTCCCGTCCTTCCTGGCGCTCCTAACCACCCATAATGTCAAACAAGGCCAGGCTCTGCCCCTCCAAAGATCACCTGCCCGCCGGTGATCGGGACATGTCGGACTCCTCCGGCTGTTGCTCCGAGCCCTGGACATCGGAGATAGCAGCCTGCCGGATAACAAGGACTGGGATCCCATCCGGAGGGGTCCTTCGCCGCAAGCAACATTCGAGGGCATGGCGAATGCCGTCCGAGAGGGTCACAGAATGGCTCTTGAAGTGCTGATCGACTTGTTCATCTCGGCCTCGCCTTTCATGACAACTCCGAAAGAGAGCTTCGACGGCCGCGTTCTTGTTCATGTCAGAACACTCTCTGCGTTGTAACCTGAGCGACAAGCATGAGTCCTGGCCTTCTGCTTCAGGAGATGGCGGGCCTGATGGCGGCCTGCGGAATGTCTTGGATAAGCTCGCTGGCGATGGCTATGGAATCGAGGTTGTCAAGGGGGACACAAGGCCCCAACTGAACTTGTGTATTTTCCTCGTTCAGTTGTGTCACCTGGAAGGGCCCCCAACAAGTTTGGGTGCGGACGTCAGTGAGCATTGTACCCAAGTGAAGGCGAGCGAAAAAAGGGCCTAATGCAGTAGGTGTCCATCCGGAAGTATTCCAGGTTGTCCTTCTTCGCTTGCCAGCCGCCGGAGGTTTCGAAAGGAAAAAGATGGAAACGAAAGGGGACCTTTTGCCAGCGAAGCCCGCGCAAAGCGTATGGCGTACTATCCCACAAAGAAGAGAAAGCGACAACAAAAGACTGGCGGTTTCTTCTCTTGGGGATCCCCCTCCAATTGCAACCCTTGTCTCTTTTCTGCTTCGCTACCTGGCTACCTCGAGTTGAGGCACCAGCTGCTGAGCACCCTTTATGACCACGTCCAAATACTCCTTCAAATTTCATGTGAGTTGTCCGCAGTCCTCGCTGGGCCGGATTCTCATTCGGAACCAGTACCGGTCTGGTTAAAGTCGTCGTGGAAAACAGTATCCAGCTGGAAGCTCCGGAAAAGCAAATGGACTCCAAAATCGTCCGTCGAGTGTTTGGAAGATATAAACTCTTCGTGATCGGCGTCGGGGAGCTTGGAATCAACGCTCCGGAGCAATTGCTTGAAGACGTGGACAACGATGTGGTGAGAGACGTGCTCGTGCCGCGGAACAAAGCCTCTTCTGAGCCCACGGCTCCTGCTATCAATGGTACAGTGATTGACAATTGACGCACGAGATTGACGTTTTGATCGACTTTGGGTGCTAGAATTCCAAGACCAGCGCTTCAGAAACGCCTCGCAGACTCGCGGCCGAGCGAGATCACCGAGACCGAACACTCGATCAGACTCCGCGACGACGGGCCCTGCCGCATCATCGTGTGCCATCTGACTGCGGACTTGAAAGCTGCTGGGCCCGCGCGACCACTCATCCTCCTCCTGCACGGCGGCGGCCATACCATCGGCTCGCGATTTTTTCCATATTGTGCGACTTTGGGGATCGGTGGTCTGTCTGATACTCGGTAGACAACCGAGTGCAAGAAGGCTTCCAGTAAAGCCATGGTGCTGAGAAGTTGGTCGCTTCACCATTGAGGGTGACCTTCTCTCAGTTTCGAGTGAGGGTGGACGTGGAGGGATCAATTCCATGTCGTCGTTGGCCTCGCCTCGTCTCGCATTGATAGCGAACGCATGCAGTGTTCGGACAATAACTTATTGTGCTGATCTGTCTCTTCTCAGACGCCGACTTCAACTGGCGATGCGCCGGTTCGTCCACGCTTGGCTTTGTCATAGATGGATCCCTTCTCTTCACCTTCGTCTTGGTCGTCCGCGTCCACCGCGGGAAATCGTAGGAGACAGGATCGGAGACTGGGAGAGATCGAGGGATGGGTGGGATAGAATGAGAGGTTCCTGTGTTCCTGCTGTCAACAAGTGAGGATTGTCTTGCGCGCGACTTGCGGTTCTGAAGCCCTTGACATTGTGAGAAATGTGTTTCCCCAGAGGGTTGTAGTAGTGCTGCAGTGGTAGATGCAGCTCCTCTCTCGGGGGGAGCGTTGACTCCTGCATGAACGGCTATGCCGGAATCCATGACCCAGGCTGATCGACCACCTTTTGCATGCAAGTTCTGCAAAAAAGTATGTGCTGCTCTCTCCTCTCTGTCGTTTGTCTGTTCAATCATGGGTTGCGTCTCTGCCTGATTTCAAAGGGTTTCCCTGCAGAAGCGAGGGACTCAGAGCTAGTCTCTAGTTGGGCTGTAGGCGCAAACCGCAACGTCTTCGAACTGTGTGTGTGTTGAAACTGCGCTTGCTCGTCCACACCGAGGGTGGCACGAAAACGTCCAAACGAGATCTGCAGGGGCTGAGGGAGAGGTCGGTGAGGCTGAACTACTTGGGACATTTGCACCATCTGCGACATTGTCCACAGACAATACGACCTCCAAGTCCTGATCGAGGAAATTTCTCTCTTTCTAGGCCTCTTTCCACTTTGTGTCTTCGTTTCCGCGTCTGGGCTGTTTAGTTCTGGCCATTTGAGTGCCATCTGGAGGAGCTGAGATACGACACGAGACCGCATCCTCTAGTTCTTCAACTCGAGATATGGCGGGTGTTCCATCCTTTGGCGGCGGTCTGGAGGTTCGTTTCTCATGGAGCTCGTTCGAGGATCAGATAGACTGACCGTTTTCCTTTTCCTTTGCACAGCTTTTTGTCGACGGAACGCTGAACTCCTGCGATCCTGTACGATCAAACACGTTGGGTGTCGTCGTCTCTAAACCTTCACGGTGTACGGATGAGGCTCGTCGACTGCTCGAGCGGCGTGAATGACCACGCACAGTGAAGGATATCCCCTTTCATCGGACCGCCTCCTGCCAGCGAGCCAGTGAGGCTTAGTCATCACCGCTTAGTCATCTAGAAGACCCGATTGGGTATTTACCCCGAAGTGGAAATTATTCGGCCAACCTTTCCAACAGGGTTAGGGCAACAGTTGACATCATCATGACGACTGTTCATGCAGGCGGCTGCGCACGGACCCTCAACTGTCGGAGCTGAACATTATGTTGGCACGTGCGCAGACCACGTGACATGATTATTCGACCCCAACCTGGAAACCGACCTGGAAGTGGACTCGTCCGATCCGGTTGTCGACTTCTTAGCGGCGTGAATGACCAGAGAAAATGCACACCTGTCGAAGAAGGCGGAAATCAATACCTCCCGTATACAGGCAGCTGACGTGGTTGTCCCGCGGCAATGGCAACTTTCCACAAAGCTCGTTGCCAATCTCAAATGGGCATCGGCATCTCTCTGAGATTACAGAAGCCGGTCGAGTCCCTGGTCGATCCAAACCAAACCAACATCAATGAGAACGAATCGAATCGGGGCGAAGAAGATGCTCTTGCCCGAGCCATTGCGACCGACAACGACGTTGAGTTTCGGGGAGAAGGGATGGACAACTGCAAATCTGGTTCTTGTAGCTGCAAGAATTGATTCAAACCCAGTTTCTGCATCTGTTATCCCCTTGACACCCCAAGACCAAGTAGTAATTACAAGTCGAGGATGTGACTGAGAACAGGAAGGACAAGTGGCCTCAAACAGGAATTGGACAAGAGACATGATGCCACTAGAAGTAGGACATCGAGGTGTGTTCATTGACAACCCTTTTGGGAGACGTCAAACTCCAAAAGGCGGCTTGCCTGCTATAGGAGAAAGTCTTGTGTGATGGTTGGTGGTTGTCAGTTTGACAGTTGATTCGATCTTCCCGCCATTAGAGATGTAATTTGCATAACCTATGCAATCATCAGGTCATCACTGTGTTGTCGCCACGCACCGAGTTGTGTGTTGTCCCATCTCATACCGTTTCGAGTCTTGCGCGTACCTTTTGGGACGATCAACCTGAAGCTTGCTGTGTATCCTAGGCCTGATTCCCATGACACCCACGCGCTGGAGGGGTCTGCATGCGTGGCTGCTTGGGGGTTTCTTGGCTCTGTTTAGATGCCCAACATACGGTGCTGAGGGATATCAACTGATGTAACGCACGGCAGCATGATTTTCGGCTAGAGTGGCTGCGCCGGTCGCTCGACCAAGTGTTGTCGACTCCCGCCGAGGCCTACCTGGCATCTATACCAGCTTGAGTCGTGGTTGAGACGCCAGACTCATTCTTTGTAGGTTCTTGGGTGTTGAAGTGGTTCTCAATGGTGAGACACACGTGAAGAATGACCGTAGACCGTAACAACAGAAGCGTAGCTATTACACCTGACCTGTAGTTGCAGAGTTGCAGGTTTGGGGAGTTGTTGATAGCTGGTGTGTTTCCAGGTAACCTTACCGCAGGACAGTCTACCAGAGCAAGAAACGTAGCTATCTCGAAACATATGCTGTAGGCGAGACTGGCGTTGACTGGACAACCATGAGCAGAGTGAGATCAGGTCGCGAGAGGCCGACGTGGCTGACAAGCTCGTGTATCTGACGGTCAAACACCCTTTCTGTGTGGAGTCTGATATGATCCGGTCTCCCTCGTGAAGGAGGAACCGGCACCATTTGTGGTCGACATTGCCACACAACGAGACAATATGCGCATGGCGGCAGCGGAGAACTCGAGCATCGGCAAATAGCGAACGGCGATCGTTTCCAGGCGCCTCGAAGCGAAGCCGGCCGGTCACTTGGAACTCTGTACAGAAACAGATCTTCTCCTGCGAGGAGCGGAATATCTTGAGGCCTCATGTGCCGTCATAATCGAGAGCCCGGGGATGCTTTCCCCGTGACGCTGATGGCAAAGTGGCCGCTTGGGGCGTCGCGGAAGGTCGTTGAAGCGCACTATCACCGCTCAGAGGTGAGATATTGCAGTGCCACTGTCGACACCAGATGTGTCTCTGATCCATTCGGATTCTCCCAGTGTGAAAGGATGAACCTGGATTGACGGCCTTCTTAGCCACGTTTGGGTCTGCGTCCGACTGGGTGTCCTCGTCCTCCTCTTCTCTCTCTCTCTCTCTCTGCAAAGGACTCCCGGCGAGACACAGAAAGAGCATCGATCGGCCACTCTATCGCGGCGTGTTCAGACTCGCTCCGACACCAGGCGAGCTCCAGACACCCAGTGGGCGACAGAATTCCGTCCCTGCCCATTGTTAGCACAACTAGATCTCAAGACATCACCATCTTTCTACCTTTTATGCGTTTACCACCCTGTTCTGACTAGTAATTCGCATCTCTCTGGCATATCGCGGATCTTGTCTCGTATCTCCTCGAGAGAGATTTCACGCCAGACCTCGTTCGTTACCTTTATCCGCTGGTTGTTCTGTAGACATCTTAGTCACTCAAGGAACAGGAACAGACCTCATTCTCTGCTTCCAGATATTCCAGTCGGCCTCAGATGGAGTTTCAGCCAGGCGAGGAGGCAGGGTGAAGGGGGTTTTCTAATAGAGAACGCCTCTCGTTTGCGCTGTGCGAGGCCTCTTTTCTTCATTGCGTGAGAAGGATCGCCGTCCCGTCCTCGACGAGGAGGAAATCGTGACCGTGAACAGCGCGCGCATATGCCTCTAGTGGCGTCGATGGAGACTTGTAGGAGATGTTCGGTATAGTAGCGCTGGGTAATCGAGTTATCTTTTGGCTGTAGAATTGGCTGTAGATTTGTGCATGCGCGGCGCCACGTCCCGCACGTCCATGTACCCGGCGCCGCCGATCTGCGGGGGAAATGCCTTTGTTGCGGCTGTAGATGTTCCAGACGGGCAGGAGCGTCGTGTCCAACTTGTCCGGCGTCGCGGGCCAGGACACCCCCACTGTATAGTGTCTCCTGGGTGTACATTACCCCCATCCTATAGTGCCCCTAGGTGTACGCCACCCCCACCGTAGTGTCTCCTGGGATAAGAACGATATCAGGGTTTGATGGAGGTGGTATCCTCCTCGAAGATGATAGCCAGTCAGTGCGCAAGTAGAGGACGCCTTTCGTGTGCGCGTTTTGCTGTCTCCTAGGTGTACATTACCTCCATCGTATAGTGTCTCCTGGGTGTGCAACCGGCCCCCTCGTATCGTGCCCCCTAGGTGTACACCGCCCCCATCGTAGTGTCACCTAGGTGTAGGGGATGCCCGCCAGAGCTTTAACTGATGTCCCAACGCATGCCCATCCCAATAATTCCGCCCCATATTCCAGACAAATAAGCCGCAAAGCTGGGCCTGCGAACCTCTCAATCTGAGACCATGCTCACGATATTTCGAAGGTAATTAGGATGATATTTCGAGCGTGAAATTTGGTCTTGGTTTAGTCGATCCAGTCGGGTGCGGAAGTGGAAGAAGCCCTTCGTGTGTGTGCGCTTACTGTCTCCTAGGTGCGCATTAACCCGCTCGTAGTGTCTCCTAGGTGTGTAACCGCCCCCATCGTAGTGTCTCCTGGGTGTAGGGGATGCCCGCCAAAGCTTCAACTAATGTCCCAACGCATGCCCATCCCAATAATTCCGCCCCATATTGCAGACATATAAGCCGCAAAGCTGGGCCTCTTGCGAATCCATCGCATCATGAATGACCTTGACCAGAGGTTGTTCAAGGAACGTTGTTCGCAAAGCCAGCCCGACTTTCAACGCGGTGTCGTTGCGAATGACCTTGTCATCGACGGGTACCTGCACTCAGATGCAACCCGACTTTCAACGCGGCGTCATTGCGAATGACCTTGTCATCGGCGGGTACCTGCACTCAGATGCAGCTCAACTCGCATCTGAAGGGTGCAGTCGAGGCCATCAGCAAGAACCAAGGCACTCATCTGAGTCCATGCTCAGGATAGATAGAGAGAGAGAGAGAAGAGAGAAGAAGAGAGAAGAGAGAGAAGAGAGAGAGAAGAGAGACAGGCAGAGACAGACTGACAGCTACACTACCATATCCCGAATGATGATCGTTACCTAGTTCTCGCAACCCACGCATGTTCCGTACTCACTCCTTGCCGTCCGAGGCAGCCGCCAAAGGCTGCTTGCTGCGCAGATGTCGGCAAAAACTGAGGTATGTAGTCTATCGAGACAGTGGCCAAGCTAAGGGCATCGAACCAGAGGAAAACAGCACTGCAGTGCCATGATCATGGTCGATTTCGCAGCGACAAGGATAGGACGGAGTGAGAGCCGAGAGTGAGAGCTGAGAGTGAGAGCTGAGAGAAGAGAGAGAGAGCGTTCATCAGAAGGTTGACGGCCATGACGAAGCTGCGCATGTTGTATGCCGCCTTGATGAAGGCGTACTCGATCGATGTGATGCTGGCCACGATCTCGGAGAAGCCGATCAGCACGTACGGCACCGTCCAGTAGTTCCATGAAAGCCACTGATAACACCGGGAAATGAAATGACGATTGCCTAGCCCTTCGCGTCGTTGTCGCCGTCGCTGCCAAAGTTGCCCAATGCCTCTTTGGCACGATGAATGGTCTCGATGCTGGCAAAGGCCTCGTTGACATTGATTGCCTGGGCCTTTTTGCCTCCTGGCCTTCGATAGACATAGTTGAGCCTTGCGGCTAGCGATTTGCCTGTCCATCTCGATCATAGACGTGTCTAAACGGTCGAGTTCCTGAGCGGTCTTTCTCATGTAGTTGCGGAATGGCCTCGAGAGCGATTCCTGTCGCGTTGCCCTGTGCATAGAATCGCCCATAGTTTCGCCTATTACTCGGCGAGAGGTAGAGGCCACTATCGAGTGGTTTTCGCTTGCGAGAAGGTGGCGTTCGTGGTATGGTTTGATCGATCGTGGCGGTCGAGAGGACTAGGCTAGATCGCATGGCCCTGTCAGGCTCCTATAGATAGACACCGCTCGCCTTCTATCCATCCTTGATATTTTCCGGGCTGAGGCCCCCCTGGCTAGCCTTCTGATAGATCTGGAGGAAGTTTTCCTTCTTTATTGGGCTTGTCTCGTCGAACCCGGCTAGATCAGCGATCTGTGCTCGATAGCGACACTTAGTAGGCGAAAAACAACTGAGATCAAGTGGCTTGAGGATATGGCTTGAATGAGGTAGCAAGTAGAAGGCCACAACGTTATTCTGGAAGCATTTCCACATGAATTCACGCGTAACATGATTCTTGTGGCCGTCGAGGAGTGGCAATCGACACTGGCCCTGTTCGGTCTCTTCCGTCGCCGTTTGAGGTAGAAACATCTATTCAAGCCAGGAAGTGTATCGATAATTAGGGCTGGAGTCGTCAGCACATGTTGAAGAAGTCCGCCAGTGTTTCCTCAATGCCGCCAACTTCTCCCCACCCCCGGAGACCATCGCTGGATCCGAAAGATGCAACAGTCTTGCCCCGATTGCCAGTTCATGGAGTCCCCGGTCGGCCGTAGCATCGTGGTTGGCATTCGCAAGGGGGAACCCATCTGCCCACGTTCAGACACGGCTTTGGATGCCCATTCTCGTGAGTGAACAGGCATTTGGTTTGATTGACACCATGTCCAGGACAGATGGCCCTGGCCGAAACCAGCCCGCATACTTTTGCAGACTCATTTTCCGCCTTGGTCGCGAGATGTCCGTGCTAACGCACATCGGGCGAATAGATAGGTGACGAAGTTAGTACTACTAGTAAAGGAGGTAGTACGGATTCGCGGCTAGACGCTAGCAGAGGATCATCCTGATCGACTGGCATCCTAGTACGCGTTAGTAGGCGTATATGAGGCGAATGGATAGGTGAAAGGGGTAGTACGGCTGCTGGAGGAGGCAGTGTAGATTCAAGCACGCAAATTCCTTTCCTCCTTGTCCTCGTATAACAAAAATGCAATGCAATGCAGAGCGTGTCCTGAAATCGAACCAGAAAATGAATGAGAGTGTGTGAGAGGACGGAAATCTGGCTTGCCTTGGGTTGACTTGACCTGGCTAGGCTTGCCTGAGTCGAGTGCGGTACAATACACGAGATCTCGCTCATCGCTCACCATCGAGTGAGTGACTCAGTCAGTTGGCCGTGGGTTCTGAACAAATCGAGCGTCAAGATCAGGTACTGTGGTCGAAAGACGGCGAAACGGTTCAGAACTAGAAGATGCGTCCCATGGACCTTGGTCACAATGAGGGCTGGGTCTGCGTCGACGACGTCGCTCCCAGGCTCATATTTAGGGAGCTGCTCAAAGGCGGCGTTGTTGGTTGCATCGGCCGTTGCAGGTTTCGATGCCCACGCTGGACAGATGCGGAACTCGAACTTCAGGTTGTCCTCAGTCCGTGCATTGGAACAGCGAAACCACGACTTGATATACCATATTCGCGAGGCTCTAGGCTTACATGACGAAGCAGTTGTCGATGTGCCGCGCCGTGATTTGAAGTTCATCAAGGCCCCGAGGTAGTGTCTGGGAGCTCCGGATGGAAACTGCAGGCAGATTTCTGGCAGGCTCATGGTTGATGGGTGTTGGAGCGATGATGCTGGCTGACTCCTGTCCTTGGATCGGCGCAAGGTATATTTGTGGTGTAGCAGCTGGAGAGGTGCGACTGACGACTGGACGGACAGCCACTTCATGACCTTGGGCCGAGGGAGAGCTATTGCTGGAAGACAGATACAACTGCTAGCGCAAAGTGTCCTGGAGATCTTTTCCTTTGAAGATAACTAGCGGTTGGAGGCGCTGGCTAACAGCACTGACTGCTAACTGTCTCAACGAGAGTAACCCATTTTCGCGTTTCAATAACAGTTTGATTACTCCAAACACCGAGGGCCAGTCCAGATTCGTCCATATTGTACACGTTGGTACCGATAATGGAATAGCGCTCAAAAACAGCCCGTAGATTGCTAAACCACGCCTCAAGCGCGACAGGAAGGGTACAGTTGACACGCCGAACGTAGATCTCTTTGCCTGCCTTTGAACGGATATCAGGGTGTGGTAGCCAATTAATCCCAACGCGTTCTGAGCCACCGTTTTGTCTGCTTATTGTTCCTGCGAGATTTCGAAGAGTCGAGTGGCTGAGGGGGTGCCCTTGTGCCTCGAGGCCGAGTATCCATCTCTTCAAGGTTTCCTCTTGTATATGCAACAATAACTGCTGTGATTCGTGAGACAACGACAACCGACTGAGTACCCTGTAGTCTGCGGGATAGTGTAGTGTGATGGACGTCGGTTGCGGCCGCGGCGGCGCGAATACTAGGATCGATATCGACGCGTTTCGTAGTCGGTAATTGCTCGTTGGATCCTCACCTCTCGATCTGAGGCCATGAACGCGTAAAAAAGGCGAATTGGTGGAGTGGTGGTTGGTGGAAATGGTTGGTGAATGGATGGTCGGACGGTAGAACGCGTGGTGCGAAACAGGGTCGCCGCAGACGAGTTTTTTATGTCGATAGTCCAGACAACAGTGGCTCATCTCGGACGATCAACTCTTCCTCAAAGCCGCACAGGTACGTCTAGACACGCATGGCACACCTCCATCGACGTGGGTGGTCAGCAAATCCGGCATCGATACCAAGGACATGTTCGGTGTCGAGAGCTGGCCATCTCCTACGTGCCCCTGTACCTTCAGCTGCGCGGGTTATTCGACGAGATCCTCGAGTCAGACGGGGTATTGCACCGGTAAGCTCGAGATGGGACCGGTAGAGTGGAAGGAAGCGTCAAAATGGACGCGTGTTGTCAGTGTTGCGGTCGAGAAGTCTTGATGACAATTGGGGATCAGAGCACCGGATGGTTAATCTGATCGCGCATCTCCTGCGGAGAACATTCTCAGGATTCATCCTTCGATCACGGTCTCTCGAGGGGACACCGAGCGCACCGGTGCACGCCGATTGGACGTTGATGAAGGTGTTGACGACATTGAAATGGTAGTGGCGGAGATGAAATGGAAAGAAAGTGAGATTAGGAGCGGAATAACCATGATCCGCAGGTCACGTGCTCGGCATTTTTCAAAAACCAATTGATAAACTCCGATAAGGCCGACCAATTGAACTACGCCCTCTTTGTAGGTCTTGCCCATAATACTGGCTTAGCTACGCTTCGCTAGATCAAGTGCCTCCTTTTGTCGCTCTGCTTGGCTCGAGATGGGACCGGCAAAGTGAAAGGCAACGTGAAAATGGGTGCGGGTTTCAGGTGTTCTGGTCGATAGTCTTGATGACATCTTGATGACATCTTGATGACATCACTGAGCCACCCCCCCCCCCCCCCTTCATCTCTAGACACATGCTTCTCCGTGGCTCCTCAGTCTATTGTCCACGGTCCGTCCTCATTTCTCATGTATGGTGCCAATCTTGAAACATCATTCGGACCGCCTTTCAGGCCCAAGACACCTGTCAGTGTTCCGTTAACACTTGGCACACGGCACCATGAATCCTGGTGGCAGTGTCAAGGTCGTCCGACGGTCACAGTCAGGGCGTGTCTTGTTGGCTGTCCTTCGCCCTGATGTGCCCAATGCCAAGTCAGGGCGTTTCTTGCTGGGAGACAGCAGGTCCATAGGCTCACAGTTCTGACAGGGGCTGCCATAAATATCGTAGCAGGTTTACCCGACACGGCAGAGCCCCAGAATCAGGCCCCCGTGCCGCATGGACCAGGGGTATTCGAGGGTGGCCTAACCGCCCGACGCCCGACGCCCGATGACCACCCAGCCCAAAAGTCCCCCAGCACAAAAGTTCCCCAGACCAAAGGTCCCCCAGACCAAAGGTCCCCCAGCACCTTCACCCCCTCCCCACCCGGGCTGGGAGCATGGAGGACTAGCGACGGTCAAAGCTTGAGTCACACAACCAGTTCAGCTCTCCAACCCTCCACTTGACCGGAGGATGCCGTTGCCTTGCGACTCTCGACCCGCACCCTCGAGTTTCAGGGTGTCACTTTGAGTCCCTGAACCGGTTTCACTTTGCAACATCTTGCCTCATCAGATAGCTGTCATTGCCATGACTGAATGGTCCGTTGCCTTTGTTGCCAGGGTATCTGACCTCGCCTCAAGACTCCGCGGGCTCTCCCACCAGCACCAGACCCGCCCCGAAGCGCCCAACTGTCCAGGGGAATCTCTTCGACCTCATCCTCGCCCTGGGCGCCAGCAAACCACCCCCCTTGTGAATAAGACCAACGAAGCACTTCGAGGAAGCGCCCCCCCTTGGCAGGTTCCACACACACCAAATCGATTGGGCGCGAGAAGCTGGGGATTGGGCACGAAAGTTCGAGGCTGACAGCACATGTGTCAATTTTCCTGGCACCGTAGTCGACGTGTCATCTTCCGTGCGATGCCTGCCCCCAATCAGATGATCTGCTTGGGCGAAATTTGCGGCCAGACCACCACCACCACCACCAGGATCGCCGATGGTGGCACAAAGACGTAGAAAAGGCGTCCAGCGCCCGGCTCCTCTGCCCAACCAGGGCGTTGGCAACCCCCAAGGTTGAGGCTGACTGGGCCCGCCAGGACGAGGAGCCCTCGGATGGGCCGGATAAGTAGCGGTGTGGCCCTCGCACACTCCTCGAAGCCTCTTCAAGGCTCCCCAAGTAGAGACTCTGTATATTGAGGCCATCGCCATCCAACCTTGGTTTATTCCTTCCATCGATACCATCTCTCAGCCTCCGTGGTCTTCTTCTCTTCCAGATACCTTCAGTGCTCCATCTTCCCCACGTGTGGTTTGCCCACGACCCCCCAAATCTCCCAGCAAAGTTTTTCTCACCCAAGAAAACTTCACCATGCAGCGGCCGATGTTCCCATTTCCAGAACGCCAAAATACCCCTCCAGGCTTGGGAGTGAGTGACACCCTTTTCCAAGAGCCCACAACAGCTTCACTGACTCACAACCAGGGACATTCTGGTCCACGTGTTGAGATTGAGACGCCCAACACGCCCCCAGTGGACGACGGGGAACGTGTAACGCAACTCTTTGTCCGGGCTCAACAATTGCTAGATTGTTCGAACCTGCTGTGTTCCGCCGTGCCCAACCTCGAAATGATGGATGCTATAATGCACCGGCTGGAGGAAATGGACAATGCTCAAAGAACCCAAAAGCTGCGGTTGGATTCGCTCGAAGCCCTGTCCCAGAGGTTGAGCTCTTTGCGAGAAGATTTGGCAAAAGCGATAGCGGAAAGAGATGCCGCCAAACGAGAGTTGGCATACGTCACAGCGTACTCTCTGCGGCTTAAACAAGAAGTCGAGAAGTACAAATCGGGAGCGGAAGACTCGAACCAGGTCAACGCCGAACAGGAGGCGGGGAACCCAGGATCATCGAGGTCTCCTTTCGGACGCCGCTGAGGTCTTCGGCGACTGAGACTTGCCGCCCTCAAAGCGTGTTCGCTCAAAGCGGCAAAGGCCAATTTTCTTTTAGGTTTACGATCTCTTTGTTCTTTTCTTTGTTCTTTGAAGCAAGGCCAATGGTGGTGCATGACGGTTTGACAGGAGAGGGACCGATCGCCGGCAGCAGGTTTGCGCACTCCGAAGCCTAGCCTGCCGGAGCAAACTCCATCAGTCCGAGGTGGGAAGGACAGCAACAAGGCGGCAAGAGGTGCAAGGAAGTTGAGGAAAGATAGCTTCAATAGTTACGAATCATGATCACAGGGCTACCATGAGATGAAGTGGTAGTATCCCTCTCGTTTCTTCTGGCTTTCGGTCTTTTCGCTTTCGATCTTCTCGCTTTCGATCTTCTGGCGTTCGACACAGAGGCTGCGGTCATTCGGGGGCGCTCAGGCACTTCAGCCCCAGAACAGGTCACGTAATGGGTGCAAAGGGCGAAGGTTGTACCTTGACGCAACGGAGTTTGTAACAAACGATCCAAGTTCAACCCAAGGATTCACCTTCCTGTAGCCACAGACTGCCTGCTTCCGCCTTTTGCTCGCAACTAGGGAATTCTCATCCTGGGAGATGGCCACATCTTGCACGCGGAAGCCCTTGGGCCAGCCAGACGTGCTTCGGCCTCTCGCGCTTCGAGCCTCGGAGGTTCGGTCGTGACTTGCAGTGACAAATCCTTGGGGGAGTCGGGACACCATGCAGCGGCGGTGATGTCGTAGTTGTGTTTTACCATTTGATGCTCAAGGGCCAGTGACCCTCGAGTCTTCCTGTAGCCACGACCGCCTGCTTCCCGCCTTTTCCTTCGCCGTTGCTGGGCAAAGCCCTCGCAGTCTGCGCAGGAATCGGTATCGGGACAGACGACACACCCTCTGGCTCTGCCTACATGCAAATAGGCCATCTGGTCCTCCTTGATGTTGGTGGTATCGGCCACCTGCGCTTTGCGGCTTTTGGGCGATTAACATCGACATTCAGACATGGCTCCGTATCAAGGATGCCTTGTTGGAGATAGGCAGCACTCGGCGATAGATAGATTCAGTGGTAATAAGTATACCTTCAGGCATACTAGTGACAAGACTTGAAGCATAAGAGAGGAGGCCTTCTCGGATGCGAGGAGCATGGTTTTCTCCTTTGGGGTGTGTGGGCGGCCTGGAGTGGCTTAGGCCTGTCCGGCTCGGGGGCATCCTTAGTGGCCTTTCGTCCTGCTTTACTTAAGGCGGCGTAGGGGGATGCTTCTCCTCTCTGAGTAGCATGCCCCTCTCGTGCGGTTCACTTCGGCTTCCTACTCTGTTTGTGATACTCGGAATCTGGAATGGATTATAGCCATCGCGGAGCACACGCATGGTTCATGTGTCAGGTAAACGTCGAGTCCCCTGTAGAGATATCCTTCAGACCGGGGATTCGGTCGTTTCTCTGGTACGGCATCATTTCACATTGGTTTCGAGGAGAGGAAAAGGCCATTGCGCAGGTGCCCAAGTTCATACATTGATGGGCTTCATAGAGGTCAGTTTCGCTCCCTCATCGATTCGAAGTGCCTCGCCTGACGCAGCCCTTGTGCTGATGCTGCGTGGTTAGGCCATGGCTCTGTATCAGCCCGCTGGCTCACCTCGCGGGGCTTCCCTCGTGGGTGTGCTCTGCCGCATTGGCCGACGCATCGTGGTGTTCCAGTGCCGTCTCCGTGCGCGCTCCCTCTCTCTAGTTCCTCGATTCTAGCCTGAAGTCGCTCCTTTTGCGGATCGTATCCCACCGCAGTCCAATTCGACTGACTGACAAACCTGCCCACCTAGGGGTGACAGAATTCCGTCCCTAGTGAGGCAGGAAATCCGGGCAGACTACGCCAATAGTGGGGAGAGAAGTCTGTCACCCCTGGGTGACTGAGAGCTGGCCTCAACTGTAGAAACTACCGCTGCCAGCCTTCTGCAGCTTCCGCCGAAAGTTGGCGTATTGTTTCTTGGGTGTTCTCCAACGCTTGATGAATAGCGAGACACTCTCGACGGCAGGTATTTAAATTCGCCAAAAATCCCTCGCTTCGCTGTTCCGTCCAGGTAAAACCAGAAGCAAACACACAGCTCGCAAGGCGTTTGTTGTGGGCTAGTCATACTCAGTAGAAAAACATTGTTGTATGAGTCTGTTGTCGGTTGGCCCCAGGCGTTGATCTTTTTGTGGACTTAGACAATAATCCTGTAGTCCCCGGGCGTAGGGAGGCAGTGATGGCGGACGGCCAGGCTCTCGTATGCCCAGACTTTGGTACGCCCAAACTCTCGTACTCTGTACGCCTAGACTCTCGTACGCCTAGACTCTCGTACGCCTAGACTCTCG